>NW_003852409.1:5777410-5836309 GCF_000181295.1 Otolemur garnettii
AAAAAAAAAAAAAAAAAAAAAAGAGAGAGAGAGAGAGAGAGCAGGGAGCAAGATGGAGGCAGAGTAATAGCTTCTTTGCAACCAGGAGCAGTGAGACTAGGGAGAGAAGACTCAGGCATCTCTGGCTTATGGGCTCTGCCCAAAAACATCCCTTTGGGATTGGAGGGAGACAGAGAGACTTCTGGACCCCAAGAGGACAAAAGCAGTGGAGAAGAGGCAAGTGGTTGTGAACAAGCTGCTACAGATGTAACTGCAACAGCAATGAGATTGCAGACAGGGTTCCCTGTGGGTTGTTTTTGGTTTTTTTGGACTTGGACACATGGTTGAATTACCTTGGGAGAACTCGGGCAAGAGTGTGGGTGACTTTAAGCGTTGTCCAGGGTTTGGGACTGAGCCACTGGGCAGGAATAAGCTAACATTGTTTGGCTGTGGGCCCTATGCACAACCATTGTGGGAGAACTGCCCCCTGCAGGCTTTGCCCTCAGGGTCACAGAACTAGACTGAGCTACTAGACCTCGGGCAAGTAATCTAGTGACTATGAACAGCGCCAAAGGCCAGGACTGAGAGGCTGGGGAAGACCAGAGCTTTCAGTGTTTGGCAGTGGGAGGACTGCCTTGCAGCTTTGACCCTCAGGGGCATAGAGTGAGGCCGTTTTGGTGCGTCGGATAAGTGGGCAGCCACTTAAGGAGAGATCCCAGTGACAAGTGCTTTCCTGGAAAAGCTTCTGCTTAGCCAAGGTTAACAGTTTAAAGTGTCTTTTAAGCAGGCTGAGGAAAGATTCAGGCTGTCAACACTGCAGGGTTTGAGGGCAAAGAAGTCAGTAGAGGCCTCCAATCTCCATCTCATGCAGCTGTATCAGCATTGTGACTAGCATCTCATACCCCAGAAGATCACTTGTTGCCCAGACAATATTCAGCAAGATAGATAAACTGCTTTTGCTTTTTTGTTTTGTTTTTTCTTATTAACATTTCCCCTCTAGATATTTCCTTTTGCTTTTCTTTCTTCATTTTTCTAGTTTAAATATGATTTTCCATTGTTGCCTTCTTTAATAATAAGAACTTCATTTTTGCTAGTGTTTCTGCCGCTGTTATTTAGTTTTTCCCCCAATCTTATCCTATAAGGTTTTCTGTTTGTTTGGTTTGGTTTAACTTATAGTATTTTTGTCTTTCCTCTCTATTTGGTGGAGGTGGGGTACCATATCTGCTTAGAAGAGGAAAGAGCTGCTGACCTCAAGGGAACCACCCTGACCAGCACCCCCAGAGGTTGGGGGTTTCTAAGGTGTGGGTCAAAGTACCCTACTATACACCTTTATTACTCCTGCCTCCCTTTTTCTGTGCCTCTCTTTTTTTTGCCAACATTCCCTTTTACTCACTGCCTCTTCTTTCCTTTTTTTAAATCTTTTTTCCCTTCTTGCTCTTTAATCTTCTCGTCCTTCTGGTCCTGTACCAAAAGGACTCATCGAAACCTTAGGCCAGAGGCACAGTAACTTAAAGAGCAAGAAGAAGTGAAAGGAAAAGCAGGGCAAGGAAACAGATAAAAGAAAACACTCATGAGGAAGAATCAGCAGAAAAATCCTGGCAACATGAAAAACCAGTCCAGAGTAATCCCTCCAAGGGACCATGAGGTAGCTACTGCAGAGGATTCCACCTATGAAGAAATGTTAGAAATGACAGAAGAAGAATTTAAAATACAGATAATGAAAACAATGAAGGAAATTGCTAAGAAAGTGGAAAATAGCCAAAAACAATGAAAGAAATTGCTGAGAAAGTGGAAAATAACCAAAAGGAAATCCAAAAACAGAATCAAATAAGAGATGAACAATATGAAGAATATAGAAAGGATATAGCACAGCTGAAGGAATTGAAGCAGTCAATTAGGGAACTTAAAGATGCAATAGAAAGTATCAACAATGGATTAGACCACACAGAAGAAGATAGAATCTCAGGGGTAGAGGACAAAGCTGTTGAGACAACTCAGATAGTTAAAGAGACAGAAAAAAAAGAGAGAGAAAGCAGAACATTCACTGACAGAATTATGGGACTTTATGAAGCATTCAAACATATGAGTTTTAAGTATCCCAGAAGGGGAAGAAGAATGCCTTAGAGGAATGGATGCCATACTAGAGAATATTATAAATGAAAATTTCCCAATATCACCAAAGATTCTGACACATTCCTTTCAGAGGGATAGCGAACCCCAGGTCACCTCAACTCAAACAGAGCTTCTCCAAGACACATTGTGATAAGCCTGTCCAAAGAGAAGATAATAGAAAAGATTTTGCAAGCTGCCAGGAGTAGGCACTAATTGACCTACAGTGGCAAGTCCATCAAGGTGACTGCAGACTTCTCTAATGAAACTTTTCAAGCAAGAAGGCAATGGTCATCTACCTTTAATCTACTTAAGCAAAACAATTTCCAAACCAGAATTCTATATCCTGCTAAGCTAAGCTTCAAAATTGATGGAGAAATCAAATCTTTTACTGATATGCAAACATTTAGGAAATTTGCCACAAGACCAGATCTACAGGAAATACTTCAACCTGTTCTACACAATGACCATCACAATGGACCAAGCAAACTAAGTACCCAGAAATTAAAGGACAGAACCAAACTTCCACAATGATGCAAAAGATAAACTAAGCAATGGACTTTCACAAAATAAGATGAATAGAACATTATCACACTTATCAATTATCTTAATAAATATTAATGGCTTGAATTCCCCACTGAAGAGGCAGAGATTGGCTGAATGGATTAAAAAACACAAGCGATTTATTCGTTGTCTGCAGGAAACACACCTAACTTCAAAAGACAAATTAAAACTCAGAGTTAAGGGTTGGAAGACAATTTTTCAGGCAAATGGAATTCAGAAGAAAAGGGCTGCAATCTTATTTTCAGATACAAGTGGATTTAAAGCAACTAAAGTCAAAAAAGACAAAGATGTACACTTCATATTGGTTAAGGGAAAAATACAACAAGAAGACATTTCAAATCCAAGTATTTATGCACCCAACTTAAATGCTCCCAGATTCCTGAAACAGACCTTAATTAGTTTGAGTAATACGATGTCCTATAATACCATAATAACAGAGGACTTTAACACTCCTCTTACAGAACTGGACAGATCCTCCAAACAGAAATTAAACAAAGATATAAGGGAACTTAAATGAAACTCTAGAACAGTGGTTCTCAACCTTCCTAATGCTGCGACCTTTTAATACAGTTCCTGTGGGTCACAACCCACAGGTTGAGAACCACTGCACTAGAATAACTGTGCTTAATAGCATATATAGAACACTCCATCCCAAAGCTAAAGAATATACATTCTTCTTGTGACCCCATGAAACATTTTCCAAAATTGATCTTGTATCCTAGGACACAAAACAAAGCTCAACAGAATCAAAAGAATTGAAATTTTACCTTGTATCTTCTCAGACCACAAAGCATTAAAGGTGGAACTCAACTCCAACAAAAACATTCAACCCCATACAAAGGCATGGAAATTAAATAACCTTATGTGGAATGACAGTTGGGTGCAGGAAGAAATAAAAGAGGAAATCATTAACTTCCTTGAGCATAACAACAATGAAACTACTAAACCTGTGTGATACAGCAAAAGTCCTAGAGGAAAATTTATCACTTTAGATGCCTACATTCGAAAAACAGGAAGAGAGCACATCAACAAACTCACAGATCACCTTATGGAATTGGAAAAAGAAGAGCAATCTAAGCCTAAACCCAGCAGAAAAAAATAAATATCCAAAATTAAATCAGAGATTAATGAAATTGAAAACAAAAAAAATCATTCAGAATATTAATGAAACATGGAGTTGTTTTTTTAAAAATAAATAAATAAAATAGATAAACCTTTGGCCAGACTAACTAGAAATAGATAAGTAAAATCTCTAGGAACCTCAACCAGAAATGATAAATGGAAAAATTACAACAGATGCCACAGAAATACGAGAGATTATCTCTGAATACTACAAGAAACTCTTTGCCTAGAAATTTGACAATGTGAAGGAAATGAATCAATATTTGGAATAATACCCTCTCCCTAGACTTAGCCAGGAAGAAATAGGTCTCCTGAACAGACCAATTTCAAGCACTGAGATCAAAGAAACAAATCTCCAACAAAAAAATGCCCTGGTACAGATGGCTTCATACCAGAATTCTATCAAACCTTCAAAGAAGAGCTTATGCCCATACTGCAGAAATTATTTTGAAAAACTGAAGAGGAAGGAATCTTCCCCAACATGTTCTACGAAACAATCATTGATATCAAAAACCAGAACAAAACCCAACTAAAAATGAGAACTTCGGACCTATTTCACTAACGAACATAGATGCAAAAATTCTCAACAAAATCCTAGCCAAAAGACAACAGTTTATCATCAAAAAGTCATACATCATGATCAAGTAGGTTTCATCCCAGGGATGCAAGGCTGGTTTAATATATGCAAGTCCATAAACTTTATTCACTATATCAACAGAAGCATAAGCAAAGACCATATGATCCTCTCAATAGATGCAGAAAAAGCATTTAATAAAATCCAGCATCCTTTTCTAATTAGAACAATGAAGAGTACAGGCATAGGTGGCACATTTCTTAAACTGATTGAAGCTATCTATGACAAACTGACAGCTAATATTTTACTGAATGGAGTAAAACTAAAAGCTTTTCCACTTAGAACTAGAACCAGACAAGGTTGCCTTCTATTGCCATTACTATTCAACATAGTGCTAGAAGTTCTAACATACTTTCTACAAACAAGCAAGCAGAGTTCAGATATCCTCCTATTTTATCTCATGTGAGAGACCCTCTAAAAACCAAACTCCTTCCCCAAAGAGGCCTACCAGTGTGCCATGGCACTCTCCCACCAGGCACAAAACTGTATATTCTCTACCTGCAATTCTGAGTCTTCTGGTTAAGACTCTGGGGTTTTCTAACTATAAGATCGTATCATCAGCAAAGAGGGAGAGTTTGAACTCCTCTGCTCCCATTTGGATGCCCTTTATTTCCTTGTCTTGCCTAATTGTATTGTTAGAACTTCTGAACAGAACCTTCTCTCAAGACAGACGAATGACTAGCAAACATGAAAAAAAGGTCATCATCCTTAATTATCAGAGAAATGCAAATCAAAACCACCCTGAGATATCATCTAATCCCAGTGAGAATGGCCCACATCACAAAATCTCAAAACTGCACATGCTGGCGTGGATGTGGAGAGAAAGGGAACACTTTTACACTCCTGGTGGGACTGTAAACTAATACAACCTTTTTGGAAGAAGTATGGAGAAACCTCAAAAAACTTAAGCTAGACCTCCCATTTGATCCTGCAATCCCATTACTGGGCATCTATCCAGAAGGAAAAAAAAACCTTTTATCATTATCTCAGCTCAATTTACATTCACCAAAATGTGGAAACAGCCTAAATGCTCCCACCCAGGAATGGATTAACAAGCTGTGGTACATGTACACCATGGAATACTATTCAGCCATTAAAAAAAATGGAGACTTTACAACCTTTGTACTAACCTGGATGGAAGTGAAACACACAATTCTTAGTAAAGTATCACAAGAATGGAGAAGCATGAATCCTATGTATTCAATCTTGATTTGAGGACAATTAATGACACAGTCAGGGGTGAGGAAAGGGGAGATCAGAGAGAGAGATGGAGGGAGAGTAGGGGAAAGGAAGAGCAGAGAGAGGGAAGGAGGGTGGGGGTGGGGTCTCAGTGTATGACACATCTTGTACCCTCAATGAATCCCCAAAATTTAAAGTAAATAAATAAATGAAAGCTGAGAAAATTCAACATTACCCGACCTGATTTACAAGAATTGCTAAAAGGAGTTCTTCAATCTGAAAGAAAAGGACAGTAACATGAAATGAGAAATCATCTGAAGGTATAAAACTCAATGATAAAAGTACATAGAAAGTTCAGAATACCTGAATACTGTATTAGTGGTATAAACCATTTATGTCTTTAGTATAAGGACTAAAAGATAAATTATCAAAAATGATAATTTGTAAAAAAAAAAAAAATAGAAATAAATGATATTTTTGTTAAGACACAGGCAATATAAGAAATATAAAAAGGGGGTAGCACCTGTGGCTCAAAAGAGTAGGGCACCAACCCCATTTACTGGGGGTGGTGGGTTCAAACCTGGCCTCAGCCAAAAATTGCAAAAAAAGAAAAGAAATATAAAAAGGAACAACAAAAAGGAAAAAAGTGAGGAGGTTAAAGTGTAGAGTTTTTTCAGTTTTTTTCTTTGTTGTTTCTTTATGATAAAAGTTGTCATCTGTTTAAAATAACTTGTTATAAAAGATGTTTTCTGTAAGACTGATGGTAAGCACAAAGCAAAAACCTGTAATAGATACATTAAAAATAAAAAGTAAGGAATTACAACAAACTATCAGAGAAAAACACTGATCTAAAAAGAAAGAAAGGAAGAGGGGACTTAAAACAAAACAAAAACCCAGAAATGAAATAACAAAATAGCAAGAGTAGGACCTTACCCATCAATAACATTTAATATAAATGGATTAAACTCTCCAATTAAAAAACATGAAGTAGCTGAATGTATTAAAAAAACATGACTCAACTATGCTGCCTACAAAACACTCCCTTCATCTATAAAAGCATGTAGACCAAAAGGAAAGAGCAGGAAAAGGATCCATGTAATGGGGGAAAAAGAGGAACAGCTATACCTACACAAGGTGACATAGATTTCTCATCAAAAATGATAAAAAGTAACAAAGAAGATCATTACAAAATGATAAAGTATTCAATTCAGCAAAAGGCTATAATAGTTATAAACACCTATATATATCCATATATACATATAAAGCCAATAATAGATCTAAAGAAAGAAACAGACTGCCATACAATGATTTAGGGGACTTCAAAACCTCACTTCCAGCAATGGACAGACAGAAAATCGACAAAGAAACATCACAATTATATTATAGACTAAACGGACCTGGTACTTACAGAACATTTAATCCTGCTGCTCATCGAATGGAACATTCTCCAAGGCAGATTGCATGTTATGCCACAAAACAAGTTTCAACAAATTCAAAAACGCTGAAATCATATTAAGTATCTTTTCTGACCATAATAAAATAAAACTAGTAATCAATAACAAGAGGAACTCTGGAAACTATAAAAACAAATACAACTCCAGAATGACCAATGAGTCAATGATGAAATTAAAAGGGAAACTAAAAAATTTCTTGAAACTATAAAAATGATAATGTAACAAAACCTACAGGAAACAAGAAAAGAAGCACTACGAGGGTAGTTTACAGCAATAAATGACAACATCAAAAAAGAAGAAAAACGTCAAATAAACAACCTAATGATGCACCTTAACCAAGAAAAGACCAAACCAAACTGCAAATTAGTAGAAGGAGAGAAATAATAAAGAATGCAGTGGCTCACACCTGTAATCCTAACACTCTGTGAGACCAAGCAGTAGATTGCTTGAGCTCATGAGTTTGAGACCAGCCTGAGCAAAAACGAGACCCTGTCTCTACTAAAAATAGAAAACCTGAGGCAAGAGGATCACTTGAGCCCAAGAGTTGGAGGCTGCTGTGAGCTAGGACATCATGGCACTCTACCCAGGACAACAGCTTGAGACTCTGTCTCAAAAAAAAAGAAGAAAGAAAGGAAAGAAAGTAAAGGAAGAAAGAAAGGAAAGGAAGAAAGGAAAGAAAGAGAGAAAGAAATAGAAAACCTGAATAGATCAATAATGAGTAACAAGATAAAAGCAGTAATACAAAGTTTCCCGTCAGTGAAAAGCCCAGGACAATGACCTTATTACCGACTCACTTCCAACAAACACTTAAAGAAACACTAATACCAACTAATACCAATTCTACTCAAAGTATTCAAAAAAAAAAATGAAGAGGAGGGAATACTTCCACATTCCTTCTATGAAGCTAGCATTACCCTGATACCAAAATCAGACAAAGACACCATACAAAAAAGAAAACCACAGGCCAATATCCCCTGAGCATAGATGCCTGTGTAAAAAACCTGAACAAAATACTAGCAAACAGAATCTAGGAACACATTAAAAAGATCATTTACCATGA
The DNA here is from genome assembly GCF_000181295.1 of Otolemur garnettii. Lineage (NCBI taxonomy): Eukaryota > Metazoa > Chordata > Mammalia > Primates > Galagidae > Otolemur > Otolemur garnettii. Next base: position 5,785,512 of record NW_003852409.1, read on the forward strand.
TCACATGTGAACATATGTTCATTAACAGAATCAAGAACAAAAACCATATAATCATTTCAATAGTTGTTGAAAAATCATTTGATAAAATTCAACATCCCTTTGTGATAAAACTCTTAATAAACTAAGCACAGAAAGCATATACCTCCAAACAATAAAGGCCCTATGTGACAAAGCCAAGCTAGCATACTAAATGGAGAAAAATGGAAAGCCTTTCTTCTAAGATCAAAAACAGGATAAGGGGATGGCGGCTGTGACTAAAAGGAGTAAGGTGCTGGCCCCATAAACCGGAGGGGCGGTTCAAACTTGGCCCCGGTCAAAAACTGCAAAAAAAAAAAGAAACAAGATAAGGATGCCCATTTTCACCACTTTTATTTGACATGGAACTAGAAGGCCTAGCCAGAGCAGTTAGACAAGAGAAAGAGAGAGAGTCAAAACTGGAAAAGAGGGCATGTGGGTGGCTCACGCCTGTAATCCTAGCACTGTGGAGGCCGAGGTGGGTGGACTGCCTGAGCTCACAGTTTTTGGGTTTTTTTTTTTTAGCTCATAGGTTTGAGACCAGCCTGAGAAAGAGTGAGACGCCTATCTAAAAATAGCCAGGTGTTGTGGCCGGTACCTGTAGTCCCAGCTACTCAGGAGGCTGAGGTATGAGAACAGCTTGAGCCCAAGAGCTGAGGTTGCTATGAGCTATGATGCCACAGCACTCTACCAAGGGTGACAAAATAAGATTCTGCCTCAAAAAAAAAAAAAAAAAAAGGAAAAGAAGGGTTAAACTGTCCTTGTTTTCAGATGATATGATCTTACATTTAGAAAAATCTAAGGACTCCACCAAAAAACTGTTTGAACTATTGTTAAAATCAGTAAAGTTGCAGGACACAAATCAACACAGAAGATCTCTACAATAAAAGCAATAAAACATCTACGGAAGAAATTGAAAAAGACACCCCTGGAAGGAGAGATATCTCAGGTGCATGGATTGGAAGAATTAATATTGTTAAAATGTCCATTCTAAGCAAAGCAATCTTCAGACTCAGTGCAATCCCTATAAATTACCAAAGAGGCCAGGTGTGGTGGCTCATGCCTGTAATCCCAGCACTTGGCCTTGAGGCCACGGCTGGAGGCCAGGAGTGGCCTGAATGACCAGCCAGAGTGGTATAGCAAGACCTAGTCACCATGAAAAATAAGAAAAATTAGCCAGGCATAGTAGTATGGCTTATATGGCCTATAGTTCTAGCCATTCTTCCTAAGGCTAGAGGATCACTTGAGCCCAGAAGTTTGCTTGAGGCTGCACTGATGAGCAATTGGTTATTATGGAATAACCAATTGAGCAATGATGGTGCCACTGCGTTTCTACTGAGGCAACAGAGTGAGAGTGAGATCTCGTCTCAAAAAAAAAAAAAAAATCCAAATCTAATGACATTCTTCACATAAATGGATAAACAATGACTTGACTTAAGGAGTTTGAGACCAGCCTGAGCAAAACTGAGAGCCCATCTCTAAAGAAAAATAGAAAAATCAGCAGGTGTTGTGCCGGGCACCGGTAGTCAGGAGGCAGAGGCAGGGGGATAGCTTGAGCCCAGGAGTTTGAGACTGCTGTGAGCTAGGCTGAGGCCACAGCATTCTAGCCTGGGCAATAGAGACTCTGCCTCAAATAAAAAGACACATAAGTTATCAACAAGTATAAGAAAAAATGATCACTAATCATCAGGGAAATGCAACTCAAAACCACAATGAGATGCCATCTCACCTCAGTCTCAATGACTGTAACTAAGATGACAGAAAATAACATCCTGGCAAGGATGTGGAGAAACAAGACCCTGGTACACTGCTGGGTGTGGGAATGGAATGTAAATCAGTATCGCCACCATGAAAAACATTATGGAGTTACTAAAAAAACTAAAAATAGAACTACCATATGATCCAACAATCCCACTGCTAAATTTATATCCAAAAGAAAGGAAATTAGTCTACCAAATACATAATCTACACTTCCTTTTTTTTTTTTTTTGAGACAGAGTCTCACTTTGTCACCCCCAGTAGAGTGCCCTGGAATGATATCACAGCAACAACATCTAATTTTGGGGCTCAAGCGATTCTCTTGCCTCAGCCTCCCGAGCAGCTGGGACTACAGGCACTGGCCACAATGCCCGGCTAGTTTTAGAGATGGGGTCTTGCTCTAGCTCAGTCTGGTCTGGAACTCATGAGCTCAGGCGATCTGCCCACCTCGGCCTCCCAAAGTGCTAGGATTACAGGTGTGAGCCACCGCATGCAGCCTAATCTACACTCTCATGTTTATTGTTTATTCACAATAACCAAGATATTCAATCTAAATCTCCATAAGTGAATTTAAAAAGTGGGGCTATACATAGTATACACACAAGGGAGTATTATTCAGCCATAAAAAAGAAGGAAATATGCCGTTTGCAGCAACATAGGTGGAACTGGAGGCCACTGTTAAGTGAAATAAACCAGGTACAGAAAGACAATATTTCGTGTTTCACATTCCTATGTAGGAGATTTTGAAAATGGGTCTCATGGAGGTAGGGAATAGAATGAATAAAATAGGAGAGTGGTGAAAGGGGTATGAGAGAGTTTGGTTAAAGTATAAAAAATATAGTTAGATAAAAGGAATAAGTCCTAGTATATAATTGTATAAAAAGGGCAATGGTAGTTACCAGTGTTTTACTGTATATTCAAAACAACTAGAAGTGAACATTTAGAATGTTCTCAACATAAGGAAATAAATGTTTGATGAGATGGATATCTCAATTACCCAGATTTGGTCATTCCACATTATATGCTTGTACCAAAATATCACACGAACCCCATAAATAGGCATAACTATTATGTACCCATAAAATTTTTTAAAAATATAAAACCAATGAAATATCGCCTCGCACCCATTAACATAAAGACAAGAGTTGGTGACGATGTGGAAAAAAAGGCAACCTGATACACTGTTCATGGGAATGTAAACTGATAACAACGATTAAGGAAAATGGTATGAAGATAGCTCAAAAAAGTTATAAATAGAAATATTCTATGATCTAGCAATCCCACTACTGGGTACATATCCAAAGGACATGAAATCAATTCCTCAAGGATTCCCATGTTCACGGCAGCAATATTCATAATAGTCAAGATAGGGAAACAACCTAAGTTTCCCGTGACAGATGAATGGATAATGAAATAGTGATATTCCATTTGATGCACATCTATATGCCAAATTAAAGTAATTGTGGAGTGGATATGCACACACAATGTAATTATTATTCAGTCTTAAAAAAGGAAATGTATTACAACATGTACGAACCTGGAAAACGTTATGCTAAGAGAAATAGGCCAGACAAAAAAACACTACACAATCCCTCCTGTATGTGGAAGCTGTATCGTATACTTGAAATTTGCTAAGAGTAAGTCTTAACTGTTATCACCACACACAAAAACATAGTAATTACGTCAAGATGTATATGATAATCAGCTTGACTGCAAAAATCAGTTCACTAAGAACACTGAAATCTTAAATACATACGAAAATAAGTAGAAGAAATGTAATTCATTCCCTCTATCTCAGTAATCTCTCATTTTCTCTATTTTTCTTCATAATTTACCATTTCCTGAAATACATTCCCATTCGTTCATTCCTTCCTCCATTAGAAAACACGCTCTATGAGAACAAAACTTTGGTCTGTCTTAATAACCACTGTAGTCTTATGACACCCAGAATATACAGCGTTTTCACGGTCAGGTTCTAAGTGGATCGTTAAAAACGAGTCATTTGTTTCCTAACACCACACTCGCTGCCTGGCCCACGTGGTTAATACTGTTTGCTCAATAAACGAATGAATGAAGTGAAAGGGAAAGGCGGTGACATTTGCATTATTAGATAAGAAAACGAGGCTGGGAAAACAAGCGTCTGGACCCCTCCACTCGCATGGAGACCCGCATTGAAACTCCTGAACTCCGGACCCCAGCGCACTTTCCCGTCCTTCCCCTGAGCAGTCGTAAGATCACTCCCTTCTGAACTGGTCCCTTCATCCTCAGTTTCTCTCTCTACTTTCTGTGCGCAAACCTTCAGCTTTACCTGAAACGAGACCAAAATTGTCTGCGTGGCGCCCCTGAAACTATCCACAGGAAGCCTTTTCTGGTAAAGGTAGACACAGACAGCGCAGCCATCTTGGAGAACAGCACCGCCCTGCGCTCAGCTCCGAGCCGACAGTGGCGCGCCTAGACTAACCAATAGGATTAAGCTGTGGCATCTCTTTTTCCTATCACCGCCCCCCCTCCCTTTGCACCACGGGAAATGTAGTCCAGTAGCCCTCGCCGGCGGAGGCGGGACCACGGCGCGCTCTCGAAGCATGACGGGAGTTGTAGTTGAGGGGCGTCCCAAGATAGATCTGGGTGACGCCTTCTGGTCCGGGGGCGGGCGGTCATAACATTGCTTGTCTGAAAGGAGGAGGAACTGGCTTTGGGGAGGAGGGCTCTAGCGAGGCCTGAAAGGCTGCGCAGCCAGGCAAGGGAAGGTGTTGGGGATTTGGGGTTCGGGGTTGGAGGGCAGGCAGGGAGAGCGTCAGATATGTTGCTGGGGTGATCGTCTAGGGACAGAGGCAGGCGCTGGCTAGACCCAGCCGGGAAGCCTTGTCTTCGTGGGGCCTAATTTCCAGTAGCCGGGTAGGCCTCACCAGAGGCAAGATCTTTTCCGTGCGGCAGCCCCGGGTTCCTATCCCCATTCTCTGGCTGGGAGATGGCTTCCCCGAGCCCCTCGCCGGAGCCAAAGGTAAGTAAGTGCCTGTGGGGATCCCCGTTGTCTGACCACTACCCTAGGTAGGCCTCATCACCGCTCCCCTCACCCTCCACCCACCTCATGACTGCCTTCTTTAGGGCCTGTACCGTGTGAGGATCCCCAGCATCCCTAGTTTTCTGGGGTGTTATTCGCAAACTGCCCTCTGGCTCCTCCTTTTCCAAGAGAAAGTTGATAAACTAGCTTAAGAAAATTACTAATGCTCCAAGCTAACTCTCATTTGTGAATTCCTCCAAGTGAGGCACTATTTTTGACCTTTCCCCGTGTCTTGTGCACCTGGCACTATGCTTGGATACAAAGTATATGCTTAGGGAACCTGAATGAATTGAATTGGGTCACAAACCAGCACGAATGGAGAATTGGAGCAGAGCAATGAGGTAAGGGAAGCTTGGAGGGGCCTTGGGACAGTTTACTAAAAGTATTAGGGTATAATCATTAACCCCCCCCCCCAAAATCTTATCCTCAGGTCCTCCAGTTCAGAGAACAAGGATCCAGTTCCATTATCGTCGAATCTGGGACCATCACTTAGCAGTCGGGTCCCAGAATTGGGCTCCGTATGGAACTCTTAGTTACCATGTTCCTCCTAGCCTACCTGGTCCTGATAGGTGATTGCTTCTGCCACTTTGAATAGTAGAACTGTCCTTTAGACAAAAGAAACTGACTGCAGAAATCATACTATTTCAGGGGTTGCTGACATTTGAGGATGTGGCTGTGTTTTTTACCCAGGAGGAGTGGGATTATCTGGATCCAGCTCAGAGAAGCCTGTATAAAGATGTCATGATGGAGAATTATGGAAACCTGGTCGCGCTGGGTAAGACTCTCCACTTCCTCTAATTAAAATACCTAAGAAGATAGTAGAAATCAGACTCTGAGAACACTTGGACCAAAATCAGTATCAAAATTGCTTTATTCCAAAGTTTTGATTTAAACCTTTCAGCCTTTACTTGTTTCCATGACTCTTATCCCTAGCTTCCTTGCAGTGACTAAGATGCAAACCTTTCTGGCTTCCTGTCTTCATAATCTCATTCCCATATTGCTCTGTACTTTCCCTCCTGGCTCATCCTCCCACTGCTTTCCTCCCACTTCTTTTCACTCTGCCTTCTGGAGCCCCTGTTCCTCTTCACATAATGTTCCTTACCCCTCCTGGCCCTAAGTGAAACCTGGCTCTTTCCCAAGGACACCACTTCTCTGGCAGTCCTTCAAGTGGGGGCTGCTTATTCTCCCACATCCTCCTCCTTCTCCATCCTTTGTCTCAAAGCTGACAGGGAGAAGTTATTGTTCTTTCAGCTTTTCAGCGCTGTTCCCAGAGCATTAGTTTTCCATCTTCCAAAAAATCTCTCCTACTTTGAGGCCTCAGCAGTCTTGCTCTGCCCACTCAATTCCTTTTCACTATCATCTGTCAACTTTTTTATGATCCTTCACATATAACTTTGTCACGTTTTGCAGTCTTTTATACCTTACGTTATCAATGACCTAGTCGATACTTGAGCTTCAGTTGCTCTCAAACATACTGCCTTCAGGGACCCTGCTTTCCATTATTTTTCAGCAACTCATATACACACAATATTAGTGTAATAGGCAAATCTTAAACTCAAATATCCTATTCTCCAGTTAGATATTCAGGTAATACATGTTTATTGACTGTAACTAAACAAAGATAAACAAACCTGAATGTTTTCTGGCCTTGTAGAGCTTACTAGAGCTTTTCTTTCTATCTTTCCTGCTCCTTTCCACCTAAACTTATTCATTCTTAATGATGGTTCCTGTCCTTTAATATCTTTGTTTTTTCCACTAGGATGTCAGTCCTCCCCTGACTTCACCTCCCCATATAATCACTAGCACACTTTCTTGCCACCTTGTCATTGTGTTCTACCCATTCTGCAAACTCCAAATTCTGTATTTTTTAAATAAAATTCACCTTTTCTTGTCTCCTACTTGAGTTGCTAAACACAGCAGAAGAACCTCTCTAACTGAAAGAATTGATGTCCTATCTAAATGCATGGCTTTTTTCCTTCTAATCTCTGTTGGGGTTTTATATCTCAACAGTTTTTTTTTTTTTTTGTCTTGATATGCTCACCTTCCCGTTCCATTTAGCGACTATTCCAAAAATTTAAGAGTTTTCCTTGGGTCCATCTCTCAGTAGTTGACTTCACCTTCCTTTTATTTTTTTGCAGTTTTTGGCCAGGGCTGGGTTTGAATCTGCCACCTCCGGCATATGGGGCCAGCGCCCTACTCCTTAGAGCTACAGGCGCCACCGACTTCACCTTCCTTTTTGACAGAGAAAATAGAGGCTGCTAAGTGTGAAATCTCAACTTCTCCACTCCTCATCTGCACACTTAAAGCTGCTCCTGTCTTCTTACTTTTCAGAAACTTATCAACCATCTCCCCCTCCTCAATATCTTCAGTCTATTTTTTCTCTCTTGGTACCTTGATTCTAATAATCAGTATAGATTTGAATCTCCAATTGGGGAAAAGAGGAGAAGAAAGGAAAAAAAAAACACTTCTGGGAATAATAATTTCTCTTCTCCCTATAACTTGCTGCTCTTTTTCTTCACAGTCAAGTTTTTATAAGAATAGTTTTTAATGTGTTTTGTACTTCTTTACCCTCCCTTATCTCTGAGCCCCTTGGTCTTGTTTATAACACTGCCCTTAAATCGTTTAACACGGTTAACACAGAACAATTTAACACTGTTCACTCATTGTCAGATACAATGAGTTTTGGACCTTTTTTTTTGGCCTTATTCTATCCACTTCTTTATGAGTATGTGAAATTTTTTAGTGCTTCCCTCCATCATCTTGCATTCTCAGACTTTCTCCCAGACTATATGTTTTCCTTAGGGGACTTTACACTTCAGCAGTTACCACTGTGTGATGGTAAATCTCCAATCTTTATCTCCACCTAAGAAAGGAAGTGTAGAGCCTAACTGCCTAGATTCAAAAGCTGATTCTACCACTTGTTTAGCCTTGTGACTGCGAGTGACACTCTTAACTTCACTGTGCCTCAATTTGGTTTCTGTTTTGTTTTGTTGTGTTTTTTTATAAAATGGAAATAACAATAGCTGTGTCATAGGATTATTGTGAGCATTAACTGAGTTAATGTGTGTAAACATTTAGGACACTGACTAGCATGTGTAAGTACCATATAAGTGTGGATTTCTATCATCATCATCATTTTCCCTGTTAAACCTCAAATTCCTAGTCATATTTGAAGACCATGTAAGTTACTCACACCTGGCATGTCTCAATCTATTAAGACAGGAGTCCTCAAACTTTAAATAGGGAGCCAGGGCCAGTTCACTGTCCCTCAGACTGTTGGAGGGCTGGACTGCGGGCCCTGGGATGAGTTGGTTGCTAAGCAGGACAGGCAGCGGTGGCAAAAACACCCCATGGGCCACAGTTTAAGGACGCCTGTATTGAGATTTCATGGGCCTTCTCGTCAGAGTTAAGCACTATATTCTCTGCACTACCTTGTGTATGCCTCTGTTGAATTTATCACACTATACTATAGTCATTCTTTATGTGTTCTTTCTCTGACCTCATTGATCACCATGAGGACAGTAAATACGTTTTTCCATTTGACTTCTCCATTGAGAGGAATGGTTAAGGCACGGAGTTTGAGTTCTAGTGAGCTATGCTCTGTGCTCGAGTTACTGCTCTCCAGTCTGGGTAACACAGTGAGACCCTGTCCCCTCTGCCCCCCAAATAAAAACTTCTGATGGTTACTGATAGCTTAAAGGACAAAAATCTTGATTTCATATTCTGTTTTACTAGGTCCTCCCCAGTATAGACTCTGCCTAGCTTTCCATACCTCAGCTGTTATTTCCTGCACACCACTTCAGCCTGCAACCATATCACTGCTGATGTATTTATTGTTTTAAAATTCAGCATGATGTCTCTAAGTCACTGCCAGCTTATCCATACATATGGTATTCTGGCCGATAAAACCAGGCAAGTACCCAGCCTTGGCTGCCCATAATATACTGCAGGGTGTGAATACCATATGGACAAAGGTGTGGCGCTGAGCCCATCTGTAATTTGTACTTCAGGCACTCTTCTTCATTTCATCTTAAGTACAGCTTTCTGTCATTTAGTATTTCTCCTCCCCGATCTTTCTATGCTCCTCGCTAGTCCCTATCTTCATCCCCTTGATGAGTGCTCCCCTGAGAGACGACTTTGACTCTGCTGTTCTAATGTCATGTTCTTTTCCACTGCATCTTATTGCTTTTCATAATCTGCTCTCTTATAGCTTCATAATTTTGACTCTTCATTCCTACCTTTCCTTTCCATGCTGTTTTTATTTTTAAAAAAAAGACTTTAATAACTACATTGACCACACATGTGATAACTTGATCTGTTAATTCTTTGACCTCTTCAATTTTAATGGCTCCCTTTAGCTTACTTGGCCCTCATTGGCAGTCCTTGACAGAACTGGAACTTCTTACCTATAAGACCTGGAACTCATTGTTTTTCTTCTTTGGTTGTAGTCTCTCTTTAATTATTTATTCAGTTATTCATTCACTCAATAAATAGTTGTCAAATAGTGTGCTGGGCCCTAGAAATTCTAGTTCTCCATGCTCCCATTCTATAAACCAAGAAAACTGTTCATTTTATACTCTTTTGGATACTGAGATTGATAGGTATGGCCCACAAGCCAAATCTGACCCACTGCTAGTTTTATAAAGAAAGTTTTACCGAAACATGGACATGTCCATTCTATTATTATGTACTGTCTGTGATTACTTCATGGTACAGAGTAGACATAAAGTTTGTGTGCAATTTAAAATAGTTATAACTTTAAATTGAACATGAACTTTATATCTACCCTATATAATGTCAGAATCAAATAGTTACAACAGAGCCCATATGACTCACAAAGCCAAAAATATTTGTCTGGTTCTTTACTGAAAAAGCATGCTAAGTCCTATCCTAGCCTATCCTAAAGTTTATGTATATCCACTTTACTATTTCCTTGCCTTTTCTCTCTACTCTCAACAAGCTACTCTGTTATCAAAACTGGTTAAAGATTATAGAAATCCACTCAAACTAGCTTAAGGCAACAAGGGAAATCTTTATAGAGATCTCTTATAGAAGATATGAACATGATTATAGCTAGACATAGAAAAGGACTGAAACCAAAAATGGAATCTCAGAAAATTAGGAATTATTCTTCATCTTTGGGATTGCAGTTTGCTGTAACAAAATGCCATTTGCCTGGGTGGCTTAACCAGACATTTCTCTCACAGTTGGCACCTGGGAGGTCTAAGATCAAGGTGCTGGCAGACTCAGTTCCTGCCGAGACCTTCTCCTGCTTGTGAAAGGCCATCTTCTCACATGTTCTCATGTGGCAAAGGGAGAGAGAGAGCACACTGTGTTTTTCCCTCTTCTTATAGGAATACCATTCACTTCAGGGGGGCCCTACTCCCATGACCTCATCTAATTCTCATTACCTCCCAAAGGCTTCCCTTTCACATAGCTTACATTGAAGGTTAGGGCATCAGTGTATGAGGCTGGGGGTAAACACAAACATTCAGTCTGTAACCACCTTCTTTTGTGCTCTCTTTCCCCATGGTACACTAGTCCTTCCTCCTCATAGTCACATGCGTCTGTCCTTTTAGCTTCTGATTTGTAAGTTACAGTTTTAACTACATTCTGATTAAATAACTATTTCAGTTTCAATTCCAGATTCCTGGGAGAGACCCACTTTGCGTCATCTGTCCACTGTAGACAAATTAGCTGTAGCCACAGAATGGGACATTTTCATATAAGCATCACCAAGCCCAGATGTAGTGAATAGTCTTTTCAAGTCTGCTCTTTGTGGGGCTTACATTCATTTTCTTCACATGTCTATATTATTGTCCTATTTATTTTTATGCCAGTATCATTGTTTTATTTAACAACATATTATATTTTATGTCTGGTAAGATAAGTCATTCTTTAGCATTTTTTTTCAGAATGTATTTAACTGGTTGTCTATAGTCTTCCAATTAAGATTTAGATTTATTGGGATTTTTTTATTGGTCTGTATGATTTTTGATTGGAATATGATTACTTTCATAGATTTGTTTGGGAAGAATTAAGATCTTTATAATGTTGAATCTCTAAATTTAATTTAATTCTACTATTTATTTATTTATTTATTTCAAATTAATATGAGAGTACAAATGTTTAGGTTATGTTCTTTTCGTTTCTAAAGGTAAAGTTTAAGTTGTAGTTGAGTCCTTTACCCAGGGTGGTGTGCTGAACACCCTCACATTGTACACATAAGGTGAGATCCTGCCAGTCAACCTCCCTCATTCTCCCTCCTCTCTTTCTTCTCTCTCTTCCCCCTCACTAGATTATACTTGTGTTTTTTCTTTCATGTGGGCATATAGTTCATGTATTTGTTTCATATTAATAGTGAGTACATTAGATACTTTTTTTCCCATTCTTGAAATACTTTACTAATAAGAATGTGTTTCAACTCCATCCAGGTAAACACAAAAGATATAAAGTCTCTGTCTTTTTTTAATGCCTGAATAGTATTCCATGGTATACATATACGACAATTTGTTAATCTGGTCATGGGTTCATGGGCACTTGGATTGCTTGCACATCTTGGTAGTTGTGAATTGAGCTGTAATAAACGTTGTGGTGCAAATATCCTTGTGGTAAAATGATTTTGTTCTTCTGGGTAGCTACAATGGGATTGCGGGAACAAATGCAAAGTTGATTTTTAGTTCTTTGAGAATTCTCCATAATTCTTTCTGTAGAGGTTATATTAGTTTACAGTCCTACTAGCAGTGCAGAAGTGTTCCTAATCTTCACATCTACTTCAGCATCTGTAGATTTGGGACTTCGTGATGAGAACTAATCTCACTGGAGCAAGGTGGTATCTCTGAGTGTTTTTGATTTGCATTTCTCTTATGAACAGGGATGATGAGCATTTTTTCATGTGTTTGTTAGCCATTTGTCTGTCATCTTCAGAGAAGTTTATAATAAGAGAGTTTGAATCTCTTTAGCCATTGGTTGAGTCTATTTAGTTGTCCTTTTGTCTTTTTATGAATTATTTTTTGTTACTATTGTAAAGAACATTTTTCTGTAATATTTATTGGGTTTTTTTCATAGTAAAAGCCAGTTTTTTAGTCTTGTTGCTATTATAGATAAAATTGTTTTAAGAATTGTAGATAGACATTCATATTATCTTCAAGTAATGATAATTTTTATCTCATGTCTTTGAGCAAAACCCTGGAACAATATCCACTGAACAATAACATTATGAAGAGATTTTTTTTTTCCCTTCTCATAGAGTTTTAATCCAATGGAAGAGACAAACATGTAACAAAGTGTTATAGAGTACAGTGTAATAAAGGCTGTAATGGACAGGTGCTGATAATAAAAAATAGAAATCTGTCTACTAGATATGGTGAAGGCTTTGTAGAGAAACTGTTTCTTTAAACTGAATCTTAAGGAGAAACTGAGAGTTTTCCAGGTAAAGTATTGAGGGATATTTAGTAAGCAGGATCTGCAAAGATATGGCATGGAAAACTGTAAAACGAGCAACTTGCCTACATAAAGTATGACAGAGTAGGTAGGAAAGTGACTTGAGGCTTAGAGACTGTCATGAAGAGTTCTGAGTATCATAGTAGAGTCTTGATTTCATCTTGAAGGTGATAGCATGGATAGAATTCTGTTTTTGTAAGGATCTCTTCCAGAATCAGTGAGGCACATAAATTGCGAGGGCAGCCTGAAGACCAGAGTGAAGGATTATTAGATGGCCACATGAGTGTAACGGTTAAAGGGAGAAGATTGATGCTAGAGGGGAATGCATGATTTGGGAGATTGATTAAGAGTTAGAAAAAGGGAGAAATCTGGGATGATTTCCTCCTTTGGGATTTTAGGGTAATGGGTGGAGGTGCCTCTCAAGAGATAATTAGAGGTGACAAGACATAGAAGCAGATGATCATGTTAATTGTGAGCTCTTTGTGAAGCACATATATAAACCAAGTAAGGACATATATCTGGGTAACAATAACATGAAACAGTTCATAAAGGAAAATAAATAAATGAGGGAAATTTATCAGCAAAGGCCAATGAAGTAAGGGGGGAACTAAAAGAAAGTAATAGCATAAAAATCAGAAATGGGTAATGTAAGAAATGAGGGTGATTAACAGTATCAGCTGCTGCTGAATAAAATAAAGACTGAAAAATGCCAGTGTTACATTTTATTTGAAGGTCATTGGTGATTTAAGGAGAAGTTTTCCTCAATGCTGGAAACAAACTAAATTTCACAATAGGTTGTAGGGTAGATTGAATGGAAAAGTTTGAACATAGAAACCATGGGTAATAGGAAGCTACATTGTTAAGATTTTCTTTTTCCAAAAGTTGACTTTTCACCAAAAGAAGGATCCAGGTTCAAGATAAAGTTGGACATATTTATATCTTAGTAATAAGGTGGTCAATGGAGAGTATTAAAAGGAAAAGAATAGTGATGATTAAACAACTGCTGCAGGATCAAGAGGGTTAGCTTTGGATAGGAATATGGGCTATATGTTTATATACCATTGGCAGATACTTTTATAGGTAGAGGGCAGAAAGTTGAAGGAGTTCTTTTATCCTTTTTTATTGTGTGAAAGAAAATACAGTGCACTAAAAGTGAATTTTAGAGGAGACACTGTAAATAGCCTTAGAAGAAATCAAGTTTCTAATAGTTTTGTTAAAAGGAAGGAGTAAGAGAAAGTAGGCTTGTTGTTGTTTTTTTAAATAAAATAACTTGTTTGAAGTAAGTGAATAAAAAATTTAAAGATGACTTCCACAGTTAGAAGATTTGAAAATTAAGAGAAGGAAAGTATGAAAAGGAACTTATTTATTAGGCCAAATGTAAATTTGATAGTGATTGAATCTAAAATTACCTAACAGGCAATAATAGATGGAAAATCAGGAAGGAAATCAGAAGCAGGCTTAAGTGTCCTATATACCTTTCTGTTATGTAATAGACCAGTGATTTTCAACAGATGTGCCACATCACATTGGTCTGCCATGAGAGGATCTTTGGTGTGCCATGAAAATTTAAAGTAATCTTAATTAAATTATTTTCAAAAGAAGTTCAAAGCATACTAAGTATGTATTTTTTTTTAAAATCTACATTTTGATCAACATAATTTAAGTGTACCATGGAAGTTTTAACTATAGTTTCAAGTGTGCAGTAGGATAAAGAAGGTTGAAAAACACTGTCTTAAACAATTTTGTTTTCTTTTCCTCAGCACATGTAAGATTTTTATTTCTCAGATGTCATGATGGTTTTCAGTTGGAACAAGATGGTGAACCTTGGGTCTTATATCTAAAGTTTAAAAGTTTGACAATCATTTGTACTTGTAGTAGGACTTAATGGTAGGTGAAGTCATAAGCTACCACGGACCGCTCTTTTTTCCTTCATTTCTTCCATTAACTCTAACCATGTTCCTTTATACCTATTTTATTCAGTCACTTTATATCATAGATTCCATGTCATTTCAGTCCTTTTTGTTTTTTTTTTAAAAAAAGCTCTTTTGTCTCCATAGAGGAGCTACTTTTTATTTTTATCATATTATTTTCTTTCCCCTATTTTTACTCATCATCATACTCACCATTTGGTAGAGGGCTTCATGTCTTATCTCTGAATTCTGGCTCATCACATAGTGCCTGGAATGTTTTTAATGGGCAGCAAGTAAATTCTGGTTAATGAATGAATTATTGTTTCCACTGATTCTTTGTTTTTTATCCTTCTTAGCATCTTTTTTGTGTTTCTTTCTGTTAATTATTTGGTCTGTTTTCAGTCCAATAATGCTTTCTCACCCTAAATTTTCCTGAACTTACTGGTTTTGTTCTCTTCTTACTCTTTCTTCCTTGATAGACTGGTTAATCCCACCTTTTTTACTTGTTTTATTTTTGTTTGCCCATGTGACCTTGTATAATTCAGTGTTGATCTGCTAGCCCTTCATCCCAACTCTTCTTGCTCCTACTGTCTCTTTGCCTACTGAACCCTTTTTTCATGCCCTTTTTCATTGCATAGTCCAACATTAAATGTGTTAGCTTATTCTCTTTGCCAAGTGCTATTCTAAATGTTATTTATGTATATGAACCAATTTAATTCTCATAACAATACTGTGAGGTAGTAAAGTACATTTTATAGATATAGTAATTTATCCTAATTACCTTATTTTGTTTATTGTTTCTTGTTTCACCTTGCCATCAGAGAGCATGGCTAATGTTTGTATTTTTATTTGTTGTTCTAGATGTTTTGAACAGAGATAAGGATGAGGAGCCAACTGTGAAACAAGAAATTGAAGAAATTGAGCAAGAAGTGGAGCCACAAGGTGTAATAGTTACAAGAATAAAAAGTGAAATTGACCAGGATCCCATGGGTAGAGAAACATTTGAACTTGTTGGTAGATTGGATAAACAAAGAGGGATCTTCTTATGGGAAATACCAAGGGAATCTTTGACCCAAGAACAGAGAATGTTCAGAGGAAACACTAACATCCGTAGGAGACCAAACTCAGAAGAGAAGTGCCACAAATGTGAAGAATGTGGAAAGGGTTTTGTCCGCAAAGCCCATTTTATTCAACATCAAAGAGTCCATACTGGTGAGAAACCTTTTCAGTGCAATGAATGTGGGAAAAGTTTTAGTCGCAGTTCATTTGTTATTGAACATCAGAGAATTCACACTGGAGAAAGGCCCTATGAGTGTAACTACTGCGGAAAAACTTTCAGTGTGAGCTCAACCCTCATTAGACATCAGAGAATCCACACTGGAGAAAGACCTTATCAGTGTAATCAGTGTAAACAGAGCTTCAGCCAGAGAAGGAGCCTTGTTAAACATCAAAGAATTCATACAGGTGAGAAACCCCATAAATGTAGTGACTGTGGGAAAGCCTTCAGTTGGAAGTCACACCTTATTGAGCATCAGAGAACTCACACTGGTGAGAAACCCTATCACTGTACCAAATGTAAAAAAAGCTTTAGTCGAAATTCATTGCTTGTTGAGCATCAAAGAATTCACACTGGGGAAAGACCTCACAAATGTGGTGAATGTGGGAAAGCCTTTAGATTAAGTACATACCTTATACAACACCAAAAAATCCACACTGGTGAGAAGCCTTTCCTTTGTATTGAATGTGGAAAAAGCTTCAGCCGCAGCTCATTCCTTATCGAACATCAGAGGATCCACACTGGTGAAAGACCTTATCAGTGCAAAGAGTGTGGGAAAAGTTTCAGCCAGCTTTGCAACCTTACTCGTCATCAGAGAATTCACACAGGAGACAAACCCCATAAATGTGAGGAGTGTGGAAAAGCCTTTAGTAGAAGCTCAGGTCTCATTCAGCATCAGAGAATTCACACCAGGGAGAAGACTTACCCATACAATGAAACTAAGGACAGTTTTGATCCAAATTGTAGTCTTGTTATACAGCAGGAGGTGTACCCTAAGGAAAAATCTTATAAATGTGATGAATGTGGGAAAACTTTCAGTGTTAGTGCTCATCTTGTACAACATCAAAGAATCCACACTGGTGAAAAGCCTTACTTATGTACTGTTTGTGGAAAAAGCTTTAGTCGGAGCTCATTTCTTATTGAACATCAGAGAATCCACACTGGTGAGAGACCCTATCTGTGCAGACAGTGTGGCAAAAGCTTCAGTCAGCTATGTAATCTAATACGACATCAGGGTGTTCACACAGGCAATAAGCCCCATAAATGTGATGAATGTGGGAAGGCCTTTAGCCGGAACTCGGGTCTTATTCAGCATCAGAGAATACATACAGGAGAGAAACCTTATAAGTGTGAGAAGTGCGACAAAAGTTTCAGTCAACAGCGTAGTCTTGTCAACCATCAGAAGATCCATGCAGAGGTGAAAACCCAAGAAGCCCACGAATGTGATGCTTGTGGTGAAGCCTTCAATTGCCGCATTTCTCTCATTCAACATCAGAAATTGCACACTGCATGGATGCAGTAAATAGAGAAATATGTAAGCTCAAATATTTTATTTGAGACTACCCAAGTGCAGTTTTAATATGGCTCATCATGGGTCATATTTAGTGATAAAGTAGATTCTTCTTGGCCTCAGGCAAATGATTTCTAAAGATTGTGAATAGTGGACAATTGCCTATGGGCAGTTGAATTCCACTTCTTTTTGTTTTGATGATCAGAGACTTGGTAATATATCTAAGCATCTTTAACAAATCTTTCAGCAGAGAAGTTAAAGAGCACATTGGAGGTGCTCTAAAGGACAGAGTTGAACTAGCTGATGTTAGAAAACCAAGAATAATGATTACAAGAAGTCTTCTGGCCCCAGCTCATTGTTCTTTTGGTTCTATAATACGTTTGGCTGTGCATGCCAAAGTCCAGTGATTAAACATATATTGTTAAGGAAACAAAGCCCCAATGTTCTGAAACCAATACATGAACTTTTTGTCATTGTTTAAGGAAGTTAGTTATTTGACATGTGAGTTAAAAGCAGTTCCAATGCCTGGTGGATCCCAGATCAATGAAATGAGTGAACCATCAAAGATCATGTGAATAATTAGCAAACTTAGCAAAAGTGTTACCAAGGAACCTTTGGGAGTGCCTTTATATTTTCCCCTCCAAAAGTGGACAAAGGTATTTTTCTTTTGTGTCTTCCCACCTATGAAAGATACTTGTAATTCTCTATGAATAAGCTTATCCCTCCACAACCAGGAGCATGTGAAGTGTACATATTTTTATTACCAAGAATTAGAAATAAAAAAGACCTGGGTCTGTGCTAGGAAGCTGAGATATTTTGGTATTGCCTTGGTTTTTATGGTAACCAGATTTTGCATGCAATTTTTAAATCCTTATTTTTGGATCTAGGGTTTCCCTTAGTTAATGATTCTTATAAACCTATTAATTCATCTGTTTTGATCATTAAAACCTGTTGTTTTGTTGCTTTGTGTAAAGAGTACTTTGTTAGTGTAAAATCAATTCTGTCAAATACATTACTGTGTTTTTTAAATTAGAATCAAGGATTTGAAGGAAATTGTTCTCATTTGTTCTGTCTAACTTAATTCTTTCTGACTAGTTAACTTTTTCTGGAGTTGTTCACCTAAGGTTAAGTCTAGGTTCTTTAGTGCCTGACTATAGAATTTCAAATCACCAGAACTCTGCAATTCTATAATTTCCTAATGGTTTGGGCAAATGACCTCTCTTTCACTTATACCCCAGCTATTCTAAAAATCACCTCCAAACGTTTTTCCTCCCATATCTCTGCCTGAATGTAAATGTGGAGGTTATGGTACATGTATAGAGTGATACCTATCTCTGTGCACTCCCTATTCAATTTAGGTATCATAGTTACTGTACAGTTAACATTTCAGAACACAGCTTCTAGCTTGGTTAAAAGCACACAAAAATAACAAACTGCACCTGATTCCTCAATAAAATTATCTTGTCCTGAACTTTCCCAGTTTTATTTATTCTGTATTGGACCACTGTCCTAACTAAGACTGAGATTCTTAGACCTATGTTCAGTATTTTAAAAACTGAAATTTGTGATTTTGCTATATGCACACTGAAGTATTTGCTTTTTGTTGGAATTACATCACCTTGATGTATGGTTACCTGAGCAGAAACCCTGCCATTGTTGATTTCATAGTAATTTAGGTCCATGGTACTTATAATATTCCTCCATAATTTTTAACATTCTTGGATATGAATCCTAGAGTGACAGCTCAAAAGTCCGGCAGCAATAGTTAGTCCTTGACTATATAAATCATTACTTATATACATTAAAAAAAGCCCCCTCAAAAGTGATTATTTTAAAAAGAGAGAAAACCAGTTACATGTTCACTTCTGTTTCCCAAGAAAATGATGAAAACATGCTGAGTGCTCTTAAAAGTGAAATGAAGTGCCTAGAAAAGGAGGCAAGGAAAAAGTTTAATCTCAAGAGGAGGTGATGCTCAAGACTAAAGCGTCTTAAGATGAGAGTACCAGGGAAAGCAAATAGTGTCTGGAAATAATGACTTGTTAGAGAAACTGCTAGCTACAGGGTGAACTGGTTGCCTGGGGTCTTGGGAATGTGAGAGGAGGTAAGGCTGCTCTTAAGTAAGTGGAGATCACGAGAGTTGTTACGCTAAGGAGACTCTATTCTTCTGCCTAAAAATTTATGGGGATTTTGTATTTCAATATGCTGTATATATTAAAAGGGCACATACTTAAATATACAACTCTTGAGTTTTCACTATTAACCACCTATGTAACCAGCACCCAGCTTAAGAAAGAATGTCACTGGGTACCCCCAAACACTCCCCTTGTGCACCTTTCCAAGTACTACACACAGTGCACCCTGTGGTTCCTCTAGTTTAACTCCAGAGGCAATGTGAAGGTGAACTGGAGGGAAAGAATTTGGGACAATGGTTCTTGACTTTTGTTATAGCTGTGGATCCTCTCAGAAATTTGTACTTGTGGACTATTGTGTCAAGGACTTGTTTCTGTGTTAACCTCAAGAGATCTTTATGGTAGTATAATGGTTCAGAAATTAATGATACTTTGTTGTGTGAAGGGGTGCATGATGTGGAGTCGCAGAGGATAATGCCTGCAGTGAAATCCTATTGTGAATAAGGAAGATTACAAACTGTCTTTTGGCATGTAGCAAAGTTCTTTGTTTTCACTACAACTTATATAGGCCATACTGCAAGTACACACAATCAATAAACAAGTGACTCAAACCTCCTGACCCAGGCCCAGGACTGCCTGGTGCCAAGGAGTCCATTGATCAACTGATAACCATTCCACTAACCTTACCTAAAATCATTCTTAAACCCTACAATGAAAACAAGGCCACAAAACAGAGTTCTGGGGGAATAAGCTGATTGAATTCTTGACCTTTAACAGACAATTTGGAGGAAGTCATCCATCCTAGGCAGTAGTCTGGAAATTCCCAAGATATACAGGAACCTGCTTGCAGGCCTGCCCCCCGCCTCCTGAGGCTTGGTTCTAAATCATTTCCACATAATTAGGTCCTGAGCCACATAAAGAGTTCTAACCAAGTCTTTCTACGTTCTGACTCAAAAAAGACTTCAAACTTGCTCTCACAAAATGGAACTGTTTAAAGGTTTACTTATAGGTCTTCTGCCTATAATACTTCAACAAAGGCTCTGGGAATGTGAAAAAAGATGATTTGAGAAATATTAATAAAGTGAAACTTGGTTGTTGCTTGAGAAAGAAAAGAATCAATGTGGGTTTTGGGTGGTGGTTGCTTTTAGTGAGACAGAAAAAAAAGTTTGGCTGTATAGTATGAGGAGATTATTAGTCATTTTGAACATGTAATGTTTTATCTGCACGTGTGACAGTAAAGATATCTAGAGGCAGGAATTCTGAGAAGATGGCCAACTGGTAGCAACTCTCGGCAGAAGCTCCTGAGCAGAGGAAGAAAAACTGGACAGAATTGGACTCTGTGAAGCCAAAGGTGGGGAGCTGGACAAAGAAAGAAGTTCAGTAAGCTGTAACTCCAAGGAAGAGCATTCAAGAAAAACAAATTTCAGGCACACAGCCTATTGACTATAGGATGGAAGACCCCTCCCCTAAGCAGGAGGCCTGCTGTAGGCTATCTGCAAACAAGCAGGGAACAAAAGACCTCTTATTTTACCTTGCTGGAGAGAGCTGCTAAACTCCAGGTCTCTTTCTCCAGGCAGGTCCCCTTATGAACTAGACATAACTCTGCTGGGCATAAAATTGAACAGATACTTTCCCCCACAAGTCCAAAATCCCAGTCCACCCTTCCCCACTCACATGGTCTGAAGTTCTACCCCTTGCAGAGCACAGAGTGTTTGGTCTTGTCCTAAGAGATCTGGGCGTAGTGTGGAACACTAACCATCAGGATGGACTCTGTGACTAAAGGGGAAGAAAGAGGGTGTGGGAAGAAAGGGACACTCAGCAGGTGGAAGAGCTGTCCCATGCTTATGATGCCACCCAGCCAGCAGTGGTGTTGACCCTCAGTTTGGGCTGTGTCTGGAGGGACAGCATGCAGAACCCCTGGCTCTGATGGCACCCACAGTGGGAGAGTGGTTGCCCTGTGTGGACTGAGTTTGGCAAACAGGGCTGGTCCCCAGCCCCTGCTGGGCCTATGAGCAAAGGCTTGCTAGGTGTGGACTGAGACCTGAGAGCAAGGGTGTGGTCTCCTGATTCCAACAGAACCCTGGAGCAGTGGCTTGCTGGGTGTGAACAAAGACCTGAGAGGTAGAGTGTGATCCCCTATCTCCAGTGGGGCTGGTGAGCAGAGGATTACTGGGTGAGTACTGAGACCTGTGGGTGGGATAGGGTACCCTGACTCTAACAGAACCTGTGAACAGATGTTTGCCAGACAGGGGACTGAGACAGGCACACCACCTTCCTAGACTCAACCAGAAAGAATTAGAAATCTTGAATAGACCTATATCAATCACTGAAATAGCATCAACAATATGAAATCTCCCCAAAAAGAAAAGTCTAGGACCAGATGGCTTCACATCCAAATTCTATCAAACCTTTCAAGAGGCACTAGTACCTATATTACACAACTTTTCTAAAGCATAGAAAAGGAAGGAATACTTCCCAACACATTTTATGAAGCAAATATAACCCTGATACCCAAGCCAAGAAAGGATCCAACAAAAAAATTAAATTATAGACCAATATCATTAATGAATATCAATGCAAAAATATTCAATAAGATCTTAGCAAACAGAATTCAACAACACATCAAAACAATTATACACTATGATCAAGTTGGTTTTATTCCAGAGTTACAGGGTTGGTTCAACATATGCAAAGCTATAAATATAATACATCACATCAATAAAATAAAAAACAAAGACCATATGATTTTCCCAATTGACACAGAAAAAACGTTTGATAATATCCAGCATCCTTTCATGATCAGAACACCTAGGAAAATAAGCATAGAAGGGACATTTCTTAAACTGATAGAGGCCTTCTACAGCAAACCCACAGCCAATATCATATTGAATGGTGTAAAATTGAAAACATTTCCACCCAGATCATGAATGAGGCAAGGATGCTTGCTGTCTCCACTGCTATTCAACATAGTAATGGAAGTCTTAGCCATCACAATCAGGCAATAGAAGGTGATCAAGGGTATCCAAAAAGGGTCAGAGGAGATCAAACTCTCACTCTTCACTAATGATATGATCCTATACCTGAAAAATCCCAGGGACTCAACTTCGAAACTCTTAGAAGTGATCAAGGAATATAGCAGCATCTCAGGATACAAAAGCAGTACTTAGAAATTAGTAGCTTTTATATATGTCAACAATAGTTAAGCTGAGAAAACAGTCAAGGACTCTATTCCTTTAACAGTAGTGCCAAAGAAGATGAAATATCTGGGAATTTACCTAAAGAAGGATGTGAAATTGGTCTTTTTAGTTGGATGCAGCCCAATTAATAATAGCCAAGACATGGAAACAGCCCAAGTGCCTATCAACCCATGAATGGATTAACAAATTGTGGTATATATACACCATGGAATACTATGCAGCTATAAAAAGATGGAGATGTCGCATCTTCTATGTTTACCTGGATGGAGCTGCAACATTTTCTTCTTAGTAAAGTATCTCAAGAATGGAAAAAAAAGTATCCAATGTATTCAATACTACTATGAAATCAATATATAATCAGCTACACACTCAGATGAATGGCAAAACATAACTATAGTCCAGAAAGTAGAAGAGAAGAGAAGGGAGAGGGGAGGGAAGGTGGGATATGGGAGGAGGGAGGGTATTTGGGGGGACCTCACCTAATGTGCATGATGCAATGGTACATTTCAAAACTAATAAGAAATGAGTATAATTGTGATGGATGTGTTACTTAGTTCAATGTAAGCATTTCACATTGTATATTGAAGCAGTACCCTGAACCCCATAAATGCATCAATGTACAAAGTTATGATTTAATAAAAAATAATAATAAAAGATATCTAGAGAAACTAAGAGGTATGGAGGGGATAGTTAGGGAAGAAATCAAGAAATATGGACTTGAAACTAATTTAGGAATTCACCTAGTGCGTAGCAAACAGAATAGGCTTTAAAGAGAGAATAAAGGAAGAAAAGAAGTTCAGAGATGGAATTTTAACTCTAGGCTTAGTGTATGGGCAATTCACAAAGGAGACAGGAAGAAACAGCCCCAGGGTGGAACACTCAACATGGGAGTGCTGACTGCTGTAGGGAAGTGAGGGAAGAGTGAGGTAGAGAGGTCAAGGAGGCCCTGAAAGATAGCTATGGGGTTGACAATTAAATAGCCATTGGCTAGACTTGGTGCTCATGCCTGTCATCCTAGCAGTTTTCAAGGCTGAGGGAGAATCTCTTGAACCCAGGAGTTCAAGACCAGCCTGAGCAACATAGTGAGATCTCATCTGTACAAACTAAAAAAAAAAAAAGGAAGAAAACCATTAATGAGTTTCTGTAGGAGCAGCTTCTGGAGTGGGGAAGAGCCAGTTTTCACTGGGGAAAGTAGATCATCAGCTCCCAATCACTGTCAATTCATGACAGAAATGCTCAAGACCTTACTTTATTCTGAAACTGTCCTTATTTAATAAAAAAAAGTCTTTTATGAAATAATAGTGATCTGGGAGTATGGTCTGTTAAGTGTGTGTCTTAGTTTAAAAAAGGTAACCTTTTAATTATTCTTTTTTACCCACTTAATTTCACTGGTCTATGAAGTCCAAGAATAAAAGTAGATTACTTGTATGTGAATATAAAAAAGGGCTATAAACTGAGAAAAATCTGAGTATTTTTCTGTTTTGAACTAATAAGACAACTAGGGTAGAGGCTGAAGGAGAGCAGGAGAAAAATTGATTAAGTTACTGGAAAAGCTAAAATGAAGTCTAGCAATAATGGAAGGATTTTCTTTGGGGACCTTCTTCACCAGTTCCAGGAAAAAAGGAAAGAGGACAGATTTAGTGTCTGGTTGGGGGAGGGGAAAATTGGATTCACTCGAGAGGACCCATTTTTTAAAAGTAATGGAATCCATGTTTTGAGGGTCAAGGTAGGAAGAGTAGTGGACGTGAGTAGGGTAGAGGGGGGGCCTTGTCAGTGATAAAGGTTGGAAGGGCCAGCTGGGGGAAGTGGGAAAGGCATAAAAAAACTTGCCAGGTGTTTGTGGGATTTTTGTGTGCAGCCCAGCTGATTCCTTCTGGGAATTAATATAGAACAATTTTGAAAGAAAATTAGGCTTAAAGTAGATAAAGCAAATTATTAATGGAAACAATTTCAAAATGAGCAGATAAAAGGAGTCTTTGGTGGGAAAAGATAGGAAGCCATTGTAATATTCCATATCGCTATGATTTTGATGAGGGAAGCATTCCACATCCATCTGTCTCCTGAAGGACATGTGTTAGCAAATCTAGGGGCATATATAGCATACCTGGCAGAGCCCAGTGCTTAGCAGAATAAATTTCAACTCCATTTTTAAAAAACCTAACCCAAATACTCTGTTTTTTCAAAATTATTGTTCCCTGTCAGTATTTGATACCTTTGACAATTCTTCTCTACCTCTTTCAAAGTGTTTTATGGCTTCTGGTGAGGGTGGATTGATTGATTTCTTTTTTCTTTTTTTTTTTTTTTTGAGACAGAGTCTCACTTTGTTACCTTCGGTAGAGTGCCTGGCATCAGAGCTCACAGCAACCTCAAACTCTTGGGCTCAAGTGATTCTCTTGCCTCAGCCTCCCAAGTAGCTAGGACTACAGGCACCTCCCACAATGCCTGACTATTTTTAGAGACAAGGTCTCACTCTGGCTCAGGCTGGTCTCCAACCTGTGAGCTCAGGCAATTCACCCACCTCAGCCTCCCAAGTGCTGGGATTACAGGCTTGAGACACCATGCTGGACCTGATTGGTTTCTTTTTAATTAAGGCCATCTCTATGACCCTGATGCATGGACAGACAGAAGAAAGACACATTTACTTTCCTGCATAAGAAGTACAGGTTCAATTATATTGAAATAACTTGGGGGACCTGGAAAAATAGACTTGGACCCCCACTTAGGTTACTTAATTGGTAATTTATTTTATCTGCTGCAGGGGCTGCTGCTCCGAGAGACAGTCAGCACCCGGTGAGAGTGTGAGTTACCTTTTATAGGCTTTGTGTAGGCATATTACAGAAGTGAAACGTGGCTGGTTAAGGGGGGGTTACAACTCAGGTAGTCATAGATACAGCAATGGGACAATAATTAATACAGTTTCAGTTGACAATGGACACATTTCATATCACAATGGTTATGGTTATACAACAGTAATTAATCAAGTCTCAGTGAGTTTTCCACCGTTGTTCATCTACTGAAAACTTGGGGGTTTTGTGAAACTTGGGACTTTTTTTTTCCTTGTACCTGAAGCTTGTTCTTGGCAACCCTAGGGGGAAGAAGGAGGCCTGGGAATGTGTTCTCGGCCACCGTCGGGGGAGGAGGGACTTGCCTTGTTCCTGGAGTTGACTCTGAGGGGAGAAGGGAGGAGGGAAATGGGCTGGAGAGGGCGGGGGAACAGGTGAGGGTGGTGGTGGGGGGAACAGGTGAGGGCTGGGGAACAGGCAGGGGAAAGAGGGCTGGGTTACAACAATATGTCAGGTGCTATGTTGATTCTGTAAGTACCAGCTGCACAGTTGCATCAAGTAGCCCTTTATCCTCAAGGAGACTTGGGGAACGAATAGTAAGCCACGTATGTTACATAAAGACTGGGAGGAACTCACCTCGCTTTCTGAAACACTGAGTCTTGATTATGCATTTTGCACAAATAAAACATGGTATGTGACTCTTGTTTGTGTTATTTCCTGTGCAGAAGCCAGGCTTTATGAACAGGGTTCTCATGTTGGTCCCATGAACCAAGGTAAACCTCTACATCACGTGATAGTCATTGCATCCCTGTAACAAAGAAGTACACTTTGACTTCTTTGGTAAATTCCCTTGAGGCAGTGATTTTCAACCAGTGTCCCATGAACATTTTTAAAGATCATTAATTAAATAATTTTTGAAAAAATTTCCAAGCACAGTAAGTATATTCCTTTTTTTTTTTTTTTACTTTTTGTCGATCAACATAATTTTTTAAAAAAACTTTACTTTATTATTTATTTTTTGCAGTTTTTGGCTGGGGCTGGGTTTGAATCTGCCACTTCTGGCATGTTGGGCTGGCACCCTACTCCTGTGAGCCACAGGCACTGCCCTGATCAACATAATTTAAGTGTGCCGTGGAAGTTTATAGCACTACTGTGCCAAGAGATAGGAAAAAAAAAAAAAAAAAAGATTGCGAAATGCTGCCTTAGGGCAAAACCAGGACCAGACAAGGAAAAGTTGGAAGTGGCTGCAAAAAGATGCTTTGGCCTTGGATATCTTAAGAGGACATAGAAGATTTACCTGACGCCTGAGAGCTCAGGCTATAGCCTAGCCCTGGCTGTCCTAACTGCCAGAACATTAGTGCTAGGTTTAGAAGATGCCCTATTTTTCATGTACCATTGTACTCAAGTGGCCAAGTCTGTGTGTGTGTGTAAATCTCTCTTTGAGGACTAGGTAAAGAAGAGTTTTGAGCTTTCATTTGTCCCAAGTGCTTGTCTATCGGATTGTAAGGAAACAGAGTTCATTAGAGTAATAAATGGCTAAGTAGGAGAGCTTTTTATCGTTTTCCTCCATCTAAAGATGTCATGTCCTGGGGCGGCTCCTAGGGCTCAGTAGGTAGGAAGCCAGCCCCATATACCCAGGGTGGTGGGTTCGAACTGGCCCCAGCCAAACTGCAACAAAAAAATAGCGGGGCGTTCTGATGGGCACCTGTAGTCCCAGCTACGTGGGATGCTGAGGCAAGAGAATCAACCTAAGCCCAGGAGTTGGAGGTTGCTGTGAGCTGTGACGCCACGGCACTCTACCAAGGGCAATAAAGTGAGACTCTGTCTCTAAAACAAACAAACAAACAAAAAAAGATGTCATGCCCACTCACTCACTCCCAACAGAAGGCCATGTGCTGTGTTTGGATTGCTATCAGAGACACTTAGCTGGCTCCTAGTTCCTTTCTAATCCTCTGTATTCTAAAAAGTAATCTCAGCAATGCTCTTAGCATGTTATTCCTTGCCTAAAAATCAGCTACATTTTCCTATTTTTCATTACAAGACTTTGCAAACTATCTCAGCCCCACCTCATGCTTCTCCACGGGCTTTACCCTTCCAGGCTGATTCTCCACAATTCCCTCAATGCAGTCTGTAGTGAGGACAAAGATTCTTCATGTTCATTCTCGCTCAAGTGCCTTTACCATTCTTCAAGAGCCAGCAGACAAGAAAAAATATAATATGTATTCACAACTCATATGTCTAGCACTGTATATAAAATATTGCTAGCCCTCACAACAATCTTGTTTTACAAATGTGAAAACTGAGGCTCAGAGAGACTTAAGTATTTTTCTCAAGGTCAACTAGGAATAAACTGCCAGCAACTCACCCTGCTACCTGCTGTAAAGCATTCCTTCTCTTTTGATCTCAGCGTCAAGCCTGTGCCACTGTGCTTTAACATATTATCTTGTACAATTTTGTTTCCTAACTGTACCCTTGTCTCCTCATCACAATGGTAAGCGTACAAAGATCACATGGTATCTTTATAGTGCTGAGCATATACTAGTGCTGAATGAGTATTTGTTAATTGATTTTTAATATACCTTCATTATATTGATGCCCAGTACTGGGTACTTAGATTTTTATAAGAGGCTTAGGACAGGTTGTGTTACAGCCAGAAAATCATGGTTGTTTGAGTTGGAATAAGAGCTGTGACTGTCCACGTCAAGCTCTGCCTTACTTCTGTCTCTTAATGCTTTAGGTCGGATTGGTAGCAATGAATGAACCCTCCAGGCTGTATTGAGCCTGGCTAATTCATCTTTTACCTTAGAGGATGGCAGATATTGTTTCAAGAACAGGTCCACAATTCTTTTTCTGAAAGCCTTGAGGCCATGTGTGTTTTGGAAATCAGAAGTTTTTGGATATTTAGAGAGTAAATATATTGGTTATGCTATAGATTAGGGGTCCTCAAACTTTTTAAACTGGGGGCCAGTTCACTGTCCCTCAGACCGTTGGAGGGCCGGACTGCAGGCCCCGGGACGAGTCAGCTGCTAAGCAGGACAGGCAGCAGCAGCAAAAACACCTGGTGGGCTGGATAAATGTCCTAGGTGGGCTGCATATGGCCCTCGAGGCCATAGTTTGAGGACACCTGCTATATAATGGAACTCCTTCCATAGGGTCTGAGACACCACCTACAGTCAAACACATTAATATCTCTGCCTCCCATTAAATGGAATAAAGATGAGAGCCTTGTATCAGGTTTTGCCACCAAATAATTTCCACAAAATAAACTTTTAGGTTTTGGTGAATTTCAGAATTGTGGATAAGGGATTGTGAATCTTTTATATATATTGGCTTGTTTATCCTCTCAACGATAGATGATGATGTGCTTTTCCTTATTTTGGAGATGAAGCAAATAAAACACAGAAAGGTTGTTCAATGTGTCCAAGGTCACTTGGCTGGTAAGTGGCAGGACGGCATTCTAATCCAGGCTGTCTGGCTCCAGAACTCGTGCTTTTCACCACCAGGAGCACTTGCTCCCAAGAGGACTTTGCAAATCACGCTAGCCTAAGTCTCACTGACCAGGTTCGTGACTGCGGATGACTTCCTTAGCTCACTGGACCTCGGTTTCCTCCTCTGCTGCTGTGAATAACATTTAGATGGCACCTGGGGCCTTTCACTCCAGGAGGACTGAACCAGATGGACTGGGGAGTCCCATTTCTGCTTTGCTGAAGGCCTGCTCCAAGATTTCTGCAAGCTTTTAGAGAGTTACATGTATACTCTCAGTCACACTTGGCTTCTGCTAAACTAATTCAATTGCAGTTTGTTATGAATCGTCTCAGTACCTTGTTTCTGTAATGCATGATGTAGACTCATGAGACACCCAGCTCTTCCTCGCAAGAAGACAAATATCCTTAGATTGTTTCTTAGTCCCCCCTTTCATAAATGCCCTTCAGTCACCTCCCCACGATTACATATTGCCCTGCCTTCTTTCCTGACTCCTCTTTTTCCCTTCCTTTCTTCTTTCTTCCCCTTCTTGTCTAATTTTTCTGCCTTCTTTCTCCTTCCATCTTAACAGCAGAAACAAAACTCAGTCATTTTTTTGTGGCCTTGGCTCTTGATACTTTCAAACTATCATCTTCTCCCAGTGACTTATCAAAGTGTTTTCTTACACACAGGCAGTTCCTTTTCTAAGAGTTCCCTTCCCTGTTGTTATCCTGTGAGATTCAACCTAGGTGCCCTCTCCTCCCTCCTCTGCTACACCCAGCCATTTGATGAGACCCTCTCCCCACTTGCCACCCCCAGTCAATGGTTCGTGTTTCTTACTCAGCTGTTTGAGCTTCATTGTCTGGTATGCAGACCCTCCTCCCACTTGGCACTTCCA
The DNA here is from genome assembly GCF_000181295.1 of Otolemur garnettii. Classification (NCBI taxonomy): domain Eukaryota; kingdom Metazoa; phylum Chordata; class Mammalia; order Primates; family Galagidae; genus Otolemur; species Otolemur garnettii. The sequence continues at coordinate 5,814,735 of NW_003852409.1, forward strand.
GTCAAAGGCTTGTGTGTTTCTTGCACAGCTGTTTAAGATTTATTGTCTGGTATGCAGACAATACCAGATGGTTAACCTAAAGCTGAAATTTCTCTTAATTACCTTCTGTGTCTAGCGTCAGGTTTTATTTTTAGTAAATGTTCATTAACTATGAGAATAAATTTGACGAAGTAAGAAAAGATAGGAAACCACTAACATTCACTCAGTGAGCAAAGAGTTAATAGAAATTAAAATCTGTAGCCTCATAAGACTTGTCTTCATATTACCCTGAGTGGAGAAAATTACTGGGCCTGGTATTTCAAGGACAACTGTAGTCTCCTTTAGTAGGGAAAACATATCAGATGATGGCCAGGGAAAATGCATTATACATATAAATCCTCACTCCCAGTGAAATGTAATTCAGCTTTGATCAAATGATATAAATAACTCAGCCTTGATTATAATTCCTGCTCCACTGATAAGTAGAGTTTTCTTTGTAGTATAGGTTTGGGGATGCCAGGTAAGCTCTAAATAGAAATTGTCCAGTAGAAGACCTCTGTCACACAGGGTCTTATCTCCCAGCTTTTAGGGCAGTTGGGTACACGGTAGGAACTGAATGAACACAGTAAGTATTGTACAAAACCTGAAACACCCATGGCAGAGGTGTTAAACACAGCCTGTGACCCTGCCCTATGATCCCTGGCTATGTGCCCATTATGGAAGAAAGAGACCTGAATTCTAGTCTCTTAGCTCTATCCTGAATATGTGATCCCAAGCAATTTAACTGCTCTGGGCCTGGTTTAATGAAAGTCCTGGAGTAAAGTAGGTTTTAATTATCTGAATATGGCTGTTTTAGAATAACACACACATGGAAATAAATATTTAACGCTGTAGAGGGCATATAATAAGTAGAAGTCACCTGCCAGATGCTGTACTCTGAGGTCTCCTTAGCATATGCCAGTTTGGACTAATTCTTATTCCTGTAAATAAGCTCGCACTTCTATTTGTTAATTTATCTACTTTAAGCAATATCGTTTGTGCTGTTCAAGACAAGAAATTTAGTTTACTACCTTCGGAATTTTAATTACACTTACGTATACTCTAAAGATTTATATCTGTTTTCCTGTGCTACTGAAACAGACTCAAAGCACTACTTCTGAAACCATCCATTTCAAGTAGTACTTCTCATTCCCATTGTTTTATCCACTTCTTCCCCTTGTATTCTCCAGCTTCTGTCAGTTAAACCATTACTCCTATATTACCTAGAGTTACAATGTTTACATTATCTTTCATGACTGTGGTTGGTTGTCTTCATTGCTTTTTCTATAGGTTACTTCTGAAAGTTGAAAGCCAAGACAGTATGCAATAACTATGCAAATGTTATTTACTGGAAAACTAGGGAGTGTGCTTGGATGTGCAGAAGAAAATGTAGTCCTGGGTCACCAAGCCTGGCCAGGGGAAGGAGCACTCCATGCACCAAAGTCACATTAATTCTCTTATTACACTCCACGAGGTACTCAGAATTATCCTACATGTTAGCTGGCATCATATGACAAATGGCTTTCATTGTCAAATATCCTCAAACTTGAAATTTAGGTTGGTAGTTCTCAAATCTGGCGGAACATTGGAATCACCGAGGAAGCATTAAGAAATCTGATAGTTAGAGAATTCCACATCTAGAGTTTCTGGTTTATTTAATTGGGCTGGGGTATGGCCTGAGCATCTGGGTTTTTAAAATTTTGTCATTTGATTCCAATCAGGAGCCAAAGGTGAGGGGACCTGATCATTAACACCAGTCACGTCTAGCAGAGTCAAAGATCATGAAATAAACTGAGTCTTTCAACAACAAGAGCAGAAGAGTGAAACCCAATACCACTGAAGGTTTATAGAACATTTTATTTCTTGTTTAGGGTGCAGCTTTCTCCTTCCCAACCCACCACGGCTAAGATTGTTTCCTAAGATGCCCTTCTCAACTTCTCTGCCCTCAGCTTTTGAGGTGTTTCATTTGGCAGTTGTTATTTAGAGGAAGAGCTGATTTTTGTCTTGAAGCCTGTTAACTTTGGGGGTGGAAGAAGCACAAGGAGCTGAAAGTGGTGCAAACAAACTGCTGTGTCCTTGATGTTCATACTTAGGTTTTGATAACTGATTTGGGTTCTTTCCCCTTATGTTTAAGATTTAACATGAGTTGTGTTTCCAGCAGTTCCAATTCAATTTTGTCTCATTTCCAGTGCTAGATGGAAAGGTGGTTCCCTTTCAGCCCTCCTGCTGAGACTCCTAGAAGCGCTGGAGCCAGGCTGGTGGTGATCGGGTCTTAATAGGTATAGCAGGCCGTGAAGAGTGACTGAGTGGACGCAGTCCCGGAAGAGCCGGTGTGAACATATTGTCCTTTGGCTGCCTGGCAGTTAGCCTAGAAGACAAGTATGAGACGGGAGACTGAGTCCAAGTAAATGCAGCCCCATCTTACCCGCGTCCACTCTGCATGGGAAGCCAGCCACACCGGTGTGTGGATTCTGTTCTCCTTACAGTGATGTTGCTACCTACTGCTGCTGACATCATCCCCCTCCTAATGTCCTTTTTGTCCATTTTTTCTTTTTTTTTGGCCGGGGCTGTGTTTGAACTTGCCACCTCCAGTATATGGGGCCGGCGCCCTACTCCTTTGAGCCACAGGCACTGTCCCTTAATGTCCTTTTTTGATCTCAATCTTCTGAGGATTTCCTTGGCAAACCCAAGGTTTGTATCAGTTTATGTCAATTACTAGGGAAAATCTCTTTTCAGTGCCAACCATATTGCCAACAAGGGTATTAAAAATTAAAGTTGAGAAACTTCTCACTAGTATAGGATGCTATAGCAAAAAAGGTGATCATTCAATTTCTTTTCTGTTTTCTACCTTTATTTGTCCACAAGAATATGTAAAAATGTATGGACTTGTTATCATAGAATCGTTTGATTTCCCGTGTAAATTCCGCTCAAAGGTCCATTCAGAATTCTGAGATCTAACTATTGCTTATGAAAACTATAGCAATGCTCAATTGCCACTCGCGCTGTCACTTCTTCCAGCTCCCGTTGCCATTGTCCATTCTCTCTAGGACTTAATTCTACATCTTACATCAGTGGTTCTCAAAGTACATTTCATGCACCACTGGGATCACTCAGGAGCTTTGTAGAAATGGAAATTCTCTGGCCTCCTTCCAGACCTCCTGAACTAGACACTTGGTGGGTGGGGACCAGCAATCTGCATTTTAACAAGCCTTTCACAGGGTAGGGTGACAAAAAGAGGTTGGTTAATGGTTACAAAAATACATATAGATGGGAGGAATAATTTCTAGTGTTCCATAGCACAGTAGGGCGACTACAGTTCACAATTTATCTCTACTTTAAAATAGCTAGAAGAAGAGATTTAGAATGTTCCCAACACAGAGAGATGATAAGTGTTTGAGGTGATGAGTATCCTAATATGCCCTGATGTGATCTGTGCCCATTACATGTATCAAAATATCACAGGGACCCTGCACATATGTAGCATTATGCATCAATAAAAATATCAGCAAAACCAAAGCCCTTCAGAAGATTCAGATGCACACTTGAGCTTGAGAAGCGGCATCCTGGGTGGAAGACTCACTTCCCTTCTGACCTTCTGACCTGTACTTTCATAATCCCTCCAGCAGGTGAGCTACCTCTCCCTGGCCCATCAGCCACACGCCAGCACAGCCGGACTCTGCTTTCTGTCGCCAAGGTAAAGCACCACCTCTAACAACTCACACCTCTCTTATGCCCCTGAGATGATTTTTTTAGCTTCCCTTAAGGCCTCATCAGTTCTGATTACACTCAATTCCTTCCCCAGCTCCCTTTGTGGTCAGCAGGCTAACTGAGGCTATCAAGAAAACTTTTCACTCTTCCATCTCTCTATTAAACCTTTACTCATCTGCCCTACTGTTCACCATTCAGGTTTCTCTGAATCTTCTGTTTGCTTTAGAGAGCTGGCACGAAAATTCAGGAAGGAAGCTAGTGGACCATAAACGCTCTCTCACAGACACTTGGCTATAATGTCTGGCCATTATATCTGGTCAATTTCCTAGCAAATTTCTTCAAGAGCTATTCTAGCCTTTCCTACTGTCAGGATTGAAATCTCTATTTCTTTATCATTCTCATCCTTCAACAGTAATCAATTGGGTGGCACCTGTGGCTCAAAGGAGTAGGGCACCGACCCCATATGCTGGAGGTGGCGGGTTCAAACCCAGCCCTGGCCAAAAACTGCAACAACAACAAAAAAAAAACAAACCAAATAGTCATCAGTCATCAACTGCTACATTTCCTCAAGGCTGATTCCAACCCATTGTCTTTTTTCTTTTTTATCTGTTCCCTCCTTTTTGTCTCTGAGACCAACTGTGCCACCTATGTTTAATACTTACTTTCATGCGCCCCTGTCTTCTCTAAGCCCTTCTCGCCTCAGTTATCTCCAGCCTGCTCATCTTTACTCTCTCCTCTGGCTTCTTTGTATTTTTGGAGACAGAGTTTCACTTCGTTGCACTTGGTAGAGTGCTGTAGTGTCATAGCTCACAGCAACCTCAAACTCTTGGGCTCAAGCAGTTCTCTTGCCTCAGCCTTCTGGGTAGCTGGGACTTCAGGTGCCCGCCATAACACCTGGCTCTATTTTTAGAGATGGGGGTCTCGCAATGGCTCAGGCTGGTTTTGAACCTGTGAGCTCAGGCAATCCACCTGCCTCAGCTTCCCAGAGTGATAGGATTACAGCCATGAGCCACCACTCCCAGCCTGGCTTCTTTTCTTTACATTTAAACATGCCAAGCTCTCTCCTATTTGGGTAAACTTCAAGCTCCCTGAGGGCTGTGGGTATGTCTGATTTGGTTCACCCTAGTCCTTGGCTCATTGAGGGTATTAACAAAATAATGGTTACTAGTTGAATAAAACCTTTTTGGTTCCTGATGTAATTCTTGAACGAGCACCTTTCCTCTTCTCTTTCTATTAAAACTATTTTGCTGAAGGTCACTATATGTTCCTAAATGTCAATCTCAGTGCCTTTTCTCAGCCTCTGTTATGAATCTCTCTGAAGCATGTTATCATGGACCCCTTGAAACTCTTTTCTACTTGTTCCAGAACGCTTGGCGCATCCTATCCCATAATTGCTGCTTTTCTTGGTGCCTTTTCTTCATTATCCTCTCAAAATGCAAGACGTCCTAGGTTCAGTCCTCAGCCCTCTTGTCTTCTTCCCTCTGTTAAAGCAGAAGGAAGGCTGTGTCTCTGTTAAAATCGTCCTTCAATCTACTGTCATCAGCTATGCTGCCAGTGTGGATAAGTCAAAACTCTTGCTAGCCCCAATCTGAATCTGCCTACTGAGCTTCAATGAAACATTTTCAAACACCTCGCAGACACTAGCTATAGATACTTTCATGGCCTGCAGAAAACAATGCTCCTTCATGTGAAAAAGTCAAGCCCCAAATAGGAACTTGATCAAGTCGGTAAGAGGGAGCAGCATCTTACCAAGGCTCGCTTCATAAAAGCCTCCTGGGTGGCCTTCTTGTTTGCAGCCTTGCCGCCCCAGGCTGCCAGTGCACTGGCCTGCAGGGCCCTTCCATAAGAGAAACTTAGTTTCCAGGGCTTTGGCAGGGGGCAAAGGTTGATGGCATTGAGGTTGAGAGTAGCGTCTTCTTCACTCATGCCGCCAGACAAAAAGCAGATGCCTGGTAGGAGAGAAGCCATTTCACTCTATTAGTCCCAGCTTATGAGCCCTGCTTGAGAAAGTATGCAATGAGCCGAAAAGAAATGAAACACCTCAATCTTTTCTCTGCCTGATGGTGTGAGACTGGGTCAGAGAAATCCGTTCACCTTTGCTAAAGCTAGTTGGGCTAAATGAGAAGGGTTAGAGAGAAATAGAGAGGGCAGTGCAATGTGGAAGGAACACAGGGATTGTGTGCAAGTGGACAGACTCAGGATGCTTGACATCCTGGGTGAAGGGGGGAGTAGTGCTGGCTGCCTGTGCAATAGCAGAGGTCTGCTTCATAAATAGATGCAGACTTCTGGACAAGCACAAATGCTGTGGGTCTCCTTCACAAGGGCTAAGACCTTGAGTTAGGAAGAAAGAAGGCCTTACCGGGAACAGCTGCAGGAACAGTGCGGTGGAGAGCTGTGACGGTGGCCATAGCCACTTGCTCTGGAGTATACTTCTTGGTGCAGGCATGTCCAGCAGTCACCATGTTGGGCTTTAGCAAGGTGCCCTCCAGGTAAACATGATGGTCATTCAGGGCCTTATAGACAGCAGCCAGGACCTGAAGGACAAGAGGTCCAAATAGGTGAAATGCAAAGCTAGTCTCAGAGTCACTTGACCCTGGGACTTCTACACTACAGGGATGCGGGATGAAGGCATTCACATGTTGGCCAAAGCTTCTGAACCAGCCACCAGACCTCATCAGGGGAATATGTTGCAAATAATATGCATTGAGCACAACCAAGTTGGCTTATCCCCACAAACCCTAATCTAGCAGCTGTATCGCATGAACTATTGGCATGGCTCTGCTTCCTGAGGCCCTTCATTCTGTTTTCCTCCATTATTCTGTTGGTCAATGTCATCCCCACTTGAGACTGCTTTGATTTCTCTAGTGGAAGACATCTAATCTGGCCTCTACTCTCCATCCCTATAGAAGCTGAGTAGTCATCAGATACTCAGGTCAGGTGTGGTGGTTTATGCCTATAATCCTAGAAATTTGGGAGGCTAAGGTGGGAGGATTGCTTGAGCCCAGGAGTTCAAGACTGGCCTGGACAACACAGCAAGATCCCATCTCTACAAAATATAAAAAAACATTAGCCATGCATGGTGGTACATGTGTGTGGTCTCATCTATTTGGGAGACTAAGGCAGGTGGATAGCTAGAGCTTAGTTCTTTGAAGTTGCAGTGAATTTTGATAATGCCTCTGTACTCTCACCAAGAAACAGGATGAAACCCCATCTCAAAAAAAAAAAAAAGAAAGAAAGAAAAGAAAAGAAGAAAGAAAGATAACAAAGAAAAAACATACATTTTGGCAACAGAAGTGCTTTTAGATTTCACTTCAGCCCATGTAATTTTGCAAGTGGAGAAACTAAGGTTAAGGTGACACTGTGACTTTCTTACTCCCTCACCATGTGTGAGGAGAACCCCCCCTAAGGCCATCTAAGGTGGCTAATTTAGAAAGTCAAATGTGAATGAATTTCATATTCTATTCATTATATTATATTTCTCATTATACTATGAGTCTCATAACCTTTTAAAAAAATTTTCATTATATGAATCTCATAAGAATCTTATATCTTATTTTTAATTTTTTTAGTATACACATAATAAAACTGAGGTCCAAAAGAGACAATATTACTTGCTCAAGATCTCACAAGCGGAAAAAAGTGGATTCTCCAGCCCAAGTGTGGCTACTGCAAATCTGTGCTTCTTCTACAAGGAGATTCTATGCACCCAAAAGTGAAGGATTGATAAGCACTTCCTTACCTCTTCGATGCAACATAATGATTCTAACCTACAGGCTATTGCAAATATAACAGCAGTTAAGTAACATACTTAACAACAAGATTTTTCAGCTAGAATGGAGACTGTTAGACTTAAGACTTACTTTCTCAGTAACATACTGGCAGTGTTCCAGGTCATGGTCTCCATCAGGAATTACCTCTGGTTCAACAATGGGTACTAGCCCATTCTGAAAAGGAAAGGTGGGGAGAAAAAAGTGAAACTGTGATCACTGTGATCCTTTCCTTAGGAGGAGATTCAACAGTTGTATTGGTATAAAGCAAAGCCTTTATGGAGAAATCCTATAGGTAACTTATAGGTGATGAAAAGAAATTAATGGGGTATCAGGTGAGTATTTGTGGCTTAAGCAAAAAAGAAAAATGAGACTTAAAATGTTTTTCAGAATGGGGTAAAAAATAAACGCAAACCTTAATTTCTGTATCTTTTACTAAAGACTATTCTAGTTACTTCAACACCTAGCAGCCACCCTTTTAGGACAGTCATCCTAAATGAATAAGAATGATACTTCTAGTGTGAGTTAATGAAAGAATCCAAGCAGAATCTTCAGGTTCCAGCAACTCCAGCAAACCCAACATAGTCCCTACAGAAGCAAATCAAGTTAACTTGGACCCAGAGCCCACTTCAATATGTGCTGGAAACTTTAGCTGAGGTCATAGCTCTGGGAGAAATTATTTGGGTTGGAACTTGTCAGAGCTGTCGCCCTCCAGCTAGGGATTGAAGAGGTCATATCTTGAATGTTATGGAGTATGGACAAGTGTCCTGTCCTCATGAGCCTGACCATTGTTGAGATTGCTTATGGAACTTTGGCAGAGGGCAGCGGGTGATGCCATTAGCCTTTGAACTCAGAGCTTCCTTGGATTCCCACAGGCTGGTGAAAGCAAATCTTTCCCTACCATACTGAGCTATAGCAAAAGTAGGGGAAAATGCCATTAGAATATGCTGGTGAGGGAAGAGGAAGGGTCAGGCATAGCTGTGGTAAGATTGAAAAGAGAGAGCTGAAGGAAGCTCTAGCTTACTGTTTTGCAGCCCCGGGGGGTCAGGGGGGAGGCAGGGCACCTGCTGACAGATGCTGGCGTAGCGGGCCAGGGCGTTGGCATTTTCCTGGATGGCAAGGCTGGAGGGACACTGGTCAGCAATCCTCAGCACAGCACGCCACTTCCCAAAGTCGACACCTTCTTTCTTGTACTGAGCACAGCGCTCTGAGAGGCCATCGAGCCCTGTGAGTCACAGGAGAGAGAGGGCTTCTTTGCACCCCTGTACCTGATCCCTGGGGCCTCTGACAAAGTGGCTTAGCTTTGGATCCACAGAGTGATCACGATATTGGGCCAAAGCGACGTAGATTAAAGAAAAATGGTTTTCAGGTGCATACTGGCTACTCTATAAGTAGAATAGAGGAACCGAAAGTTATTATTATGCTCACTTTATAGACGTGGAAACTGAGGCTTTCAGTAGTGAAGGCACTTTACCAAGTTTTAACAGTTAAAAAATGATAGGGCTGGGATATAAATTCTCTTAGCTAACCCAATGCTGTGGTTAATACTTTTTTCTCCTGGGCATTGAAGTACCTTGCAAAATTATCTAAGTAGCATGTCATAGAATGAGGATTCAAACCCAGGGGTGTCTGATCCTAGAACCTGGTGCCTTTCCTCTCTGCTGGTTCTAGATTTTTTTTCCCTGAAAACAATAGTTCCACATACAGAATATTTTCTCTGTGCGAAGTACTGTGATAAGTACTTCATGTACATTGTCTACTTAATTCCCACAACAGTTATCCCATGTTAAAGAAAGGAGAACTGAGGATCAGAACATTTCAGTGACTGATCATGCAGTTATTAAGTGGAGGAGCTGTAATTGAAAACCAGGTCTGTGTGTCTCTAAGACCTGTGTGTCTCTAAAACCTGTGTTATAGGCATATTTTGTTTCCCTTTGCCCCCTTCTTTACTTGCCTTCATTTCAAGCCTGTTGCAACTGGCATAAGTCACGTCAGTGGGCAATATCCTTACCTTGAATAGTGCTTTCTTTGTTTGTTCCTGCAAGGGGAGCAGCTCCTTGGTCTAACTGTGGATACAGATATTAACAAGTAATTAGCGGGTGTCAGATGCCAGTGAAACACAAGCAGAAGTCCTTGTGCTAGCTAATAGTACCCATCTTTTACAAACCCAAGCGCTGAATTAGAAAGAATACTACTTGTCATTGTGGGGACACAGTTCAGTCCATAGCAGAAGGGAAGGCACGTGAAAGGAGCCAGGTGAGAGTTTTCTCCTGACATTTATTGATCATCTGCACACACTAGTCATTGTGCTTGTACAGAGGTGAAAAAAAATGAAGATGCAGCCTCTGCTCTCGTCCTAGAGGCTAAGGTCATGAGCCTGAGCGTTTGATAGTCTGAACTGGTTCTAACTTTGCCTTGCCATGTAGACAGGTTCTATCCAGTTTTTTCATCTCATCATTTAAATAAGGGTAATAATTGAGTCTACTTCTAGAGGTTATGAGGAGGATTAAACGAGCATTTGGAATTGTAAGCATTCTGCAAATACTCTGCAAATACAGAGTAGCCAGAAAAGTTCATGTGCAATTTAAAATAGGAAACTATTTTACTATTTTAGCAAACTATTTTAAACTGCGCTCGAACTTTATGGCCACCCTGTATTAGTTTTTACTCTTGGAAAGTTCACGCACTATTGGAAGACCAGGTTAAAAGATAGAACAGTGAGAAGTGCTTTAATTATAATAGCTACCATTAAATGAGTAATTGTTTTGCAATAGGAACCGTTTTAAAACTTCATTTTATTTCTTGAAGACTGTTTCGAGCTATGCATGCACTATTATTCTTACATGAAGAAATGAGAAAATTGAGGAATGAGAAATGAGAAAAGTACCTGGTAGAAAACTTGGTTGGAAAAAGAGGGCCCTGGTGAAAAAGTCTAGAAGAAGGTCTGTTCTCAGTGGGAAGATGAGGATGGGGAAGAGTGAGAGGAGCCAGGAGATGAGGAGCCTGTTTGGCTGCTGACCCCGCCCTGGCCTGGGAGCCGGGAGTTTGCGCAGAGGCTTCGTGGCAGAGGTGAGGCGTGAACGAAAGTATTCACCTTGATGCCCACCACGATCCCCTTCTCCTTGAGGATGTTCCTGAACAGCTTTCCCTGGCTGTCCTTCTGGTAGAGGGTCTCATGGAAGAGGATCACGCCCCCGATGCTCTGGTTGATGGAATTGTCCACGGTGAAGAGTATTTCTCGGAACTGCCGGCGGTTCTCCTCGGTGTTTTCCACCTTGATCCTCTGCAGGCGGTTTCCCATGGTGCCTAGAGCGGGCAGGTGAGGGCAGCATGAGGGTCAAGCCGGGGCAGCTCTGTGGCCTGCACCAGGATGGATCTTCAAGCTCCTGCCTCAGTTTTTCCTCCCTGGGGAAGACCCTGGTTGCTATCAGGATGCCGGTGGGAGGCGTATGAGCTGGGCTAGTGGAGGGGTCAGTGCAGAAACCACCAGGGGGTCCTGGTGGATATGCAAAGCTCCAGGCCTCTCCCTCCCCTGCTCCAGTATGCAACCACACTCACTGCACGGGCATGCAGTGGAAGGGCCGGCTCTGGACTTCCCTGGCTTTAGTATTAGCTGTGCCACTCTACCATGGCTATCCCTCGTTCTGTCCTGAGAGCCCCTCCGCCATCAGCCCTGACCTTTCCTGACACACACACCTCCCTGCCCTTCCTGACTTGGCTGACTTTAAACTGACTTCTCACTAGCAGCAGATGGCCGGGTACTGACCTCATCCTGTTCAGTGAGTTCCTGGCTTGCTATAGACTGATTCAAAGAGCCCTGGCAAGAGGCCTTACACTGAGAAGCTTGAGCCTCTCTCTTTGGTTTTCAGGAGTCTGCCTGCTAAAGCCAGCAGATTCCAACAGTCTGTGCTTACTGAGTCTACTGCTCCCACTCCTGTGTACATAAACCTTTACTTCCTCTGAAAAGAAGAATGAGTCTACCACATTGCCTTTGCTAAGTGTAGAAACAAGAGTATGCTGTTGTCTTATGTGGCTCGGTCTTACACTCACCTACAGATTCATCTGCGGCCAGGATCCCCTTTCCATTGGCCACAATGCGCTGGGCAATATCAGAGAGCTCCTTCTTCTGAGCTGCAGTGAGAGCTGGGAATTGGTGGGCCATGGTGGCAAGTCTGGAAAACAGTGTAGGAGAGTCATGTGTGGAACTGTGGGTAGCTCAGATGGATTCACGACCAAGTTGGGTGTGCAGACCAGCCGTGCAGACCTTTGTGATACTTCTGGCTTGTGTCCACAGCTGGATAAACAAATGAGGTCCGTTTTGTCCCCCCTCACCTAAGTAGCCATGCTTAGCCATGATGGATAAAGGTGTTCACGGTGACTCTAAACAGTATTCCAGGAGAACTTTGAGATGGGCCCTGAGACTGGACCAGCCCATTAGTGATCTACTAAAATCTGACAGAGGAGACTGCAGTCATGGGCATATTCCATTTCTCCATCCTGCATATTCCTGGTGCCATGGAGGTGCCCTGGATGACCTGAGGCCAGGGCTGTGAGGCTCTTGGCCTCTGCAGTTATCCTCTATTTAACTGTAACCCTTTAGTCCCAGAAGATAATTTTCCAGGCAACAAGTTTGACAGGAGACATCTATTGTCGGCCTTAAAGTTACGCTTTCTTTAACTTTGGGCCATAGAGGGTGTGGTGAAAATTGCTTTTTCTTATATTCAACTATCTATGAAACCCCTTGGGATAAACCGGGGGGGATTTTTCCTAAATGCCTGTGGGCTGGGGGTTCTCACGGGCTCTGAGGATGCTGAAGGCCTATAGTGATCCCTGCTCTAGCTCCACTGCAAGAAGAGTCCCCAACCCTTCCTCAGCAGTGGCCTCTGAAGGGAATCAATGCCCCTGTTTAGCTGCCACTTTGAGTTGGTCTTGACAGTGCAAGCTCACCAGACTTGGTGTGAGTTTTGCATGGATCAGGCCATCCAAGATTTTCTTAAATAGCTTCCTATTTAATCCTGTGGTCTCTTCCTTTCTCTAGTTTCTCTCCGTGCGATACATTCAATGCAGGGTGGACATCCCTTGCCTACACACTATTTCTTGGAATCCCAGGGACCTCAGTTCTCATTTGAGTCACTCAGCAATGAAGTAATCATAGCAGGTATTATCTTTATTAATTACCAAGCAATCTAAGACTTAGACAAGTTATCTGAGTTGCCCAAGGTCCCAGCTGGGATAAAGCTGAACTCCCCACCCAGTCATGATTTGTCCTTGTGACAAATCCATTTCTCTGCATTTTCTGCATTCCTTCAGGGCCATCTGTCAGTTTCCTGCCCCTTGATATAAACAGCTGATGGCTACTGAACTAATTCATGGGCAGGTACAATGGATAACCTCACTGTTGCCACTCTCCACTTTAACAGAGATTCTTATCTCAACCTTCCCAAGTGGAACCACAATGCTGTCATGTGGGTGCTGTGACAAGCTAGTGGGCAATGATTTCTAGAGAAGTTGATTTTGCAAGGCGCTATCATGTCCCAGCCCCCGGCAGATGGTGTTTGCTGTTTCCATATTAGCCACTAATATTGGAGTCAGGAAACTTCAGCTTTTGACCTGGCCTCCAGATTTCCATGCTGACAAAAGCCAACATGGGGATGGTGAATTTCAGACTAAGCTGCAAATTTGACCTTCAGTTAAGGTATTTTCCCAAAAGAGTTCTCAATGACTAATAATAAAGATGTTTCCTTAATAAAGCAAACGGGAAAAAATAGCCCAATCATAACAAATTATTTACTGTAAAGCAGTCTATTAACTGCTTTGCTACAGCAATTGATACATAATTTACTATAGATAATTTATTCTTCAAAAGAATTCCAGAAGGCAGCTGGGCTTTCCCCACTTCCCATTTAATAGATTAGGATGGAAAATAAGGAGAGTTCAAGGACAAATAGCTAATAAAGCACAAAGTTGGGATAAAGCGTGGTACTCCTTTCTATTCATGGGAAAGAGCGAGCTTGGTAAAAATAATTGGCCTTTGCATGACTCCTAATGTCCTTGATGACACCTGAGAATACTGCACCCATTTGGTCATTGCACCACTGACATTAACAATTCTTAAACATCAGACACCTTCAAATGCAGATCTGCTGCTAGTGGGTCAGAAAGAACTGGGGTCGAGAACCAGTCCTGGTTCCCCTAGCTGCAACTTTGGGCAAGTCAGGCAACTTATTAAATAATGGTGATAATTGTTCTGTTCGTCTCATTGACAAGTAACTCAAAAGCCACCTCTGAGCACCCTGGTCATTATAGTTGCTCAAAATATATTTGTTGAGTTATATGATAAATATGAAGACACTTTACTGTGAAAAATGCAAGGTATTACTATTTCTCTCTCTTTTCGTTGTAAAAAAAAACCGATCACCTGAGAAACCGCCCTGTTTCTATGTACTACCTATTGATTAGCTATTTTCTTCAATCTGGGTGTGCTGACTCCATTAGAATAGCAGAGACAGGGTCAGGTTAAACCAACACTGTTCACAAAAGTTAAACTTCTATGGAGAGATTAAAGGTCTCTACCATATCAGCACAAATGCTGCTCCTCGGTTAATCATAAAACGGGGTCACAGGCCAATGTTCACCCCTGAGAGGTAGAAGGCCAGCCTGGACTAGGAGATGGTAAGTTGCTCACATTATATTATTAAGTGAAAAAAAAATAAAAACAGAAACAAGTTCCAGAGAAGTGTGTAATGTATACTATCATCTTTTTTTTTTTTAACTAAAAAAGATATACATCTGGTTTGTATGTCTGTATAAACAAAGAATAACCACCCGGAGGTTACCTCTGGAGAATGAGTAGATTGGAGAGAGACTCCCTCATTGTACTTTATACATTCTTTATTATTATTATTGTTGGGGATTCATTGAGGGTACAAGAAACCCGGCTACAACTATTGCATTTGTTAGGTAAAGTCCCTATCGTTGTAATGCTTGATTTCTTAATGAACAGGTACGTGTGTGTATGTAAAATTTATTATGCGTATGTAACAGGCAATATGATACAAATGTGGGGAAAGATTGTCTTAGTGACAGAAGGTAATCACAGAAAAATAGGTAGGCACAAGTGACCTAAGAGCTATTTGTATCAACCCAAGAAGACTGTATCTGATGCACCTTCTCAGGTGTGATCTTCTGGGATCACAAGTCACATCCTATTGGCTTATGACTTGGAATCCTGTTTCTAATCTTTAACAAACCAGCAGAAAGAACCCTAATTCTTTCTGCTTTCCTGGAAGAGGTTCTGTGAAAAAATAATTATTTGCAAAATATTGGCTATGGATACTTGAAAAATGTAAAGCAGCATAGAGTCCATTTGCTCCCCTCTGCAGAAGGCGGATGGATTTCTAAGACAAACATGAGGGGTTTTATTCATGAAAGCCTGTGATTGCAGAGCACCACATGCAGCACTTTTATACGTGATGAGTGGAGAGGCCCATAGCTTCATCACTCACCCCCGGGCTCCAGTGACAAGTGCAGGGAGATGATCTAGGGCAGACTGATCCCCTGCCTCTGAACTCATGTGGAACAGCCCAGAGACAGACTCGAGTAAGGCCTTCTTCCGTGACCTGGCACCTAAGCCAAATTAACCTTAGGTTTTCTGCAACTGTACCCCACTCCCTGTCCCAGCACCTCCATCTCTCACCTGGGCCTGGGAGGTCCCCAGGAGCACCTTGGCTAAAGTGATGAACACCATGGTGGCAGCGCTCAGCCCCTGATGCATTCAAGTTGGCCAACAGAACCCAAGGCAGCTATTTAAGTGGAAGTTTATTAAATAGGCAAAGTCTCACAAAATGCCTATTTTTTTCAGATAATAATGTACCAAAATACAACACTCTTTGATTCCTAACATCTTAAGCTGTAGGGTTTTCACAGTTTCTGGTGGTAGTAGGAAATCAAACAAGAAGAGGATTTGAAAATGCATAGTAGTCAAAGGAAGACTATTCCCCGGGGAAGTCTGCCCCCCCCCCAGTTCCTCATTTAAGCAGGGAGGAAGACAAAGGGCAGCACACTCCAGGGGTTCATTTCTGTGACAAAGAGACTTCAGTGCTGGTGCCAGAAGTTGTGGGAAGAGAATGTGGGAAATGACATCTGGCAAAAAGATCTGTCAGTCAGTCATTGATGTAAGGGAGCGTTATGGAAGGGAGCTGAAACGAGCAGGAACCTCAAAAATAGATTAGAACCTAACCAAACGGGAGTGTCCAGGTTGTTTTTCCTACGTCAAAACTCAGTAGGGCCTCGTACAGGTGACAGAGGTAACTGGCGATCGGTGTCCAAAGCCAGGGGAGAGGTGTGAGTGAGCGTCTGTGCTCAGAGAGAGAAACATTCATTTCAGCAGATCCCTCAAGTTTGCAGCCACCATCAAGTTTTTCTTCAAAACAAATAAACCTTCCCTCTCCAGGTTGAGTGCTATCCATAGCCCCTTATTCACTGGTGCTGTCCAGGTATGCAAGGAAAGTTTTTGTTACTTACAGTTTGGGAGAGAAGAGTCCTCTTAATCAGAAGCTGTGGCTGAGGCAGCTGCTGCCAAATAGGACGGATCTTTGGGAACACAGAGGTTTTATAGACTTCTCACCGAAAGTTTTTTTTTTTTTTTTTTTTTTTAATCTCTCACCAGCCCTTCCCTTCCTACCTTGACCTAGTAGGGAGGTGTTTATTCAGGATCTCGGATTGGTTCAAAAACAGCCAATCCTTCTAATTATGACTCCTTAGGCTCATAGAATGTTAAAGCTGCAAGAAGTGTCTTTAGACTATGTAGTTCCTAATCCAGATCTTCCATTTTACAGATGAGGAAACTGAGGCACAGAGGATCAGGAGAGTCTCCAAAAATCAGGCAGCTAGTGGATGATTTTGCTCTTGGGTCCAATAAGGCATATTGGGAAGAATATTAGCTTAGCTCTAGCATCTACTGAACATGTGACCTTGGTCAGTTTTTTTATTTTTTTAATTCTCTGAGTCTCGACTTCCTCCTCTTTTTAAAGTGGGTTCTCAACTTCATGGGACTGTTCAATGAGTTTGTAAATGCTTGTATTAGGAGGCATTCAAGAATCATTATTTCTGAATTAGGCAGGCAATGCTGTATTTTCATTATCTTCAATGCTTCATTAGCAACCAGTCCGGATGATTTATTCTATGATTTATAATTAGATTTAAGTGCCCTTTCACTGAAAGAAACAGACTCTGAATCCTTGAATTTTCTACATCTAGATTTTGTCTTGATGCAAAATAACATCAAAAAAAACATTCTATTTTAAAAATTATTGTTGGGCAGTGCCTGTGGCTTAAGGAGTAGGACACTGGCCCCATATACCGGGGGTGGCAGGTTCAAGCCCAGCCCTGGCCAACACTGCAAAAATAAAATAAAATAAAATAAAATCATTGTCTCTGCCATCCTGCCCAATACCCCAGAACCAAACTGCACTCCTTGATGTATTTAATACCAAAAGCCACAGTTGTTTAATTCTCATTGTCTTTCAATATTTATATTTTTGTTTTCAAAATTGGTAAAAATTAGAATTAAACTCAAATAAGCCACCAGCACCCTCCAGTATGGCACTGTCTGCATATGGGTGATTCTATAGATTTTTTTTTCTTTCCTGAGCATTAAGCCAACATTCAAGAGAAGGTGAGTAAAACTATGATATGCTTCTAGAGTCAGGTAATGAATGAGGCGAATAAAAGGAAGAAATGATGCAATGACTACAGTTACAGAAAAGTGTAACTCTCAGCTACATGTTCCTTTGAAAGAACTCAAAAAAGAGAAAACAAAACAAGACAAAATCAAAGTGCTTGGTGGTACAGAGTGTAACACTGGAATCTATGAGCAAAAAGGTGAAACGTCAGGAAAATAAAGGGAAAAGACACAGAGAACCAGGTTGTCTAAATAGACTTTGGGTTCAGAAAGTTTCCAAAATAGAGACGTGTTCAACATTGAATGAGATTATTGAAGGAAAGTGAAGTGTTTGAAACACAATATTGATGCTTATTTGGCCAGGGAAGTTTTGGATAGCAGAGGCTAGACTGGGTTAAGGTGCTATCATCAGCTGCCTTGACTCCACCTGCCAGCTGATGGCTCCTAGTTTCCCCATCTCCACCTGGTGCTCATTCAAACACCTGGTGCTTGCTTCATCAGACCAAGGTGACTTGAGCTGGGGATATGTGAGGTGTCATCCACTATGATTTTTGTGAAAGGAGAATGGAGGATGAAGAGGTAGAAAGTGACGAAAGAATGGGAAGTGGATGTAGTGTCTATCGGAGTCAGAGCCGGGGGTCAGATCCATAACTAAAACATTCCACCTGCTGAGAGATGCTACTATTACTAATTATGCTTGTTAGAATCATGACAAAACAACAATTCTAGCTATCTTTTTTCTGAGGTTCTATAGTGCATCATCTCTAAACCCAGAACCTCTCTGAGAAAAGGTTTCTTATCCCCATTTTATGCATAAGAAAGCTCTGGTTCAGAGAGGGCAAGTAACTTGTTCAGAGTCATAGGCCAGGTGCATAGAGAGTCCGTTTGTTCCAAGTCAGTGGTCCAAAGCAGGCCTACTTACATTTTGGTGACTGCAGACTGCACAGATTAGCTATTTCCCTATCCGCCTCTCAGCAGTTTATAACCTTGGACATTAACCCTGCATTAATCAGGAAGGAATGACTTGCGTTGGCAGAGCTAGGTGTCCCCAGCCTTTCTGGGCATTGTTTCACGTGAACAACAGCCTGGCCAGGCGCATCACGTCAGAGGAGCATGGGCGCTCCTACCCTGAGCCTTGCCACCTGCTGCTGTTTCTGTGGCATCAGCACTCATGTGCAACTGACATTCAAAGTTCAGGAGAGCAAAGCTTTCTGGACCTGAGAGAAACAGCAACTCCTGACCAACACAGGCTGCTCACAGGGGTCTTCTTCTTCTTCTTTTTTATTAGAAGTCTCCTATTTCAGTATAATTTTCAAAACTAAAATATTATGATATGTGCAAACAGCATGGGACTTGGAGGCTGGGGAACACTGAGGAATCCCCCAATCTCTTTGGTCCACAGTTTCCCCATCTGTAAAATGGACTAGTAATGCCTCTATCCAAAATTGATTATGAAACTTGAATGGAATAATACATGACTTGGGGACCAGCACAAAGTGGGTTTGTACTCAGTAGCTAGATCTGAATGTATAATTTTGATTTAGAGGCCTCTGACTGCAGACAATAATAGGCAATACGACAATAGCTTTCATGATCAATACTGTCAATATTTCCAACAACTGCTTTGCTCCACTCTGTACCCTATTCTAGATATTTCTGGTTTCAATGTGACTATCTACATGCATCAGTTGCAGGCCATAAGTTAAATGTATTAATGCATAGCATGAGATTTGAGTCCACCTGCAAACTTGTACATGCAAGTAAATCTTGCATATCATGGAGTCACACTCACTGTAGAATTATCATATCATAGAGGAAGAACTTGTATAAAAATAGGCCACATCTACACAATGCGGCTGGAAGAATCATGGTTGACATTTACAAATATCTTTTCCAAACTCTGGTACAAATATTTCTCTATTGAATTGCAATCTGCTGCGGTCATTGGGGTGATTTCAGGACCTTGAAGTCAGCAGTCATTACTCTAGTCTAGAGATAGAGCAAGGTTATCTCTGCATAGTGCGTAACATTTTTTTAAGCTGAACTGTGTAGGGGATTTTGTAGCTATGGAGAGTTTTTGTAGAGGAAACTTTTTGTAGAGGATACAAGATGAGTAAGACTGGTCTATTTCTAAGAAACTTACAATCTGAGGGATAAGAGGAGAGGGCTGAGGTCAGGAATCCAACCCAATCCAATCAAAGAGAATGTACCAAGAGATTGTTGTGGTGGTTGTTATTGCAGTGTTCATGTAATACTCTATGAAGTAAAATGAAAGCAAAGTCCTAAGAAAAGTCTAAATAGTCCTGATTTTTACATGGCCACGTCATCTTCAATAGCAATTGATTCAGTCCATTGTACTGTGAGACCTGTGAGAGTAACACAGGGTGTCCCACCACCGTCACCCCAGCATCCTGCACCATGCCTCGAACACAGGAGGCACCCAATCGCTTTTGTTGAATAAATGAATCAATTAACATATGAGTGTCAAGATGAGGGTCAATATGAGTGCATATTCGTATCAACCTCAGAAAACTCCAGAGTACATCGCTTATACTTGTCATCCTTGAGAACTTTGAAATAATTAGCAAGAATATGGACAGCACTTTCTTCTAAAGCTACAGTAGGTTCTGAAAGCTCTTCTATCATTGTTTTTCTTGGAATTTCACAGGAATCTGGGCTGCCGTCCCTCACAATTGTGCAGAAGAACCACAGCCTCCCCACTTTTAAAAAAATTGTGGTACAAGACACACAATATACAATTTACCATCTTAACCATTTCTAAGTGTTCAATTTAGTAGCATTAAGTATATTCGCTTTGTTATGCAACCAATCTCCTGAACTCTTTCCATCTTGTGAAATTGAAACTCTATATGCATTAAATAACAGCTCCCTATTCTCCCCTCCACTCTCTGGCAATCACTCTTCTACTTTCTAGCTCTATGCACTTGAGTTCTACTGTAAGTGGAATCATACAGTTTCTTTTTTGACTGACTTACTTCACTTAGTGTAATGTCCTCAAAGTTCATCTATGTTATAGATGTATCAGAATTTCCTACCTTTTCAAGGCTGAATAATGTTCCATTGCATGAAAATGCCACATTTTGTGCATCCATACTACTGATGGACCCTTGGTTTCTCCCACCTTTTGGCTATTGTAAATAGTGCTGCCATGAAAATGGGGGCATACATATTTTTAAGACCCTGCTTTCAGGTCTTTTATTACTTTACTGAGATAGAAATTATACACTATAATACAATTTGTCTATTTAAAGTGTTCAATCTAATGGTTTTTAGTATGTTCACAGAGTTAGAGCATTAAATGTCAGTTTGGGAGAGAGATGTGGCAGATTTTGAGAAGCTCAGAATCTGAGGATATTCGCAGATGCACCTTTAAAGCACCAGAATGAAGCCCCGGGGCTGCTGCCATTTGTGCACAGAACATGAGAAGAGTCGGAGATTCCCTTCCACTACTTCATGGTGATTTTATTTATTTATTTAATTTTTTTGCAGTTTTTGGCTGGGGCTGGGTTTGAACCTGCCACCTCCTGCATATGGGGCTGGTGCCCTACTCCTTTGAGCCACAGGTGCTGCCCTTCATGGTAATTTTTTAGACACTCTTCATGCATATGAAATATGAATCTGTAGATTCTAGGAAGACTAGAGTACCTGTGTGTATTCAAGTATCTAGGGCAAGTCGATTTAAAAGTATCCAAAATCTGGGGCTGAGAAATAACACTCTTGAGTCTACAAAGTAAAACTGAAGCTTGAAATGTGATGAAGACTTTGACACTCTCCCTGTCTGAGATGTGTTCGTGTAGTCAGAACGATGCGGGCCAGAGGCAGTAAGGAAGGATTTCACAATTATTGAGTGACCAGAATGTTTCGGGCAGGAAAGAGTCGAGCTGCGGCCGGGGCGGACACCAACCCCCGTCTCCCTCACCCCGGGTTGTTTACAGCTTTGTCTGCGCCGTCTCTTTGCCTTTTGCTCAATCATCTCAAAGTCCAACTTTTCCCTCACTATCTAATCAGGGTTTTGGTTACTTATGTCATTTATGACCCCAGCATAATAATTCTTCCACTATTCCTTATCTGTTTGGCAAAGCTCTCTGGCTCTTAGGTGAGAAGGACTCGTCTGGGGTGCTAGTGGGACAAGTCCTAGACGAGGAGCACGCGGCGCCTGGGTGATGGGTCCAGTCCTGCTCTTCACCAGCCCTGAGCTGGGATGAGGCCACCTTCTCCCAGCCTCCCTCCCTATGGTAAAGTGAGCCCAGTAATACGACTCCTGCCTCACTTGACCACGTTGTCGTGTTGCTCAAATGATATCATCTAAGTAGGTGCTTTGAAAACTTATTATAAAGCCCTACATAATTATAAAGAGTTACAAACCATGTTACTTTACA
>NW_003852409.1:5836458-5838729 GCF_000181295.1 Otolemur garnettii
TGTAATTTTGGAGAGGGAGGAGAGGATCTGCTGCCTTGCTCCGGGTCCCATCGTTAGTAAGCAGCAGACCAGGGCCTAAAAAACAAGTCTGTGACTCAAACGTCACCTGGGGCCTTGAACTCCTTCTCATCTATACAGGAAAGAAGGTTATTTTTTGGTCATGATATTCTATAGCTCCCCCCCAAATATCATATTTTTGAGATACATGGTTAGCCTAGAAAAAAAGCAAATGATTTTTAAGCAATAATATAATAAAGTCAGATTAGAACATAAAACATTCACTATGTCGCCCTCAGAAGAGTGATATGGCATCATGGCTCACAGCAACTTCAAACTCTTGGGCTTAAGAGATTTTCTTGCCTCAGCCCCCCAAGTAGCTGGGATTACAGGTGCCTGCCACAACGCCCGACTACTTTTTTGTTGTAGTTGTCAATGTCATTTGGCAGGCCCGGGCTGGGTTCAAACCTGCCAGCCCCGGTGTACATGGCCAGCGTGTAATCGCTGAGCTGCAGGTGCCAAGCCAAAAATGTTTTCCTTCAGAAGAACTGTCAGTGTGGACTACTTGTTGACTCTTACCCAGAGCTCTCCACAATGCTGGGAGGTGCAGGAGAAACAGGTGCTTCTACTCTTTCCCTCCTGCCCTTTGGATTTGCTTCATCCACTTCAGTGCCCTGTAGCAATGAAGGATGCCGGTGTGACCAGATCCAGAACAACGTCCCTGGAAGGATGGCTAGAAGGCCCCACTGGAGAGTGAAAGCACATGCAGCGTGCAGGCCAGTGCACTGCCCACTGGCCACCTCAGTACCATGTCTCTCCCACAGAATGAAGAGCAGGGCCACTAAGCCTATAGCCGTTAGTCCAGCTACTGGCAAAGTCAAGCCTCTGCCTTTCTCAAGGTCCAGCTATAAATTTTGTTGTGAGTCAATACAATTTAGTCATTAAGATTTTGGACTTTGAAGTCAGATAGAACTTGTATCAAAGTTCAGCTCAGAGCTTTCTGTTGTGTTACTTTGGGCGAATTCTCCAAACTTTTTGAGCCTCAGTTTCCTCCGTGATAAAATCATAATAAAACTTACCTGACAATATTGTTGGAGGATTGGGTTGGATAGTGAATCAAAAGGGCTCAGCATAATGCCCGGGAAAGGGTAAGTACTGATCAAATGACGGGGCCTGCTGTTACCACTGTCACGATTCTTCTCTCCTCTCTACAGTCTCTAAATTCCCCACTCCCTTTCTATCACTGAAGAGAAGTCATTCCACAATTTTTGTTCCAACCTCATTATCTCCTGTGACCTTCATCTGGAATCCTCCCATGCCACTTTCACCAAAAAAAGATTTATCCATTTGTTATGCAGAAAATTGAGCTGGACCCTGAGTCCATCTCATAAGTTGCATACACACACTCCCCCCTCAAAGATTAATGGGGAGCTGTACATAAGAAAATACTTTTTCCTTTTTTACATGAATGAAAGGAGAGAATAACTTACACAGAGAAAGAGCTGGAGAGAGAGAGAGCAGGTTGAAGGGAAATGGAGAAAATGGCAATATCATCTGTGGAAAGCAGAAAGGAGAATGAAGGGGGAGAGATGAACAAAGAGCGGAGGCCTTGCACCCCCTCTTCCAGAGTCAGAAACAGACTGAGCGACAGGAAGGCCCAACCTGCCAGACAAGCAGACGAGCTGACCTCAGTAGCAACCCCCCCCCCAACCACATCACTCAAGGTGCGGCCGGCCTGCACCAGAACATGCCTGTTCTTTGTGGCACACCTAACTCCTAGGCATGCTAGGGCTACCGTTGGGTTGTGAGGTGGCCGTGTAAATAAGAGGCCATAACAAGAGATCTCTGTGGCAGGGAGCCCAGGAGAGGTTTGCTCCCAATCACTGGCATCTATCAGCAGGAGGCTGCATGCACGACAATCATGACTGGACAGCAGATGCTCTGGCTGCCCTGGAATGGCAATAAAGGATTTATTCTCCTTGAATGTGTTTCCCACCCCAGCCCCAGGGCAGGCCCACCCTCTTCCACCAGTCCCTTCCGTGGCTTTTCTTTGGGTCATTTGCCCAAAGGATCTCTGAGCCCAGGGAGGAATGTAAAAATAATTATTTTAAAAAGTGGGAAGAATAAAAAGGTAGTCATTTATTACAAAATAATTATATTTTATACCAAATGACCCAGTAATCCTACTCCTACATATCTACCCCAAAAAAATGGACACGTACATGCACACAAAGATTCAGCAGCATTATTCATAGAGTGGAAACAAACTAAATG
>NW_003852409.1:5838749-5841510 GCF_000181295.1 Otolemur garnettii
GGGCTGGGTTCAAACCTGCCAGCCCCGGTGTACATGGCCAGCGTGTAATCGCTGAGCTGCAGGTGCCAAGCCAAAAATGTTTTCCTTCAGAAGAACTGTCAGTGTGGACTACTTGTTGACTCTTACCCAGAGCTCTCCACAATGCTGGGAGGTGCAGGAGAAACAGGTGCTTCTACTCTTTCCCTCCTGCCCTTTGGATTTGCTTCATCCACTTCAGTGCCCTGTAGCAATGAAGGATGCCGGTGTGACCAGATCCAGAACAACGTCCCTGGAAGGATGGCTAGAAGGCCCCACTGGAGAGTGAAAGCACATGCAGCGTGCAGGCCAGTGCACTGCCCACTGGCCACCTCAGTACCATGTCTCTCCCACAGAATGAAGAGCAGGGCCACTAAGCCTATAGCCGTTAGTCCAGCTACTGGCAAAGTCAAGCCTCTGCCTTTCTCAAGGTCCAGCTATAAATTTTGTTGTGAGTCAATACAATTTAGTCATTAAGATTTTGGACTTTGAAGTCAGATAGAACTTGTATCAAAGTTCAGCTCAGAGCTTTCTGTTGTGTTACTTTGGGCGAATTCTCCAAACTTTTTGAGCCTCAGTTTCCTCCGTGATAAAATCATAATAAAACTTACCTGACAATATTGTTGGAGGATTGGGTTGGATAGTGAATCAAAAGGGCTCAGCATAATGCCCGGGAAAGGGTAAGTACTGATCAAATGACGGGGCCTGCTGTTACCACTGTCACGATTCTTCTCTCCTCTCTACAGTCTCTAAATTCCCCACTCCCTTTCTATCACTGAAGAGAAGTCATTCCACAATTTTTGTTCCAACCTCATTATCTCCTGTGACCTTCATCTGGAATCCTCCCATGCCACTTTCACCAAAAAAAGATTTATCCATTTGTTATGCAGAAAATTGAGCTGGACCCTGAGTCCATCTCATAAGTTGCATACACACACTCCCCCCTCAAAGATTAATGGGGAGCTGTACATAAGAAAATACTTTTTCCTTTTTTACATGAATGAAAGGAGAGAATAACTTACACAGAGAAAGAGCTGGAGAGAGAGAGAGCAGGTTGAAGGGAAATGGAGAAAATGGCAATATCATCTGTGGAAAGCAGAAAGGAGAATGAAGGGGGAGAGATGAACAAAGAGCGGAGGCCTTGCACCCCCTCTTCCAGAGTCAGAAACAGACTGAGCGACAGGAAGGCCCAACCTGCCAGACAAGCAGACGAGCTGACCTCAGTAGCAACCCCCCCCCCAACCACATCACTCAAGGTGCGGCCGGCCTGCACCAGAACATGCCTGTTCTTTGTGGCACACCTAACTCCTAGGCATGCTAGGGCTACCGTTGGGTTGTGAGGTGGCCGTGTAAATAAGAGGCCATAACAAGAGATCTCTGTGGCAGGGAGCCCAGGAGAGGTTTGCTCCCAATCACTGGCATCTATCAGCAGGAGGCTGCATGCACGACAATCATGACTGGACAGCAGATGCTCTGGCTGCCCTGGAATGGCAATAAAGGATTTATTCTCCTTGAATGTGTTTCCCACCCCAGCCCCAGGGCAGGCCCACCCTCTTCCACCAGTCCCTTCCGTGGCTTTTCTTTGGGTCATTTGCCCAAAGGATCTCTGAGCCCAGGGAGGAATGTAAAAATAATTATTTTAAAAAGTGGGAAGAATAAAAAGGTAGTCATTTATTACAAAATAATTATATTTTATACCAAATGACCCAGTAATCCTACTCCTACATATCTACCCCAAAAAAATGGACACGTACATGCACACAAAGATTCAGCAGCATTATTCATAGAGTGGAAACAAACTAAATGCCCATTAACTGACAGGTGGGTAAATAAAATGTGATGTATCCATACATAATGCAACATTATGTGACCATGCAAGGAATGAATTACTGATCTATGTTACAACACGGAAGAACCTTGAAAATATTAAGCTAAATGAAAAAGGGCAGACATAAAACTCACATATTGTATGATTACCTTTATATGAAATATCCAAAATAAACCCATAAACACACAAAGTATTCTAGTGCTTGTCTGGGTCAGTTGTGGGAGAGGGAATGGAGCGTGGCTGCTAATACACATGGGGTTTCTTTTTCGGGTGACAAAATGGTCGGAAATTAGACTATAGAGATGTTTGCTTAACTTTGTAAATTTACTGAACACCACTGGCTTGCACTTTAAATGTGTAAGTTTTATGATATGGAAATACATCTCATAAAGCTGTTAAATAAATGAATTAATTACATATAGACAACTATTTAAAATTGCACACGAACTTTATGGACACCCTGTATATGTATATATGCACATTCTAGAACGTCATAGTCTGAGAAAATAAACAGCTAGGGCTTTTCCTCACAGTGTGGGCAGATGAATTTGCCCTTCCGGTCCTTTTTCCAGTGCCCTCTTCCAGGCTCCAACCCCCACCGCGAGGGCTCTGAGACCCTCCAGAGTGTGCTTTCTCTTAAGCATCTTGAACTATGACGGAAGCTGCCTAGCGTGGATCTGCCAAAGTGGAAGTCCCTTCCCACGTAGGCCTAGTAGGGAAGAGAGGGAAAGACCTCCCACTGGAATGGACAGCTCTGATCTCAGTGTGCCTCTTCTTGCTTTTTTAGACTCAGACAAGATTGACTAAATGTTCCCCTCTACAACCTCCAGAAAGCCCAATGCCTTCCCCCAATTTAGGGGAAATCCCAAGGGGAGTTGTGTTACTAAGGTGACTTTGGCTCAGAGCTTCTCATTTCGC
>NW_003852409.1:5842119-5844451 GCF_000181295.1 Otolemur garnettii
CCCTAAGACTTGCAGCTGCGGGTGTTCGTGCTGGAAAATGGAGGATGGAGGAGGATATGGAGCTGCGATCAGAAGTAGGCCTTCCGGGCCTCTGTTTCTCCCCTTCCCCTTAGTTCTGTGACTGTGGGGGAGCAAAAGAACAGAAAACACAAAAGATGAACTAACCAAGGACAAGCATTCCTTTATACCCAAATGCTGTGATTTCATTTTCTTTTTTTTTTTAAAGGAAAATTGATAAAATTTTTATTTTTTTAAACTTTATTCAAATTAATTTGAGGGTACAATATTTAGGTAACATTATTCTCACTTCCAGGGTATAGTTCCATTTGAGAAGAGCCCCTCGAGGACCCAGGGGGCATGTCATACACCCTAATTTCATTTTCTTGAGTTAGATATGACCGGCAAAGACACTGGCCCTGCCAGCTAATCATTGCCAGGATGAAAGGCAAAGGTGGATGCAGACGATTCTGAACCGTCAGTTATTTTTTTATAGCTACCTCCCTTAAACCGGCTTGTAAAGTCAAGGTCCACAGAAGAAGTGATCTTCTCACACAGTTGATTGCTAAACCCAGGACTAGAATTGCTTAAAATCAGGCACATATCAGTATTTTTATCTCAGCCAAGTAGAAAGTCTCATCAAAGCTTGGTTATTAACATACAGACTGTCAGTGTCTGATGTGTTAGGCGCTCATTGAAAGTGAAGTAAAGAAACTTTGAAATAGAGTGAAGCAATGTTTGTACTGGCTTCCACACGTGGTTGTCTCTGAGGGGAGGCTTAATGGTCTGGTCGCTTAACTTGCGTCAGACCAGGCCCCAAGGGCCAGGAGCGTCTGAGCTTCACATTAGGAAAGGCTTGAAATCCAGTTTAGATCCAAGCGGGTTTTACACACAGTTATTTCTTCATGTGTCGATTCATGGCATTACTTTCCTAAATGTACACATTTGGATTATGCCACAGTTTTAATAACTCTGGTTTTGCTGTTTTCTTCATTTTTAATACATATATAGGCTCAGGGACACCCGGGATTGCCATATTTACATTTAGAATTATGGCAATCCTGGGTATCCTGGGGCCTCTGGGAAGAAATGTCTCACACCTGATTTAGAGCTATACTTATATATAGAATATATATGTTTGGGCACACACACTATGTATCTTTATTCCACAGCAAAGGATTATAAAGTTGAGCTCGAGAACCCTAATTATGTATCAAAGATCACCTGAAAGAAATATGAGGGGGAGATTACTTGACCAATATGCAGCGCATCTAGTTTGAGTAATCTCAGAGATAGAGAAAATGGGCAGATTATGTACCTGCGTCTGTATCTTTCCTGCTGGCATCGTTTTGGGCGGACAGCACTTGTGCGATGGCATCTGATTTAGCTGAAGGTGGTCATCGGAAGCAGGTCTCTGCCACTTCTCCTGGGCCCATTGTGCAACAGTCTCCTCACAGCCTATGCTGATTATGAAGTGCTCACCAAGAATCCCTGTCTGGGCAGCTAAGAAGAGCTGAATTTCTTCTAAGCAGCCAGTTTAATGTTATCTCATGATGCTGTGAAATTGCTTCACTGGCTTTTCATTTCTCATTGCCTGCTAGTTTATTCATAAACACATTTTTCATCTCCCCACAGCAAGTGTGAGCCAAAGTAGTTAGTTAATTGTAATTAGTTTGGCTACTTGTTTTAAGGCTTGGGGATTTTTGTTTTTGGTGTTTCAGGGTATGTATGTTTTATATTTTAATTTGTAAGATTTTACTCAATCCAGATGTATTTTAACTCTGTGAAAGTTTTTTGAGGCAGACATTTAGAGGATTTTCCCCCAAATAGTAAATTGTGAGAGCCATGCATGTTCTTAAACACATTTTATTCTTATAAATGCTCTTCTTGTGTGTTCTTAACTGCAAATAACAGTCTCTAGCCTAACTAGCTTCAGTAGAAAGAGATTCATTAAATATTCAAAGAGATTTAGTAATGCACAGACCTCTGGGAGGGCCAGAGAACTAGGCTTGTAGATTACCAACCAGGAACAAGGCATTCAGAAAAAACACCTGACCACATCGTAGAATGATTCTAGCACAAAAGACATAATAATGATAATAAATATTTTCTTAAAACTGACTCAGTGGGATGCCTGAAGCGCTCACATGGTTACTTCAAAGGTGCACAAGCTTTTGATCCTACACTTGCCACAAGGTCAGTCTCCCTGAACATGTCCCCTCGTGTGGTTCCCTTTCTTATCAGATGTCATGAATGGGTGGAGAGAAGAGGGGGATATAGAACCTAATCAGGTCTCCTCAAACTTAGGCCTGCGGGCCACATGTGGCCCACCAAG
>NW_003852409.1:5844522-5858636 GCF_000181295.1 Otolemur garnettii
TCCAATGGTCTGAGGGACAGTGAACTGGCCTCCTGTTTAAAAAGTTTGAGAACCCCTGAATCATGTGGATTTATGGAGTCCCTTGAAAAGGCAGGACTTAAAATGTGGGAAACTATCAAACTGTTAAGAGAATGTTTCAAAGATACTGGATACCCCTAATGACAGCATTCTGCTGCATTAATCAGTTATCTCAATACTGTTTCTGAAACTACTCAGCATTCTTTCAAAATACCACCCATAATATACTTGACTAATACATAAATGTATATGCATACACAGCACACACAGATACACACACATCTTATGCTTTCTATTAATAATTTTCATCCATGCATTTTTATTTATTCTTGTACTACTCTCAAAATTGTTTTGTTAAAATTATGTGTAGTTTCATACTGCATTAGACATTTAAAAGAATGTATCCTACACAATCCTCTTCAAAGATTTCTTGGCTTTTCTTACCTTTTAATTTTCCAAACCAACTTGAGAATGGTTTCCTGAAGTTCCTAATTTGGCGTTTCAATTAAAATTAAACTCAACTTATTTTTAAAAATAGGAAATAATTGATGTATTAGTGAAATTTGCCATCAGGAAAAATAATCTGTTCCTCTATTCACATCTTAATTTTTGTATTTCCTTAAATTTTTGTAGTTCTTTTGAGAACTGGTCCTGCGAATTCCTTAAGTTTATTCTAGAAACATTTGTTGTTGCTGTCGTTTTTAAGCTACATCGGAAGTTTCCCCCGCATATTGTAACTTGTTACTGTTGTTAGAAGGTCCATTTGTTTTGTTTTAGAAAAATTCTGTTTAATAATTCACCACCTCTGTGAAATTCATAACTAGTCATAATAGTTTTTTCCAGTTGATTTTCTTCCATTTTAAAAACGATAATATAAGAGAAAATATCACATATTATAAAATAAAAAAATTATAGTCCCTTTCAATAGGCTCTTACTTATACATTAGTTAGAACTCACAGAAAAAGACTAAAATTTTATGAGGGCGGGCCTCCTTGTTTATTTCTAATTTATTAGTCTTCATGGCATTGCTGGTGGTGTTTTTACCTTGCTTTTTTGTTTGGGATATCTTTCTGTTAGACAATTGTCTATCTCAAAGGACAAGAAAAAGCAGACGGCGAGAGCAGCAGCGCCTGGCGCCTGCAGGAGGCGCTAGTGGGACCCAGTTTGAGGCAGGGACACTGGGAGCCGGGTGGAGAGTGCGGGCTGAGGCAGGGGGTCTGTTCAGGTCGGGCGCGGGGTGCAGACAGGGCAGGGGGCACCCGGGCCTGACCAGTCGTGGTCTTTGGAGGATCAGCAGTCTATGCCAGGCAGAGTCAGGGAAACGAGGGGGCAAAGGAATAACAAAGCCCACGGCGCCGAGTCGCTCCATAGGGAGCAGGCTGACCCCTGGCGCGTCCCCGAGGCCCGCGCTAAACCCGCCACGAGGCAGCGCGCGGGGACCTTGGTGGCCGACGCTGCAATAGCGTCCGCGGAGTTGGGTTCCCAGGAAACCCACCCTTGCGCTCCTCAGTGAGCAGAGCTGCAGTCAAACCAATGTGATTTTCCAAGAGCAAGCACTGCTTTCCTGTGCAAATCTCAGACGGATATTCCAGAAGCGAAAAAGAGTAATATATAAACCATGTCTCGGCAACCTGCCTACAAAGTATAGTTTATGAGTAACCATAATTCTACGTGATAGCACAGTCTTCTGAACCAATCTTCCAAGCACAATAAAATGTGTAACCTTAGCAACAATATACAGTATTACAAGCAAAGAACAAGGGTTTATGTGTGTAAATAGCTCCAACAACAAAGAAAAAGGTCATCTTTCTAAAAATAATTTTCAACAGCATCACACAACATAAAACGCTTAGAAATAAATCTAGCAAATAGGTAAGAACTTGATGGAGAAAATTTAAAAATCACTTATATTTAAATTTAAAAATTTAAGTATGATTAAAAGTTGAGTTCCTTAGTTACTGTGGTCTCATTTCAAGTGCTGAATACCCACGTGAGGCTGGTGGTGACAGCAGTGGGCAGTGCAGCCTTACAGTCTTGTAGGTGCAGGAAACTAGGAAATGTTTGTAGTTTGTTGCATGAGAGTGTGATAGGGTAATCAATATTTTCCACCTTCAAGCCGAAAAATAGAGTACTGTGAAGGAAGTGGAGGGGAATAATATAAATATTCCAGACTTTTATGTGTACTTTCCTTTAATAGGTGATGGTAGATATTTAACCATTGTTATAGTTAACATTCCATTTTATGTAATTAAAAGGATGACCAATATTGAATGTTAAAGTATACTGGATCCTCTGAAATGATTTACATATGTGATGTAACAGTATAGATGTTAATGTAAACAGCAAAAGTGTACATAATTTCTTAAAATTATTTTTGGAGACACACTGGCACAGTTTAAAGACTGATTTCTCTCTCTTACTCTCTCTCTTTCTTTTTGGAGATGAGGTCTCTCTGTGTTGCTCAGGCTGGGCTGGAGTGCAGTGGCAAGTAATAGGCTGGATCTTTGTGTCAGATCTTTGGATGCACAGCTTACAACACCTGGACTCAAGTGATAATTCTGCCTCAGCCTCTTAAGTAGCTGGGACTACACAGGAGTGCTACTGTGTCAGGTATGAGGGCTGCTATCTGAAGAGTGTTTAAGAATTTTTCCTCTGTGGATATGGTATGTATATTAAACTTTTTCAACTTTAATAAAATAGATTTTGAGTATTATTAAAAATTTTTTTTGCCATTTAAAAAAAAGATCTCTTTCTGTTTTTTTTTTTTTTTCTGTTGATATGAAGATCTAGTTTTTGTTGTTGCTATTTTGTGTTTTTGTCTGTTTGTTTGCTTCCTTTTGTTTTTTTGAGACTGGGTCTCACTCTGCTACCCACATTAGAATGTGGTGGCTGGGTTCTAAGTTCACGATAACCTCCAACTCCTGAGCTCCAGCAATCCTCTTAGCTCAGCCTCTTGAGTAGCTAGGACTACAAGCATATGCCACCAGGCCCAGCTAATTTTTATTTTTATTTTTTTAAGAGACAGAATCTTGCTAAGTTGCCTATCTGGTCTCGAACTCCGGGCCTTAAACTGCCTTAGCTTCCCAAAGTGCTGGGATTACAATGTTGAGCTCCCACACTTGGCAATATGAAGATTTTTATATCATTAATTACCTTTGTATCTTTTGTATCTTTGGCATTGTACTTGATAATAAACCAAGGTCCCATGGAATTCAGTCCTATGAACACATTTAAGGTCACAAAACCAAAAGTAATTAAAAAATAATTTTAAAATCTTATCATATTTCTCAAAGGACCTTAACAAAGGTCAGACTCATAAGTATAACAACACTTCAATCCTCTGCTGGTTTTCTCTTTACTCCATAAAGAACTCCGGAATATTTATGTCTCACACCCTTCCTTTCTACTCTCTTCCAAATTTCTCCCAGACAACTCTTTAGAACAGACTCTTCTCAGTCCTTTTTCCCTTGTGCCACACCATATCTTTTCTCCACAGAAAACAAAAGTCAAAACTTCTATTCCTGCTCACCTGCATCACAATACTTGAAAAGGCTGGAGGACATACAGGCTCTATGCCCCTTATCTGTAATTCTCTGCAGAGAGAAGTTCAGAGTCTCTAAGAAGTGCAGTTGTTTTCTCACACTGGCTGCTTTTCTCAAAACATCATTAAGGAGAATTCCTTATGAATAAATCCCTCTGTCTTATTGTCAGACTGAAATTTCCTTGGCTATGCCATATTATCATCTATCTGCAATGTATATTAGATGATAAACATATTAAATAATATATAACTGTGTATACATATACATATATATGTGTTGTGGTGTGAAAGGGAGCTGCACCACCGTAGACTGAGAATTCTCTAAGTGGGGACTTTCCCAACTGCCAGAGGTCTGGGAGGAGCTGAGAGAGGAATAGTGTGAGAAATTCACATGCAGAATTTTCAGTGAAATAATCTGCTTTTCAGTGAAATAGTCTCCAGAGAGACAAATGCCATATCAGCCTGTAGTGAGGAAGATAGGTGCCACTTGGAACCAAAATCTTAGGGGGCTTTTATTAGGATTTGGGGGTATGTATAGACAGAATGAAGAAGTAAAGAGTTAATAGTCTCATGCCTCAATCATGCGTGTGGTCTTTTGATTATGAAAAAGGAGGAAGAACAATAAGGCACAAAAGCATAGAATGATTCTTAAGGGCAGAACTAAATAGGTAACAAACAAAATTACTTTAGGAGATGAGAAAGGAAAAGTTACAGTTATAGCCTTTGGGCTAGATTATCTCAGCTTGAGGATAATTTTTAATTGCCTTCTAAGTCTGCTGATATCCTGTTTCTGGTACTGCTGAATTCTACCCAGATGTTCCCAAACCAGTTTCCTGTCTATTTTGGCAAACATTCCAACCCCCCCTTGCCACCTTAGGGATGCTGAGAAGCTGGGGGTGGGAGGGTAGAGGGGATGGGGGTATGAGACCCAGGCCATTCCTGCACGAATCCTCTGGAATTATATTTCTACCCACATGTATGCACACACACATATACATACACAGTTCATGTCACTATTATAGCTCATTATAAATGAATAAACTTGTCTCCTGGATGTATCTTTTAATCTTATGATCCTGGTTAAGATGCCTAACTCTGAGAGATGTTACCTATTCTGAGTCTATAAACAGAATACAGTTTAGGATGCTGCAGGCTTATAGTCCAAACCATTTGCCCAGGAGAAATTTTACCCTGTGAGACCTGTTCCTTTGATCCCTGGATAAACCCACACATCACCCATGTAGTTGAAAAAGTACATCTAAAGTGTATTATATGTAGAACTGTGCATTCTGCTTTTCTCACGTTCCATTACATCTGAGCATTTTACTATGACTGTGTCTTTGAAAACATAATTTTAATGGATCTATAATATTTCAGAATATAGATGTGCCTTTATTTAATCAACTTTTCTTAGTGAAAATCTGGTATTTTTTTTGCTGTAATTATGAACAAAGATACAATGAATAACCCTTCACTTAAAACTTTTTATACATTTCAACTTACTTCATTAAGATAAATTCCTAGGATGAGAAATACTAGGTGAAATTGAATGAATATGTGGCTAGCTGAAAATTGTTCCCCAATATCCACTTTCCTTCTTCTCCTAAAGTGGTAGAGTTCTAAGAGCTGGATACATGTCTGCTTAGCTAATGATATTTTGCAGCCAGCCTTGAAGCTTGATGTGGCTCTTGGCTAGTGGAATGTGACTGTAGTGCTGCAGACCCATACAAGAATTATTTCTGGTCTTATTTTTTTTTTCAGCTCTTTGCTGGCAGATGATAGCAAAAGCTGAAGCAGATACATTGAATGCACAAGTGGAAATCATACATTGAAGATAGTAGCAAGGCCCACAAAATTTGTGGGGCCCAGTGTGAAACAGAACTATGGGGCTGCTTGTTCAAAGAGGAGGGAAAGCTTCCATTAAAGGTAATTAAATGTTAAATTTTTCTGTCCTCTATGCTCTTTTGATTTCTCATAGTACTTTTTAATCACTATTTAATATTGTCCTAAGTAAAGAAAACTTAAAATTTAAATCACTAGTGTGAATTTTTGTATCTATACAATGTCATGCCAGTTTTAAATGCAAATAGAAGAGCATTTAACTGATGCATGGAATCGCAGAATCTACACAATTTGTATTTTGTAGTTCATACATGCACACTTACTTCATTCTTACCAGAAGAGTAGAAATACTTCCCAAAACAAACTCAATGTTCTGTTTCAGTCTTTGATACACACAAATTCTATCAACACTATTTGCCCTGCACCTACTTATGGGTAAGAAAGGGTTAAGAGGGAAAAAAACTATAGGTTACCTATCTTTCCTTTTTTTCCCCCTATGTCATCATTTTCAAGGGAAGTGACTCATGCAGGGAAGAAACACAACTAAGAAAGGATGTGATGGGGTTCCTTGGGTGTTCATGTTTCTTATGATGCCATTGCTTTCTTTCTGGAATATATTCAAGTTCTGGTTTGAGTGGAAAGCTTGGCCTTTCAGGACTATCAGTGCCCTCCCCTAGCCCCTTACTTAGACATAACACACTTATACTTACTCTGATTGTCCCTCAGTTCCCATGGATTGTGAGTCCACTGGAATTCTGTGCTCATAACATGTTGCCATCACTATATTCACACATGGTACCAAGGAATGACAAATGCACATACTGTGTATTCCTTGGCTTATGTGCTTTGTCCATTTGAATTTTACTTTACTTACGGAACACAAATTCAAAGACGAAATTGTTAAGAATCTTAAGATGGCAACAGCAGAGCACTAAACCAAGTTTTGGGCTCTTCTAAGTGTGGGGCTCTGTGTGACTGCACAGGACAGGCAGCCATAAAGCCAGTGCTAAGTGGTAGAGTCCTGGACTGCCTGCCTACTAGGTACTAATGAGATCAAAATATATTTCTACCTAGTTTAAGCTGGTGTATTTTGGGCTCTTTGACACCTTGTATTCTGACTAACGAGAGCACTTTAAGTTCTCAAAACATATTGTCAGATTGCAGAACCAGGAGAGTATGTTTGCATGTCTGGCTAACACCCCATCAGCTGTATATGAGCGTGTGATGGCACATGCTTCCCCCTGCTCT
Source organism: Otolemur garnettii (assembly GCF_000181295.1). Classification (NCBI taxonomy): domain Eukaryota; kingdom Metazoa; phylum Chordata; class Mammalia; order Primates; family Galagidae; genus Otolemur; species Otolemur garnettii. The sequence continues at coordinate 5,851,173 of NW_003852409.1, forward strand.
TGCTGTTGTCTCCATTTTCATGTTTTATCAGCCCCTCTAATTTAAAATGCTCCAAACTGAGGCCAGGCATGGTGGCTCACACCTATAATTCTAGCACTCTGAGAGGCCGAGGTGGGTGGATTGCTTGAGCTCAGGAGTTCAAGACCAGCCTCAGCAAGACCCCCTTCTCTACTAAACTTAGAAAAAAACTAGTCAGGTGTATGGCAAGTGTCTGTAGTCCGAGATACTTGGGAGGCTAAGGCAGGAGGACCTCTTGAGCCCAAGAGTTTGAGGTTACTGTGAGCTATGATGATGCTACAGCACTCTACCCAGGACAACAGAATAAGACTGTCTTAAAAATAAATAAATGAAATGCCCCAACTGAATTCATCTTTCCTCCAGCATCAACCAGAGACACAAAATCAATTAATATTTCTTTAGCTTTTAACATGTACCAAGCATTATTTATACTTCATTTATTAGGTATCATCATCATCATCACCATCAGGCCTTTTTCTAGGTGAGGAAATGGAAGCTTAAAGGGCTTATTTAACTTGTTTCATGGTGGTACTGACCCGAGATATAATCCCAGTATTTGTGGCTCCAAAGCCTATGTTCTTGACTACTTGTCTCACCTCTACCTTTCTGTGATACAAAGATAATTCCTAAAACAATGGTTGGTAGTATGACTGGGAAAATAAATGTTTTCCTATATCTTACAGTAAATCAACGCCTACAATAAATCCAGAACTCTGATGTTCTATCACATCACTCTTTCACCATCATCCCTGCCATTCCCACTTCAGAGAGTGCCATTACACGCTCTGAAAACTGGCGTGCTTGCCCAGAAGAGTTTGCTGAGGGAAGGGGTGGTTTTATTCCCTAGCGACCTCTTGTGGCTGATAGACTCCCTGCGGGAACCCCACTTAGGGAATAGCCTGGGCTCCTTCCTTCATGTATGCAGCTGTGGGCTATAGAAAAACAAAGCTGCAGGGAAATCAGGGTTAGGCAATGGGATGTTAGCTGGTCTCACACAGACATGTTCAGAAGTCAGCTTTAAAAAAGTCTCATTCCAACATGTGTTCAAAATAAGCCAAGAAAACGTGTCAGACGGCCCAGTTTTCTGTTGCCTGAATAACCCTTCATTTTTATTCTTTCCTCTCTCCTTTTTCTAATACAGGTGAGGGGAGGCTATCTTAGTCATTTGTAATTCAAATTAGAGAAATAAATAATGATGATATAATAAGCTTGGAGGCATAATAGTGTATACAAGGGTGTTTACTGAAGAATTGATTTTAACAGAAAAATTTAAATATATATATCTACATAAAGAGCCATCAGTAGGAGATTTTAAGAGATTGTCTTACATTCACACAATGGAATATTATAAAGGCTTTAAAATGTATATATGTGTATATTCACCTCACATGCCTGAGGAGAGGGGTACAGGTAAAGAAACCAACTAACACAGCAACTTATATGGTATCCTGTTTGGGGAACAGATGTTTCCATAAAAAATAGAGAATAAATTTACCAAAATGTTAACCGTGGTGATTATCTCTGAGTGGTGATATTGCAGATGTTTAAAAATTCTTTACATTTTTCTGTATTGCAGTGGTTTTCAATTTAGGCAGCACAATAAAAATCTTTTAAAAATCTGAACGTTCAGCCCACCCTAGACAAATTAAATCAGAACTGCTGGGGATGAGGCCCCAGTTCCTATAATTTAAAAAATATCTTGGATAACTCCAATGTGCAATCAAGTTTGAGAACTAGTGTTATATTATTTGAATGTTTTACAATCAGAGAACATTTTTCAAAGCAGGAAGAATGAGAACCAGAAAAATTCACCTTCATTTTGCCAGTTTATGTGTGATGTGCATGTGTTATATATTAATATATTGGCGATTACAGACAGACTCAGGCTAAGGCTGGCAAAAATTAAAAGAACAAAGTGGCCTAATTGATCATGGAATCTGAAGTCAGAAAAACCTGGCTTTGTTTCTTTGTTCTGATAGTTCCTTGCTACATGGCCTTGAGAAACTCACTTCACCTGTCTGAATTTCAGTTTTCTCATCTGGTGGAGGCACAGACATCTGTCTCCTTAGAATTGTGTAAATTAAGTGACATATTGCATGTGCAAGGACAGTAAGTTGTTACAGTATGTAATGGAGGGAAAGAATAAAAAAGAAAAGTAGGAAAAATAACCGAGCATTGCAAGATAAAAAGTGACCATTCTGGGAATGTTAGTGTTTTTTGTTTCTCACGGATTCTTTCATTTCTCTTACAAGCACAGTTGCTGAGGGCCCACCGTGTACTAGGCACCAGTAAAACAGATGGAGAAGACCTGAGACAGTCTCATTGCCCTTAAGGGGCTCACATGTACAAGAGAATGATGAGCTGTAACAAATAGCACAATGGGGAAGTGCTGAGGAAGGCACAGGTGTCTTAAAGCCCAGCAGGAGCACAGAACGGTGAAGTGCTGATCTCGTACTCTGACCTCTAGGGGGCGCTCAAGGCTTTCTCGTCAAACGTTGGAGGCGATGCCCGAGTAGCCCTGTGTTAGAAAAAAATGTTCTTGGGTGTTGTTCTAGAGTCTTCCTTTTTCCTTCTTTGTCCACATAAAGCTGAGGCTATAGGAAGACATAAGGTTATCTCTCCCACTTAAAAAATTTGCTCCCTCCACTTAGAAGGCTAATCAAAGAACCGGAACATAGAAAGCCCTGTAGACAGAAAGAAGACCTATCTCAGTCCAGGACATTCCGTCTAGCCCAGCTCTGGAGGATAGATGACGGCATGGTTTGGGTTGGGGAGATTTTTGCCATAACTTGTCACCTGTGCACATACTCCAAGTAAGGCGGGCTTTATCAAGGTATCGAAAGGAGGTGGCCGGACAGGGTTCAGAAATTTGGTGTTTAGACATACTTATCAAACTCACTACAACCAATAGTTCTAGATTTTTTCTTTTTTTTAGTTTGTTATTTTTTTATGGAATGGTAACTATGTACATTAACGCACTTCTGGGGTACAGTGTGGGGTTTTCACACACAATCTGAAACACTTCCATCAAACTGGTTAACATAGCCTTCGTGTCATTTTCTTAGTTATTATTTTAAAACGTTCACATTCTACTCTTAGAAAGATTCACTTGTACCCTTGTAAGATAAACCTCAGAAGTGATCCCTCCAAATCCCCTCCCTCCACCTCTTCCCTCCCCCTCCTCCCTCCTCAGATTTTTTTTTATTAATGTCTCATGACTATGCTAGATTGGAAGCTTGAAGGTCCTCTGGAATCTTGCAAAATCTTGATTTAGAATATTCTAACATTTCTTACTTATTGCAGCATTTATCTTTCATTGGAAGATATTTCTCTGATTCCAGGCTGGTTCTCTTCTTTTTCATCTCTTGTATCTTTTTATCACCTAAAAATGTTATGTTTTCATTTTCACACTCTCAAGGACACAGGCCTAAGGTAGTTTCTGATAGTCTTGCATGGAAAATTAAGATGGAGCTCCTCAGAGTTTGTAAGATGTCCAAAAGAAGGACATATAGAAAATTTTGATTTTAATGTAATTTTTCTTTGCTAGTTTTAGCACCAAGATGTCTGGGAATGGTGTGGAAAGAGCCAGGCCCAGAGGCACTTGTGGCTAGGAAATTCACTTATATACCAAAAAAAGAGCTTCAGTTTCTTGTTTTCTGTGTAATTAGAACATAGCTGGGCGTATGCCTTTATTCTTTGCCTGGCAATGTTGACCTTGTTAGATAACAGCCAAGGCAGTGCTCTGGATATTTGCCAGGCATATTTATCCTTATCGAAGGCATGGTGCAGTAAGTGAGAGTGGAGGATTCTGCTTGACCTCCAGGATCAGGTAAACTGTCCCAGAGTGGTTTTGGGGGTGGGGGTATCCAGATATATTCCAGTACACTCCCTCACTCTACCCGCATCTCTGTTCCCAGCCCCCAAGTGAATGGCTGTGTTCTGTTTGGGTCCGACTCATACCCTGCTTAGTTATTCCTTGTTGTGACTGAGTTGTAGTTGGTTAAGAATGGACATTTTTTTTTTTTTAAAGTAGTCTCTTCTGCACTGTATCTTACAAAAACACCCCTATGTCTGTAGCATGTGACTGGCCCCCTTCCTTGATCTCTAGCACGATTTAGTTTTTTTGTACTTCTGTCTTTTGTGGTTCTGATAGGGCATCAGCTCCCCACCCTTTCTGGTACCAGGGACTGGTTTCATGGAAGACAATTTTTTTCACAAACCAGGGTTGGGGAGGGGGGATCGTTTTGGAATGATGAAACACATTATATCTCTACCTCAAATCATCAGAAATTAGATTCTCATACGGAGCACAACCTAGATCCCTTGCATGTGCAGTTTACAGTAGGGTTCATGATCCTGTGAGAATCTAATGCCACCACTGAATGGTAGGAGACAGTGTGAGAGTGGCAGGGAGAGGCTGTAAATGCAGGTGAAGTTTCCCTCACTCACCGGCTGCTCACCACCTGCTGTGCGGCCTGGTTCCTGACAGGTGATAGACTGGTACTGGTCCGTGGCCTAGGGGTTTGAGACCACAATGATAGAGGGAATCTGGGAGTTTGCAGTGGAGGTAAGAGCACTGATGTTAGCATTGTTCCCAGAAGTTGTTTCTTCTGGACCTCAGCAGAACATTCAGAAACTTTCCACTTTCCCAGCTGCTTGCTGTGGCTTAAAAGAGCTCTTTCTCCCAAGCCATTTCTGACCGCTTCCCCTTTCTCTTTGTTCTCTGACCTTCTTAAACAGGCCCAAGCTTGTGTCAACCTCAGGACCTCAGACCCCTTGCTATGCTTTCTGCCTGGAATCTTGTACTCCAGGTTTTTACATAGCTTACTTTATATCATTCATGTCCCCGTTTAAATGTGATTTTAGGGGGAAAAAATTGTGATACCATATCAGAAATAACTCACATACCTCTATACCTTTTTTTTTCCATTCTCGTCTATAATTTTATCTGGTACCATTATTCAATTTAGATATATTGCATAGGATATGCCAACAATCACCTTTATAACCAATAATTCCATGATTTTCCTTGTATGACCCCTTTAAATGGTGAGCTTCAGGTTACAACAGTAACCCTCAGTTCAACTACACCAAGGTTTCTGAAGACAATGGCTTCTTCATCCAAGCAGGTTGCAAATGAATTTCAAATAGAACCTGGCATCACCCTGAAGGAATTCTAGCTTCACACTTTTGGAAAGTTTACCAAGATAGCCTCAGAGTAGAGTAACTTTACACAGCACATTTTTTTAAAAAAGACACATTTATTCAGCGTCATGATCAGACTATTTAGCAATCAACAGCATGGGTGCAAAATAAAAAAAATCTACATTAAAACCCTTTGTTGGAATGCTTTACACTTTCCACAGAACAGAGACTAAAATAACCTGCTATACAATTAGTCACAAATACAGTCCTGAGTTTTTTGCCCATACACATGAGTATTGTCTAAAACATGTCTTCTTCGTAGCAGCGAGGCCCTGCCACCGCTGTGCTTGGCTGAGTTCACAGATCTGTTGTAACTTGTAGCTTCCCTGACACTTCTCTGGCCCGCCTCTCCTGCTAAGCTTTGTTTCTTGGGAATAATTAAAACCTTCTGCCACTGTCATAGCTACTACTGCTACTGGAACCACCATTGCCACCTTGGTTTCGTGGTTTGGCAAAGTATTGGCCGCCGCCACCATAAGGACCAGAGCTTCTGCCTCCAAAATTTCCTCCCTTCATGGGTCCAAAATTTGATGACTGATTTTTGTGATTGCCAGAATCATTGTAACTTCCACCACCTCCAAAATTGCTTCCATCATTACCAAATCCATTGTAGCCATCCCCACTGCCACCATATCCACCACTACCATGGCTGCCACCAAAGCCACCACGACCACTGAAGTTTCCTCCACGGTCAAAGTTGTCATTTCCACCAAAACCACCTCCACGACCCCCACCAGAGTTTCCAGAACCACTTCGACCTCTTTGGCTGGACAAAGCACTGGCCATCTCTTGCTTTGATAGGGCTTTCCTCACTTCACAGTTATGGCCATTCACAGTATGGTATTTCTGAATGACAGGCTTATCCACAGAATCATGGTCATCAAACGTAACAAAAGCAAAGCCCCTCTTCTTGCCACTGCCTGGGTCAGTCATGATTTCAGTCACTTCAATTTTCCCATACTGTTCAAAGCGGTCTCTGAAGTGATGTCTTCAGTATCTTCTCTAATGCCACCAGCAAAGATCTTTCTCACAGTTAAGTGGGCACCAGGTCTTTGAGAATCTTCTCTGGAAACAGTCCTCTCTGGTTCCACAGCTCTTCCATGCACCTTGTGTGGCCTTGCGTTCATTGCTGCATCCACCTCCTCCACGGTCGTGTATGTGACAAACCCAAACTCCCTGGTGCGCTTGGTGTTTGGATCTCTCATTACCACGCAGTCTGTGAGCGTCCCCACTGCTCAAAATGGCTCCTCAGGCTCTCATCAGTCGTTTCAAAGCTCAACCCTCCAATGAAGAGCTTGTATAGCTGTTCAGGCTCTTTAGGAGACTCTGACTTAGACATGACGGTGGTGGGAAGAGAGGCTTTAACGATGCTTCCTTGGCAGCGTCCACAGACAGAAAGCCCTCTATACCTTTAAACAGCTTTGCTTTTCTTTATAGCACTTCTCATAATCTGAAATCATGAAAAGTTATTTGCATACTTTGTTAAATGTTTGTTTTCCTTGCTGGAACATAAGCTATATGAGGTCGAGTCTCATTTATCTTGTTCATTGCTCTATTCCCAGAGCCCAGAACAGTGCTAGGTACTCAATAAACTTTTGTTGAATAAATGAATAAATAAATGAAAACCAGTTTACGTTTTTAAGAGTTGAGCTGGATTCTGGCTACAACCTCGGTATAGGGGAGTCTACAGAGAAAGACAAAAAACTAGTACTGAGTGTAAAGTTTGGGGTTTTACTTGTTTTGCTTCTTCTTTAAGGAGATTGTGCCTGAGACTAGCCCTGGTGCTGAGACCAAAACTTGGGGACTTTTGGTTGAAAAGAGAAGCTCCACACACCCTTTTCCACAACCCTAGGACTACTTGCTAGAATGAGTACTCTAACCCATACTTTAGAAGTACACTTTAAACATATTCCTATATATGTCTCCTCCCCCCCTTAAAAATCTGCTAAGAAAAGCCAGAGATGTGGCTCGGCACCTGTAGCACGGTGGTTATGGCACCAGCCACTGAGGCTGGCAGGTTTGAACTTGGCCCAGGCCAGCTAAACAACAAAGACAACTGCAACAAAAAATGGCCAGGCATTGTGGCCATAAAAAACAAAAAGCAGGCCAGCTAAAAACAAAAAAGACACCTGCAACAAAAAATAACCAAGTGTTGTGGCAGGTGCCTGTGGTCCCAGCTACTTGGGAGGCTGAGGCAAGAGAGTCACTTAAGCCCAAGAGTTTGAGGTTGCTGTGAGCTGT
>NW_003852409.1:5858686-5886665 GCF_000181295.1 Otolemur garnettii
AAAGAAAAAAAAGAAAAAAAGAAAAGTCAGGGATATGATGTGCCTTTTATAACTGAGGTCATCTTCAATTCAAAGAGACAGTAATTTATAAAAGTCCTCATTTATAGAATCTTAGATTGATAAACATGTTATAGCTAGTGGGCATTAAAGATCCAGTGGATGTTAAAACCGTTTCCATTTTTTTCTCTTTTGTTCTTAAACCTGGCCTTTTTTTGAAAGAAATCTGTAGAGAAACTGTAAACAGGCTGACAGAGGAAAGCACAGGGAAGTGATAGGGAAGCCAACACATTTCTCTATAGACCTACCCTTTTAAGAGAGCTTTCAGAGAGTAGTTTGAAACTCCATGAAAAGGTGCAAACCAGTTCTTTCATCTAGAAAGAATCCCTGGAAGTTGAATGGCTGGATCTAGTCAAATGGTAGATGGACATTTAACTTTTCAAGGAACTTCCTACTTGTCTTTCAGAGTACCTGTACCATTCTGTACTCCCTCCCCGCAGTACATGATAGCACTCAAACAACACTGTACTAGAGGATAGGGTCTGTAAGCTGACAGGTCTGTAAGGGTAGGGTCTACTAGAGGATAGGGTCTGTAAGCTGACAGGTCTGTAAGGATAGGGTCTGTAAGCTGATGTTTCCTCATTTGAAACTGCAATCCCCTTCCTGCAGCAAAGTACAACAGAGGCAGAGTGTAGCCATTCTTTGTCCCCTGCATATATGTTATAACCCTAATTCTTTGTCCTCTGCATATATGTTATAACCCTAAATTGCATCGGGTCTGCTCCAGACCTTTCCATCACCCAAGGTGATGGACGCATTTCTTAGGTTTCCAGGCCTACATGGCATAATGTGATTTGGTTTAACAGAGATCTCTGCACTGGGAAAAAAATGGATACTTAGTTAATTAAAAAATATTTTCTTTTCCACATGGTGTTCTCATGTGCATATTCCTTAGTTAGGAGTTACTGGAAAGGTCTGAGTGGTAATATGTTAGCCATTAAACCGAGCCTGTGACACTCCCATAATTAATCCTAAAAAACTTTTCTATCCAAGGAGAGCCCCTCAAAAAGGGAAAAATGGTATCTAGACAGAAGGGCTGCAACTAGAGGGAGGTGACAGAAGAAAGTCATAGCAAGTGGAACTGGGCTCCCTTTGTTGCCTCATTGGTGGGCAGTCCGAAGAGGAAGAAACCCTAAACTCTATAAAAACACTTAAAGAGGTTAATTCTAAGCCAAATATATACAACCATGGCCCCAGGAATCGTGTCTGGAACAAGTGGTCCCAAGGCAATAGAGTTAAAGTTTGGTTTTCTACATTTTAGAAAGAGGAATTGCAGGTAAAATCATAAATCTATACATGAAAGGTACACATTTGTTTGACCCCATCTAGAAGAGGGGTGAGGCTTACAGTTATAGGTGGGTTCAAAGATTCTTTGATTTATAATTAATTAGAGAAATAGAGCTTGTCTAAAGGCTTGGAATGTTTTAAGATAAGAAAGGCCGTTAGTGAGACACGAGTCACAACATGCTGACTCAAGTGAGTCTGGTAAGCAAATTGATGGCCTGTGGTGATTGGAGCTTTGCATCATTTGGCCTTAGGTCCTATTAATAATTTAGTATCTAAATTCTAAGAGAGAGGTTCTAAGGAAACACGTTCAACCTCTTTTCCTTTCATGGCTACAACCTCAGTTTTAAGATTTTCTGGGATCCCCTTGGCAAAAGGGGAGTACCTTCAGTCAACAGGGGCTTACGATTTTATTTTAGTTCATGGTAGGGAGGGAGCTAATATTCATTCATCCACTGTTGTCCATCCATCCATCCATCCATCCATCCATCATTCCATCCATCCATCCATCCATCCATCCATCCATCCATCCTTCCATCCATCCATCCATCCATCCATCCATCCATCCATCCATCCTTCCATCCATCCATCCATCCATCCATCTATCCATCATTCCATCCACTCATTAACACATTTCTGAGTTCCAGGCATTGGACTCTGACTTTATGATACAACGATGAACAAGTTAGACGCTGTCTAAAAAAGGATGGGGGAAAAACAGAGGGAGAGGATGCAAGTGAATTTGTCATGAAAAATATATTCTACAATAAGAGAGAGAATGGGAGAGAGGGCACATTTCCCCCACCCTTGGACTCTGTTGAAACCCCTGTTGAAATAGAAATTGGATGACACACTAGAGCTTACGCACGAGAGGGTTTTTGGACTCTGAGCACAAACGGGACCAATTTGAAGATCAGGTGGCAAAATAAAACAATTGGAAAAAGGATGATTGTTTCCACTTTTTCCTGGAACCCGGTACTGATTTGTAAAGTAGATATTACCAGAATTCATCAAAATCTGTTCTCCTCTTTCATATGCATAAAAGACCTCTTTGCACTTTTTAGCCCTTTAGCCTCTTCAAGTTAAGCAGAGACATGGCGATTGGTTCCAGCTTTGGAAGCCTGAAGCACAGAGGTGGGAGTAACCACTAAACATCTCTTTAAGCTCAGTGGAGGCTTCCTGTTCCTGAGACAGCAGGACTGTGGAACCTCCCTAAATTGCCTAAAATTATTGAGTTGCTACATGGAAAACTGTTGCTTGAAGGGGTTACCCATACCTTCATTCGTTTTATGGCAGTGAAAAGCAAACTTTTTTCCTGGTAAACCACTGAAGCACTGGCATTTGGTCTGGTTGCACCTCAGTCTGCCTAGCTGGAGAACTGACAGTAGGGGCGGCATGAAAAATAGTTCCTCTGGCACAGGCACTTGGTATCCTCAAAAAGGCTGCCATGTGCTGGGGCAAGAGAGATGCTCTTCACAATTACTTTTCAAGCAATGTGGACCAGAACAGAAGAGTAAAGATAAGACAGATGCTTATGATACTTGTAATGATTATAGCTAGCTGCCTTTGTGGGCACATACATGCAAGATACCTTTTTGCAGACTCCCCAGAATATCTGAGTGGGTCTTTTGGAGTTTGAGGAAGAGCATGTCAGTAAAGCAAACTCTCGACTATTTGATTTTAACACGACTTCACTTGTATCTACAGGCTGGTGAGACCTGACGTTGGGGGGTATTAACTGACTGAGTTACAGGATGTCTTTGGTTGGGAAGAGATCACAGTTCTGGTTCTATTTGGTAGAACTGATTTTCATTCTCATCTTCAAAGAGTAAAGAGCTTCTTTCTCAAAGAGTAAAGAGCTAAATATTACTCAAATCTCTAGAAATTTCAGGATCTCCCTGAAATTTGTGTCAGGCTCACCTCTGAATTTCCAGGGATACTGTGTTTTCTTGGTGAACATATTCAATTTCAATATAGTTTTTTTTGAAACCGAATACAGATAGGAAAATACTTTCTAATGCATATGTACTATGGTGTGCATGCCAGAAAGAGGTTCCGAAATTTACAGCACAATTCATACTGCATCTCAAAATTCATGTGACTCCTTTCTGGAATGGTGAGTTCATTTTTCAAAAATTTAAAAAGTTCTGGGCAAGGCATGGTGGCTCATGCCTGTAATCCTAGCACTCTGGGAGGCCAAGACAGGTGGATTGCCTGAGCTCACAGGCTCAAGACCAGCCTGAGCCAGAGCGAGACCTCATCTCTAAAAATAGCCTGGCATTGTGGCAGGTGCCGGTAGTCCCAGCTACTTGGGAGGCTGAGGCAAGACAATCAGTTGAGCCCAAGAGTTTGAGGTTGCTGTGAGCTATGACGTCAAGGCACTCGAGGAAGGGCAACAAAGTGATACTCTGTCTCTAAAAAAAATAAAAAATAAAATAAATAAAAAGTTCTTCATGCACCTTAAATGAACAATTCAGGACAGTTCTACAATAGGTTGAAAATGTCACTTCACTTGTCAACTGGTCAATCCCATGTCCAATTTGAATTTCATATCTTGACTTCCTTCAAACTAGCAACAAAATGATGTTATTTTTTCTATGATGTTTCATGCCCAGTTGCATAGCTGTCCTATTATAACAGAAAGAAAATGCAATCTTACGGGCCTCTAGGAATCTGTCAATCTATGCCTCTCAAAGCCCTTTGACGCTCCCCAACAAATGACCTGTGGAAGCTAAGAATATGTTTTCAATAGGATCCCTGACCTAACCAGGTGACTATATTAAAATAAATTCCCATGTAACTTCAATTCCTAATTATCATATAAAGTGGCAAGAGCAGAAAAAATTATTAACTTGACCCATGCCCCCAGCAGTAACCAGGAAGTTACTACTTACATTTTACCCAGGGGCTATCCCTGTACCTTTTCTTCCTGGCTAACAAAAGCCCCATCTTGTTTGGGAATGAATTGCTATTGGGTTTATGACCTCCTGGGCTCCCCCTCAGATCATCAGGGATTTGGTTCTCACAAAAAGCCTCGGGCCGAGATCCCTCACATGCAGTAGGCAGTAGGGTTCGCCTCCTGTGGGAATCTAATGCTGTGGCCTATCAGACAGGAGGCAGAGCGATGGGGAGTGGCTGTAAATACAGAGGAAGCTTTGCTTGCTTGCCACTGCTCACCTCCTGCTCTGTGCTCTGGTTCCTATCAGTCCAGTGCCAGTCTGAAGCCCAGGGGTTGGGCACCACCCGGCCCTAAGAGACTGGATTCTGCATTTTCAGCTAACTGCATTCTAATGTTGCAACCAGCTCAAGCACAGAAACCAACTTGCAAAATTTACAACACAATCTTGCCTGCTGTATGAGGAGAATGTAGAAAAATAAACAATAAAAAGGCACTCCAAACATCTCTTTTGGAGAAATAAACTGGTATCACTATTTTTCTTTCCATTTGAGCTGTCTCATCTTTGGCAAGTGAAATCAGAATTTTCACTTGTAAAACCAAATTTTTCCATTTCTTTCCTGGCAAGGGGTAAGAACAAGCCCACCAATGCTTTCTAATTAGTTCAGAACTGGATTTGCTAAAAATTTTGGGACCTTCTTTTATTGTTTAGGTCATTCTGCCCTAGTTACTTCAGAGAGAGATTCCCTGCAGGTAAGATTTAGAGTAGGTGAAGAGTTATGAACACTGGCTGTGAGCGATGAAATATTCCAGCGTTTGTGGGCCAGCGGCTGTCAGTTATTCTCAAACCTGACTGGGCATCTTGGCTAAGACAGTGTTCCAGCATAGACTGGTTAAAAAAAGTAATTTTTAAAAGGTAAAGGATGGGTCTCTTTAGGCCTCAAAGAACCATATGAAAACATGAGGACAGGTAGACGGAACAATTAAAAAGTCTTCAGAGTTCCAAGGAGGGAGCTCTCTCCCGTCAGGTGATAGGTGAGCTATAGCTGTCCTGTGAGGAGAGCTCCAGGACAGTGGGGCCAACTTGCCATTAGCTGTGGGACGGTATGTGACAAGAACAGACTTGACATAAGACATGAAAGGCTGGAAGTCAGCAGGGAAGGGTAAAGGGATAAGGCTTTCCTCGAGGGGACAAAGACAATTGTGACCAACTGCAGTCCTCCCTCCTGTTTGCACATCAGCAAGCTTGTGTCAGCAAAGTGGGATGGACAAGAAAACTGGGTGCAGCTTGATGATTTTTGAACAGGTGTAGCAAGCCGCTGCCAACAGAGCAAATCATTTTTGGACAAGCAAAGTTCTCCGGGAGTCCACTGTTTCTGAAAACAAAGATCTGTGGCAAACATTTCCTTTGTTAGTAGATTCTTTGTGGGACCAGGTTGTCCTTAGCAAAAGAGGTTACAGAGGAGTTGCAGAAGTTGGGTAACTTATAGAGTCTCAGTGTTTGGGGGCAATTGATAGACAGTACCCTATGATGCTGCGATCCTAGGGCTTCCCTCCTTGTGCCAGCTCCCCCCTGGAGGCCAAGGTTCTGAAAGGAAGAAAACTTGTGTCAGCCATCACCTGTGAGCATCCAGCACTTGGCACGGTACCTGGCACCCAGGAGGCTCTCAACAAAGGTAAATTGATGAGCCATGACACCTGGTGCCTTTCATAGAACAAAAATTAATTTGTCCTACAGGACTCCCGAGATGCAATTCTGCATTTTAATGTGTCTGCCGTAGTGTGGGGAATGTGATCATGAGGGGTTAGCTTGGCTGAAATAGTTCTTTTCTTCCTGTGGTGTTAACTGGTCAAATAAAGATAATGTGATTCTAATCTCTTCAAAGCCTTTTCTGATTCAAATATGGGAACGTGTTTCTGCAGATCAGGGCATTTGGGGGAACAGTTCAGCTAGATTAAAAAAGAAAAAAGCTTGAGTCATCTGAATATGGCCGACAGGGTTTCGCTATTTGTTAAGATGGGGATGCACTGCTACCTTCAAATGTCCTTACAATTAATTTGATGTATCATCCTTCCAGAATGATACAGGAATTACGATTTTCAATGTGACACAAACCATTCTTAGATAAATATGTATAACTTTTTAAAAAAATATAGCTGCTTTGAAAAACTTTTAAAATTTAGATGTACTCCATACGCACAGTTCAGAAAGATGGAATCCTGCCTCCTCCTCATACCTTACTGAAGAGGGAGCTGGAGGGAAGCCAAGCTCTTGCTGAACTCCAGCTGGCCACGGAGTCTAGATCTGCTGGGGCTGGAGAAGGGTATGACTGAGAAAGACAAGAGGCATTGCACAAACACGTTGCCAGAAAGGAATCTCCACGGACTGGTTTACTTGAAAACGGGTATTTCAAAAATGTCTTGTCCTGCTTAGGATAAAACCAGAAAAAGAGAACCTCAGCTTTGTAACATGCCCAATCGGAAAACTTTGAAAAACTCTGATTCTGTGTATTTCTTTTCCAACAGAATTAACATAGCAGCTGAACTTGGCCAAGAAGAGACCACAGTGGGGAATTAAATGCAGCTGTTTGCTTAACAGTGCTACCTAATTTTATTGTCTCTTTAACAAAAACATTTGAATTGTGCATTTCTATTGTTGTTTGAAGAAAAATGGTGAGACTACTCGAGTGCAACTGGAGAAGAGAGATTTGAGAGGCTTAATCTAATTTACCTTAGATACACTCCTCATTTAGGAGAATTTTATTTAATGGGTAACTTAATTTGGGTGGAGAGGTATCTTAATTGAAGTTGATTACTGTGGGATTTTTATGTGCACTAAGATGCTTTTTTGAGTTATGGCACCACATGATATAAAATTGAGTAATTTTAAGCCCTATAAACCATTTGAATATTTTTTTTTTTATCTCAACTGCACTGGAATTTGCCGAGAAATCCTCATTAACTAGAACTGTTGTCTAGGTTGGGCACTATATTTGGAAAACCTTTGAGGGTATGTCAAAGATGGTTGGAAATTTAACAGAGCTAGATTTACGTACAACTAATTTGACACATCATCCTTCCAAAATTCTGATTTTCAATGTGACATAAACACACACCATTCTTAAATATATATGTATATATAATGCTTTTTAAAAACTGAGCTGCTTTTAAAAACTTTTAAAATTTAGATGTACTCCATGTGCAGATTCCAGGGAGACGGAATCCTGCCTCTTTTTCATACTTTATTAGAGAGGGAGCTGGAGGGAAGCCAAGCTTTTGCTGCACACCAGCTGGCCCCGGAGCCTGGATATACTGGGACTGGGGAAGGGTATGACTGAGAAGGACAAGAGCAATTGTGCAAAAATGTTGTCAAAAAAAAGTGCTTTGTATGGGGACTGCAATGGCCATGTGTTGTGATTACCTGAACTGCAGCATTGTTGTGAATTATCACCCTGCAATGAATAGGAATTGTTGCTTTAGCATTTAACAGATTTTTCTGGTCTTTTCCCTATCTACAAAGAAATATGAAGAACGGACTGATTTAAAGAAAGCGCCTATGTCAACAATCTGTAAGTAAAAAAGATGAAAATCCAAAGGCAAATGATAAATGTATCAAAGAAAACCAAGGAAAGGATGGCACAGGTGTGTAGGAGGGGAGCTGTGAGATGTTAGGAAGATGGAGGCAGAGGAGAATGTGGAGCGAAGCCGAGGGAGGGTCTCTAACTACATTTGTCTGTCCTAGTGTATCCAGTATTCTCTTACGTAAGTCTCTAATGTATGCCCCATGGTACAGAATCTTTTGTAATAGTAGCCTATAGACAAATGCAAAGGAACTAAACAATGGATAGTTTGTTCTGGAAAAACAAGTCATTGTCTTTCTAGGACCTGGCTTCCTGTTGCGTTTAGAATACAATTCAAATACCTACATTACTTTCTAGACCCAACGTGCTTTGGCCCCTGCAAACTCTACCTTCACATCTTCCCCCCGACCCCCCAATACTCACTCTTCAAGCTTCAGCCATACTGGCTTTCTTTTGGTCCCTTGGACTTCTTTTTCTTTTTTTTAGAAACAAAGTCTCACTTTATCACCTTTGGTAGAGTGCAGTGGTGTCACAGCTCACAGCAACCTACAACTCCTGGGCTTAGGTGATTCCTCAGCCTCCCGAGTAGCTGGGACTACAGGTGCTCGCCACAACACCCGGCTATTTTTTATTGCAGTTTGGCCAGGGCCAGGTTCAAACCAGCCACCCTCAGCTAGTGCCCTACCCTGAGCCACAGGTGCCGCCCTGTCCCTTGGACTTTCTACGCTGGTTTACTGCTATTCTCTCTGGAACACTCTTCCCCGGGCTGAATCTTCCCTTATGATCCAGGTATCGAGGTCTCAGGTCAATTGTAATCTCCCTCAAGAAACTTTCCATTCTATGTAAAGCAGTCTACACCACTTCCTACTTCTAGGTCCTCCGTCACATGACCCAGTTAGAGTTCTTTCAAAGCTCTTGTCATTACTGGAAATTCCCTTACTTATTATTTTGGGTTTTCTTTTCTTCTACTTCCCCCACAGAACATAAGCTTCCCAGCGTCAGGGGGTGTCCAGGTTTCATTCACTATCGTATCCCCAACACCCAGAATCACATCTGGCACACAGAGAGCAATGAATGCATGAATGAGAGTAAGGGGCTCAGAGGGAAACTGTCTCTAAATGGAAGGAGAGAATCTCCTCCATCTAATCTCTGGAGGAAGAGAAACAGGCCTAGGGAAGAAAACTAGGAAGAGAGACAAGGGGTAGGAGAATTAGTTACAGTGTATAATTTTGGCCCTGATACAAAGCTTTTCCAGATGTGCTGTTTAGAAGGGAGAAAAGGAAGTTTTTTACATACATTCCCTGCAGAGGGAATGGCCAGCAGAGGCACTTTTTACATCACCACATGCAGCCAGCTCCTTCTCTCCCTGCCATCAGGGTTTTGTTTTGGGGGTATGTGTTGGGGAAGGGGCAGGTGAGTGCTTCTCTCTGGAGAAGGCGGGGTTTCTCTTTCAGACTGCAGGTGCTGTTGCATCTTCTTGTGTTGCCATGGGAATCTCAGATAGGAACACCAGCATGGCGGCTTTGTAGCCTACTCTAGGACTTTTAGGCCAAGAGGCAGGAAACAGTGAAGAAATGATCCCCGTACTGTATCGAGTTTATGCTGGAGTGAGATGGGATGGTCTGGGCAGTAGAGGTGGGCCCCAATTTGGTTTTGTTCAGAAAAAGATAGACGCTGGCACTGCTACAATGTGGGGCCATGGTTGCTTGTACAGTCAGCAGTCCCTACTTTGAATGGCTACATTGGGAGTCCTCAACTTTGGAGTCAGGGAAGAGGAGAGGACAGCCCAGACTATTTGCCATGCCAGAAAAATCCATTCATGGAAAAGAGCAAGAAGGAGAAAAGTCTTCTCAGGAAGCCTCAACGAAGTGGGTACTTTTATTTTTACTGACATGTCTATATGAAAATACACTCAGTCACAAGAGGGAGCATCTTAGGCCTGATTATAATTTAAACTCTGAAAGGTGACCGAGACTGTTAGAGACCTCACTCTCCTGGTAACCTGTGTCCTGTGGTGAGGGAAGGGTATCTTAGTTCTCCTCTAACTCCTTGCTCAGGACTCAATGAGAGACTTCAGCTCTGGGGATAAAGCTGTCAGCTGCCCCAGGGAAGGACAATACACAAAAATGAGACTAATAAGGGACAACATGGAGGAGGATCCAGAAGTTGGTGGGGGAGAAAAGGGCAGCAGGGAGCCTGGTCTGCCGAAAACATCCCAGACTGGCAGCCCTAGTGAAGATCACCAGGGGAGACATCTCGTCTCGGTGTGTAGAAACTGGACATGGAGGGATGGCCTCGGCAGGGGAGGGGACATCTGCATGCAGCCGACAGCTGAATTACAAACAGCAGAAATGTACATCAGCAGTGATTCCCTATCTTGGGCCTGGTTAGATTAGAGTGGCTCTCCTGTCACCGGGCAAAACACTTTCATAAGGAGATCATTAACGCGACAAACTCTGATGAGTTCCCAGCTGGGTGTGGTTCGACTTAGAACAGGTTACTGGAGAAGAGGACGGACAGAGGAGAATCTGCACATCATAATCAGTCATCTAGCAGCTCTGATCACTTTGCACATAACTGCCGGGGGTCACGCAACAGCAACACATATTTATATCTGTTTGTTCCCCAACACTAACATGACAATGGGTTTCTGCCATCTTAACTTACAGAGACATTATTTAGTCCAGGTTACAATCAGGTTTTACAAAAGAGACTCTGACCACATAGATATTTATAAAACGAATGCAGTTAAGAAAAAAAGTCCGGGGGCTGGAAGTCAGAAGAGCTACGCTCCCGTCTTGGCTCTGCTGCTGCTCAGCTGTGTGAACCTGGAGAAGCTGTTTGCCATCTCTGGGTCTCAATGGGCTCATCGTAGAGGGTGGTGATCAAGCCCCACCTACTCCCTCAGGGTTCTTAAACCCACCTCAAAATGGGAGCTCACTGCAGGAATTTAAAAGCCAACTGGGGCACGGAAACAAACCTGACAACTGCTTGAACCCTCTGTTCTAATCATCATTCTCATACAGGGACTTGCTGGCTAGTTGTTTGATGAGATATTTATAAGTTTGGGGAAAAATAATTTCAGATGCCAGTCTCAGAATAAGCTCAGGAGAAGTCTCAGGTCATTTCCAGTTTGAATAAATAATTCTTTTGTTGGCTTTCTTGGAGGTGGGGCTGGACGAAAGCTGAACCACACATCCTTCAAAAGTCACAATGAAAAGTCAGCCTTTGTGCCAGTAGTGTTTGGTTACATAGGTGGCAGTCCTATGCCCTATTTCATACTTTAAACATCACTGTTCTCCTTATCCAAAATATACTGGCATTATATATACTTATCCAGTGAGAGAAATAAACATTTGCCAGTGTCCTCTATCAATGAGGCACTTGCTAGGTGTTGTACATACAGACTGCCACTTAGTCCTGAAGGCAACTGAACAGGTAGGTATTACTGGTCTCGCTTTACTGAGACCCAGGATGGTTATGTGACTTGCTCAAGGTCACATCATTAGGATATGGCAGAGATCTGAAAGAAAACTCCAGGTCTTCTGACTCCAGTCCATACTTTTTCTTTTATAACATCATGCTTCCAAGAAGAAAAAGAAATGAGGGTGAATGGTCAACCAGCAGGGTTAAGGAAAAGGATATGATACAGGCAAAGAGCTCACCCATTCTATACCATTCTGAAATGTCCAGTTTTCAAAGAATCATAATATGATAGAAATATTCACTATTGAATCACGACTGAACATAAGCAATCTAACTTTGATGATCCAGAAGGCCCTTCCAGATCATGCTGTGTCCTATAGTTCTAACAATGTCCGTAATCAGTGCACTACAGATATACAGGGAAAAGATGCCAGGTCACAAAAAAGCCAGATCACCTGCCTCTAAGATGCAGGGAAGGGCATGGCTTTTATCATTTTTTTTTTATTATTATTATACCATGTAAAAGAAACAAATGGAACCTACCCATGTGATACTGCCTTATTTGGCATATATTCTAAACACACATCCATTCTCATACCCAATGAGAAATCAAGTCAAGGGACTTCATCTTTCACCAAATCCTACCCTTAAAATCCTAAAACAATCATTATCAGTATACACAAGATTTTTGGCAGTCACAAGCTCTATCACAAAGCAGAGCTCAAAAACAACTGGTATTTAAGTGCACCCTTGATGAGCGGGTCGGACTGCATGAGGCAGTGTGGCTGTGTGGAGGGAGAGAGGTCCGGATCTGTGGTGAACCACCGCTCCTGCCAGTTATCAAAGCCAAGGCTCTTGATTCACAGATATTCCTCAGCTGTCCCGGTGCCTCTATCCCTAGCAACAGTAAACAACAAAATATCTGCAAGCAACCATGTCTCAGTAAAGAGCTCGATATTTGAATCTCCAAGAAGTGGCCAACTTCCGAAAGGCTTTTCTTGGCACCCTACAGTAGACTGGGATGAAAGTTGTACCGGAGGCTGGAGAAGAGCCCGATGTGTTTCACGAGGTTGGGCTCCACCACGTAGGCTCGCTCTCCCTTGGCCCTCAGCAGCGAGTACAGCGCCATGTCCTTGCCAAAGCCTTTGTGGCAGTACACCTGGGACAGGTAAGTGAGAGTTCGGCGGGCCGCAGGGGCAGGGAAGAGCATGGCTGGCGTGCAACACTCAGAGGCCGGGACCACACTGTACAGAGAAGGACTCAGCCGCCGCAGTTCTAGAAAATAGTGCCGACCCACCAGCTCCACCAGGCCCATGCTGTACAGAGAGAAGAAGAGCATGACGGACCAGCTAAACCCCGGGCGGCTTGCAAACCTCATATAGATCCAGGTGAGCAAGGGCCCCAGCAGCATGCCCACACCGACCCACTCCAGGATCCGCATGGGCTCTGGGTTGATGTAGTGCTGGAGCCTCTCAGGGTGATAGAGCTTTAGATAAAGGGCATCTCTGAGGTGGGGCTCAGAGAAGCGAGCCCGCAGGAGGTGCTCCAAGACCGGGAAGATCTGCTCTTCTGGAACAGCGTCATCTTCCACCATCAGAACATAGTCCGGGTTGTAGGTCTGCAGGGATGACTCCAGGCAGTAGACATAGTCCTGCTTCTCTTTCTCAAAAGAGTTGGTTGAGGGGTCATCGCCATAATCATCCTCAGTGCCCTCGTAGCGGTTGGCCACGGGGACATACTTGGAGAGCAGCTTGGCATCCAAATGGCTCACACTCCGCTCCACGTTGCACAGGAAGAGCTGGTGGCCCTCACACTGGGGGCCGCACTGCTGAAGAAGCCGGTGGAACTGAGACACCACCTGTAAGACATAGTGGAAGCCGGGCTGCCTGTCCACAGTGATGATGGTGATCACCAGCCAGGGCCGGGGGGTGGCCTGCCAGACGATGGGCACTGAGCCGTTGGCAGAAGGCAGCTCCTCGAAGTAGTGGAGAGCAGCCTCGCCCTCCTTCAGGCTTTGCTGCAGGAACTCTTGGCTCATCTGGTTCAGATGCCAGTGGCGCAGATAGAAGTAAGAGTGCAGAAGCCGGTGACAGGCCAAGGGTGCCAGCAGGCCGAACGTCACCACCGTTAGGATGAATAGCTGGACAGCAGTGCTGCCCCAGGAGAGTCGTCTCAGCCTCCGGAGGAGCATGGCAGCTGGAGAGGTTGAAGGGCTCATGAGGGTAACTTCTGGTCACGTCTGGTCCCAAGAACAAATCATCCTGGAGCTCAGGGCAGAATCATCGGAAGTAAAAGCTAAAGTGAGAGAGGAAGTTGGGAAAGGTAGGGTTAACTTCCAAAACTTCAAGGACTGAACTCTGTTTATATCGAACCAGGAATTCTAAGTCAAGGCTGTATATCTAGTGGAGACTTTTTCTTTTCTTTTTGATTTTTTTTATTTTAGAGACAGGGTCTTGTTTTCTCACCTAGGCTGTAACACAGTGGTGTGATCATAGCTCCCTACAGCCTCCAACTCCTGGGCTCAAGAGATCCCTGCATCAGCCTCCCGAGTAACTGGACTATAGGTATATGCCATCGTACTCAGTTAATTTTTTTTTTTTTGAGACAGAGTGTCACTTTGTCACCCTGGGTAGAGTGCCGTGGCATCACAGCTCACAGCAACCTCACACTCTTGGGCTTGAGCGATTCTCTTGCCTTAGCTTCCCAAGTAGCTAGGACTGCAAAGCAACCGCCACAAACCCTGGCTATTTTTTGTTGCAGTTGGCCTCCTCCTGCCCGTGGCCTCCCAAAGCACTGGGATTACAGGTGTGAGCCATGTTCCCAGCTGATACTAGAGATTTTATTTTCTGCAGTTAATTGTTCTTTGGTTGTATCTGCTAATGATCTCTGGGATGCTTGTATTATTTCTATGAGTAACAAGTTCTCAATGCAGTCAAACAGGTCTCCACACCCAAAGATGCTTTGACAGGTTGTACAATGTACCAGAAAACCACCAGTAGGCTGGTACGATCATTATTCTATTCACCAGTCATAAAGACATGGGTTCTCAAAACAGACACAACAAACTTGCCACGAAAGAAGCACACACTTTTAGAGCAAGCTCCAGCATAAGTACAGTAAATACTTGTTTGTCAACTATGCATAGTAACTTCTGTTAACAAAAACTGTCTTCCACATGTACCAAATAAGAAAAGGAATACTTAGGGTTCCCAGAAATGTCTTTGCTATTTAATGTCATCTTCTATTCATAGTTCTCTGCTCTCATGCAACTCTACTCTAAATTGCATGTTAATTTAATCCTGATGGTTCTGTTTGTTTTTATAGAACCTTCATGAGAACCAGTGTGAGAAAGTATCTCTCAGATGCAAGCACATTCTAGAGCCCCAGACCGTGGGTGGGGAGGGAACATTTGGGGGAAGGTCTGGGAGTAGCTTTTCAAGGAGAGAGAGGAGGGGTAGCCAGAAGTGAAGATAGAAGAGGCAGCTTCCCCCCATCTAGTCTAGAAAGGCATGCTTTGTGATGGGAAGGTTCAGAGAGCAGCCTAAGGTGCAGGCACATGTTGGTGCGAATCCCAGCTCTGCCTCTCACTTGATGGGAAGTCACTTCATGTCTCCACATGTTAGATTCCTCAGCTCCAAAATGGAAAAATAATAAAACCTGCTTCATAGAATTATTTGCAAATATTAGGTGTGTTAGGGAGTAAAATAATGCAGAATGAAAATGCCATAAAATATATCCACATGTTCAACTCAAAACAGTATTTTAGGAGTGAGTAGGTCTTACGTACAGATGGAAAACAGACTTGTGTTAAGAAACAAAATATAAGGCCAGTATAAAAGGAGTAAGGGCCATGCAAAATTAAATGGTGCCTGCAGTACAAAAAGTAAACCTCTTACCTTAGAAGCATAATATAATCAGGCTGTGCACATTTGGAAGAAAACTATGTGGCTTGTGAGTTATGATGAAGGAAGGACTACCCAGGCAGCATACACGGCTGCTGTGGAGCAGAGTCAGCCAGTGTCCCCAGGGCCATGTTTTCCCATGGGCACACAGGGTCACCTTTGCTCACCTGCCTCCTTCCAGGTGGGGCGATGTGACAGGCTTGTCAACAAACTGACAGGTGTGACATCTGGGCCAAGGTGGTTGAGAACGGATGTGCCATCCTAATTTTCTCCTCCCCCATCTGCCAGCTGAATGGAGAGCCTTGGTGGATCTAGAGGAGGGTGGAACCACCACTAGATGGCAAGAGCCAGGGTCTCTGAATGGAATCGCATGGAATAACAGGCCCCTCCTACAGCCCACCTCACAGTATCCTACTGACCTAGAGTGGACGAGTGGACTTTGTTGTGAGCAATACTTAAAGCACTGTGTCTAGGCACTAATGATTTTTGGACTAGTTAATTACAGCAGTTTGCCTATCCTGCCCTCTACAATTGTATAGAATACCAAAAATCTATACTACAATAATATGGTAATTTAAGGAAGTAATAATAGAGAAATAAATTCCATTTCAGCAACAGAAGCAGATTGTACTAAGGGACCCCAGAGGTGAGATAGACTATCCCAGTACTCGTAAGAGATCTGGACAGCGCTCAAAGAAAGAAAAAGGCAAAGAGAGCTTTGAACAGTATACAACTCCAGGCATGCTGGGTGGTAACTTCTAGGCTATGAGTGGCTGGCTGCATCTCCCTCTGAATGCTCAGGCCAATGGAGTTAATAAATCATGCACATCAATGTGGCCTCTCCAGCTCCACATTATTACTACGGGGAGCCAAGTACTGGAACTGGGCTGAGTTCACAGTCTTTGCACACTGGCCTTGGGAAAAAGGCATTCAAATGACTTCCTGCTCACAGTATTCTCCATGCCCTTCCTATTCCCTGAGGGAGATGGACCCATCTACAAAAGAGAACTAAATGGAGTCAACAAGACGAGGAAGGCAGCTTGGAGAATGCCAGGCATGTAGTAAGTGCTACTACTTAGTATGCTAAGGCGATTGGGAAGCCCTTAGTATTAACATACAAAGGATGTTTATTACCCTGGGCAATTTTCCCTACTGGGGGCAAGAAAATCACTAGTATATCACAAAGTCCCTTACTTTAAAAACACAGCTGGGACTGCTGTTCTGATGATCAGTTCAGAGGACACAGGGCCCTGCCTACATCCATCAGCTCTTGCTGGGGTGATGAACAGCCCCAAATCATCATACCTTAAAATAACAACACACATTTCTTGCACACATGTCTGTGGATAGCTGTGGCTCAGTTAGGTTCAGCCCCAGAATGTAGGTTGGCAGTAGGTTGCTTCGCGTGCCCCTTCTTCTAGATCAAGGTGCAAACCAAACAGCTACATGGATGCACAGAAAAGCAGAAGAGGCCAATTCAAAACACACAGGGATGTTTATGTTCAAATAAGAACACAAACCAAGGGCACCCAAGTGTTTGTGCCGTTGGCCAAAATAGTGGGACAGGGAAATTTGCTCCTCCCACAGAGCATTAGAAAAGGAAAGTGAAGATTCAAGAGAAAGGATTTAACTGGCAACAGGCCAATTTCTAAATCCTCCAGAGAAAAGAAAGCATCTAGCAATCTGTTCAGAGTATGGAAAATTACTAGAATGCTCCCAGGGCATAAGACTCAGCCTCCCCCCACCCCATAATTATACACTGTATGAATCAGGGCAGGCTTCCAAAATCTCAGAGGTTATAAGAATTAAGGTTTTAATTCTTGCACATGTTACTTGTGCATTCTAGGTAAACTGTACCTCTGTTTCACATTGTCTATACTTGAGAACCCGCGTAGTTGGAACTGCATTTTTTTCTTGAGCATTGCTGGGTTTGTGGCAGAGAGAAAAATGAGAGATAAGAAACCACAAGCTAGCTCCCAAAGCTGCTACTCAAAATCCACCCACATTTCTTGGGCCAAAGCAAGTCACATAATAACTCTTTTGAGTTCAACAGAGCAGAATTATGTGATAAGAAGAGTGTACCAAGAGACACAAGGACAAGTCAATGACTCAGGAACTACTCGTTTCTTTAGTGAGGGGCAGAAAAAATTTTAAAGGATAATGCAACCTACTACACCACGGTGGGCCAGAGGAGCAGATCCCTTCATTCAATGATTAGAAGACTGATTGGCCAAATATCTGCCCACACAGAGTTACATAAGTAATCAAAAGTAGATTCTTGGCCAGGTGAGATGGCTCATGCCTGTAATCCTAGCACTCTGAAAGGCCAAGGAAGGAGGGAGGACTGCCCAAGCTCAGGAGTTCAAGACCAGCCTGAGCCAAAATGAGACCCTCATCTCTAAAAAAAGAAAAATAGCTGGGCCTCGTGGTGGGGGCCTGTAGCCCTAGCGGCTCTGTAGGCTGAGGCAAGAGGACAGCTTGAGCCTGAGAGTTCCAGGTTGTGAGTTATGACGCCACGGCATTCTATCATGGGTGACAAAGTGAGACTCTGTCTCAAATTACCAAACAACAAAAAAACAAAAGTACATTCTTGTTTGCTTTTTAAAATAATGCCACCTAGAAATTATTTCACTTTACTGGTCTAGTTTTAAGACAACTGACATTAGGGGAATGCGGATGTAAAAACAGGGGTTTTCAACTGGGGAAAAGAGTTCTTTACTCCCAGCCTAAGTATGAGGGGGTATGACAGAGGAGGACTATACTTTGGATTTGGCATCTGCTAAAAAAGAATGAAAGAAAAGAAAATGAAAGGGGAGGGAGAAAAGAAACTAAAAGAAGAAGGAGGGCTCTATCTACATTACCTTTCTGATTGCTTTTTCCAGAATTCCACAGTCACCTGTGGTATTGCAGGCTCAGCCTCATGCTCCAGCAACACTGTGGCCTGACTGGCATATGAGTTGGCTCGAGTGACAACCAGGCCATTACAGCCCCGATTCTATGGAACTATTTTTACTGAGTACTTATCTATGCCGCGCACACGGACTATGAAACACAAGCTTTCTCTAAATTGAATTCCACCTGTTATCAAGTCTTGGTGTAGGGCTCAGGGAAGACAGTAAAAGACAAAGATGTTGAGAAATGAACATGAAGTAGGGTGTGGATGAATGAACGGAGTGACAATGACAGTTACATTTTCGTGCAGCTACTGAGAATTAAAGTAAAGGAACTGTGTAGAGGGCTGGGCTCAGTGGCCTGTAATCCTAGCATGCTGGGGGGCCAAGGTGGGAATATCCACTAAGCTCAGGATTTTGAGAGCAGCATGAGCAAGATTAGCCGGTTATTGTGGTGGGTGCCTGCAGTCCCAGCTACTCGGGAGGCTGAGGCACGAGAATCACTTGAACCCAGAAATTTTAGGATCCTATGAGGTAGGCTGATGTCATGGCACTCTAGCCTGGGGCAACAGAGTGAGACACTGTCTTGAAAAAAATATATATATCTATATCTATATATATACACATATATATATTAAAAAAAAAAAGAAAGAAAGAAAGAACCATGTGGTGTGGGAGGCATAGCACAGACCAGACTGAGTGTCAGAGGTAAGTCCACGCTTCCCAAGTCTGTCCTCCTATGGGACTGGTACCACTACTTTCCGAGGCTCCTGGGTCCAAAAGTAAGTTCTGACTTCTCACTTCCATCCGGTCACTTCCTAACCCCATTCTTACTATGCCTCTCTTTTCCTCTGTCCATCTCTTCTCCTCACCTCCAGGCAGCTGACTGACAAAGGACCCTACCTGAGCTTCTGACCTCCAGAATAACGGACAGAAGCCAAAAGATCTGGGTCCAATTCTAGTCCCAACACTCACTAATTAGGTAAATTTGCATAAAGAAGTCATTGATTTCTGTGTGCCAGTTTTGTCTCTGCAAAATAGGAAAATAAAATGTATCTCATGTAGCGACAGACTCTGATGATGAAAGAGACAGTGGCTATGATGACAGCCCTTTGTCAGACATAAAACACTGTGGATTTGATGCAGTTGTTTTCTGTCTGATCCTCAAAAGGATGGGTCAGAACATGAACCCTTTTCTGTAAACTATCCTATATCTCAGTGACAATCAAATAAAGTTAAAATTCTTTGCCATGATTCTTCACAATTCCGTTCCAACTACTAAGATCTTTCTATGCCTTTCTCCTTCTCCCACAGGCTAATTCAACCATCAACAATCAGCTCAAAAGGCACCTCTTCCAAAAGCCAACCCTGGGGTCCCCAACCAGAAACAATCTCTCTCTTTTTCCTCAATATGAAGGCCCTTTACACGAACTCTTCCTTCAGGCCATTCATTTGTCCCCTTCTCCTTTACACTGCCCCTATTTATAGCTACCACTTACTACGGCAGTACTCAACAGATCCAGTGCTGTGCTAGACCCCTGCGTCTGTCTCTTCTGACCAAAATAGCAACTTTCAAATAG
Source organism: Otolemur garnettii (assembly GCF_000181295.1). Lineage (NCBI taxonomy): Eukaryota > Metazoa > Chordata > Mammalia > Primates > Galagidae > Otolemur > Otolemur garnettii. The sequence goes on from NW_003852409.1 coordinate 5,878,304, forward strand.
CAATGGAATTAATCCCATTTAGATGAAAACAATAGATGCTACCAAGATGAAAGCAGAAAATTCAAATACAGGACAAATTTCAAAGCCCATGTTTTTTCCACCATGCCTGCTGCCTTCCATGGTTTCATTTATGGCCCTTGACTTGGATCCCAGTGGGACTTTTAAGTCTCTTTTTTTAGTAGACTCAGTCTGAATTATCTTCTGTATCCCTCACAGACTTAGCACAGTAACTATGCATACAAAAGACTCAAAGTTTACTGAGCAAGTAAATGGCCATTTAAAGTCATTTGACCTCTATGGGTCTCAGTTCCTCAGCTATGAAACTGGGCGTGTCAAAGAGCCTGATCACATAATGTGCGGGGACCAACTTATTTATAGATGGTGGCTGAGCAGGTATGTGCCAGGCACTGTTGTAGGCATCCCAGCGATTGATCCTCACAAAAAGCCTATGGGAAGTATTACAATTAAGCTCATTTTATACTTGGAAATAAAAAGCAACAACTAAGGCACAATTAACTTGTATTCAAGGTTAACAAAGCAAACTTTTAAGTCGGGTGGCCAAACTTGTCTGGGTGACCCAGACAAATTGGCTCCAGAACCCATATCCTCACCAACACGCACGTCTCCCCTGCACAGATTTGGAGCCCAAGAAAATCAGTTGAAAAGCCATTAGAAATGGGAACAGACTTGTAGACAGAACATGGTTGTTAACAAAATATGTAAAAATAACATATAATACATAGAGCAAGAATATAAATACATATACTACATAAACATATGTCGTTTTTGCACACACACTATATATATAATAAATGCTTTCATGTAATCTATCACCAACTAATTAATGGAATAAAAGATCCCAGTCAAAATGGAAAAAAATAAACAACTAAAATACCTAGGCATGAATTTAAGAAATATGCGGGATATGTACACATGCTACAAAATCCTACTGACGGACATTTAAAAAATCAGTAATAAACAGAGGCGAATAACATTTTCCCAGCTGGAAAGACTTAGTCGCAGAGGTCCCTTTCTTGAAAAGTACTCTCTATATTTAACATACTCTAAATCCCACTGATTTCAAGAGTGGCACAGTTCAACAATTGGGCACTTCCATATAAACTGATGTAATCTTTGTAGGGAGTGTTAGAGCAGTTACCTATAAACATTATTTATGTGCTCCCCCTTTGACATAAAAATCTTACTTCTAAGACTCAGCCCTGCAGAAATGCCAACATATGCTACCAAAGATGGATAAGAAATAGTCACTGCAAGTTTGAAAAAGAGAGAGAGAGAGAGAGAAAGAGGGGAGAGGAACGGGGGTGGGGAGGAAGGAAAGGAGGGTTGGGCAAACTGCAGGCAAACAAAATGCCGAGCAACAGGGAACAGTCTTAGATAATCATAAAAGGATATGCTATGGAGACATGAAAGAGGAGAAAGGTTTAAATATATTATGCTAACATAAAAGAAGTCTTAGCTAGGTTTTTGCTGTGGACTGAATGATTGTATCTCCCCAAATTCATGTTAAAATCCTACTTCCTGGGCAGCGCCTGTGGCTCAAAGGAGTAGGGCGCCAGTCCCATATGCTGGAGGTGGCGGGTTCAAACCCAGCCGCAGCCAAAAAACTGCCAAAAAAGAAAAGAAAAGAAAAGAAAAAAAGAAAATCCTACTCCCTGGGCAGCACCTGTGGCTCAAAGGAATAGGGCACCAGTCTCATATGCTGGAGGTGGCAGGTTCAAACCCAGCCCCAGCCAAAAACTGCAAAAAAGTAAAAAAAGAAAATCCTACTCCCTGCTAGGCTGATGGTGCTGGTATTCAGACATGGGGCCTTTGGGAGGCAACTAGGTAATGAGTGTGCGGCTTCCATGATGGGATTAAGACCTTTAGGAGAAGAGACAGGAGAGGGTTCACTTCCTTTCTCTGCTCTCTACCATGTAAACCAGGAAGAGGGCCCTCACCAGAACCCAACCATGCTGGCACCCTGACCTTGAACTTCCAACTTCCATAACTGAGGGAAACAAATGCTTCTGCTGTTTAAACCACCTAGTCTGTGGCAGTCTGTTATAACAGCTCAAGTAGGCAATTTTGAAAAAATATATAGAGAGAAAGAGGAGACAAAAATGGAGGAGGGAGGAAGGAAGGGAGAGACGGGCAAACTGTAGGCAAATAAAAATGCCTAGCATTTTTTTGAGCTACAGTCTCGAAAGGAAAGGGAAAATGCAAACTTTATGAATGTAAGTTGAGGAAAAATGAACAAGAGCTATGACCCTTTTATTTTTATTGTGGAATATAACTTAGTGAAGGAGAGATGAAGGGTACAGACTAGAAGGTAGAGATGGTAAACATGAGGGGGCACCATGTTCGTTCAATTTTTATTCCTGATTTAAACCGCTATGATTATGATGGATCAAATTACACATCTGCACCCATTTGTAGATGTTGACATCTGTGCGCTGTGGTGCCCTCACCTTGTTGCTTTAATTATGGAAGCTTTAAATAGGTTTTACCACCTGATTAGGCAGATTCTCATTACCCAGCATCATAACTTTCTCGGCTTTAAAAAAATCAACTTTATGAGGTATGGTTTACATACAATAAAATGCACTGATTAAATGTGTACTTCAATGAGCTTTGTCAAATTTATACACCCATATAACCACCATCACAATAAGAACTGACCAAAGTAATCTAAAGATCATTTGGAATTAGAACTAGTAAGCATTGCCAAGAAATTCTCATTTTGGTGTAACATATGACAGACGATTACTACTTTAATGTGAAAAACAGAAAATGTGCTTAAAAATCAAGAAGAGAAAGATACTCCATTTGCAATACCGGCAAAAGAATTAGCAGCCAATTCACCCTCATAAATGCAAAAAGGCTAATACACAAAGGAAAAGTGTTAATTCCTACAGGTAATCAAGGACATGCAAATTAAAATACGATTTTCTGTCCAAGTTATTGATTTAAAACTTCAAATATGTGTCTGTAGAGAAAACTGTAAGATATGTAGACAATCTCAAACACCTAGAAGTTGAACTTTCAAGTCATCCTTATTTTCTTATTTACATTTTAGTTTCCTGACTATTTTGCAATAAGCTTATCGTTAAAATAATTCTAATAATTCTACTAATGTTAGATGTTCAGACACACAGAGTTTTCTCATCTCATAAAGTACGTGGCGCCGTGAATTCTAGAACACACGCAGAAAAAAGCTATTCCCTTTACAAGGATTACTTTTCTTGGGGAAATACACACACACGTGCACACACACCTGCAGGTTTTTGCTAATGGTCTGCATAGTGAGATCATCACTGGAGCCGCCCTGCGGTCCCCGGGAGAGAGCGTGGGCTGTGCATGAGATGCCGGTCACAACGACCCTGCAAGAGCTCCCACCTCAAGACACGGCGGGCGCAGTGCGGCAGTGGCGAAGCTCGTGCCAAGGGCCACAAAGAGGGCGAGACACGCCCAGGGAGGATCCAATCTTGCCTCGTGGAAGGAGAATGGTGGCGGAAAGCCCAAAGCCCTGGATCTAGTGTCTGCCACTGACCTTGGGCAATCCCTGCCGCGCTCAAACCGCAGTTTTCCCACCTGTAGGCCGAGGCTGACCGTCTCCAAAGCTGCCCTGGCTCCCTTCGGCTGGTCTTTCCAGCTGCTGGGAGGGTCGCCTTCCTCTGCCCGGTCGCCCTTGCCCAGCCCCAGGGCTGCGAGATCGCCCACATAAAACCCACGCTGCAGCCGCGCTCTCGGCGCACCGGCTCGCCCAGGGTGTGGACGGGCGGCCTAGGTGACCGGCCCTCGGGCGCTTCGGCTCAGTGGGGTTTTTCACCCAGGCTGGCACGCGCCACACTCGCGTCTTTCTGTCGGCCTCGCGAGGCAGCTGGCGCGGCCGGGGGGTGGGGAGGCGCCCCTGCGGCGACACCGTTCATCCCGCGCGGGCGCCCCTCGGGGTCCTCGCAGCCCTCCGGCAGGAAGAGGCCGGCCGCCGCGAAGGCCGCCTGCCCGGAGCGCACCCACCTGGGCACAGGCCCTCCGCCACGTCCCCCCGGCCCGCAGCTGCTCTCTGGGCGCCAGGTGCGGCCACCCATAATCCTCGACCCCCCGCCCTGGTGTCTCTCCAGGGCTCCCACCACCGTGCCAGAAAGGCTGGGCGGCTCCTGCGCAGCGGAAACCTACCGGATGGGAGCGGTCAGCTCTGTCCCCGGCGCACGCCGGGGGCCGCCTCTCGTGTCGCCCAGGCTGGCTGGCAGGCTGATCCCGGCCGAGGCGCCATCGCGGGGGCCGGGGAGGAGCTGGCACCTCGCGGTGCGGGCGCGCGCCGGAGCCTCACCGCCTCCCGCCGCGCAGCTCCGGCGCGGGGCTCCCCTCGCTCGGGCAGGCCATGTGACCCGCGAGCTGCCGAGCGACCGCGGCCCCCGGAGCGGGCTCGGGAAAAAAGGACGGCGAAAGGCGCCGACTGATGGGCAGCCAGGGAAAAGCAGGGGTCGCCTCCAAGTCGTGCAGGCAGAAAGCGTCTTTCTTTTGTGACGGGAAAGAAGCCGGGGTTGTAGTTCATCCGACGTCTCTGGCTGCGTGTAAGCGCTTCATTTAAAGCTGGTGTGGGGTCCTGACTGGGTCTTTCAAAGACTATTTAGAGAGAGAGAGAGAGAGAGAGGTAGATATGAAGGTATTAAAAAAAATGCACATTGACTGAGAATAATCCCTGAAGAGCAAAAAAAGAAAAAAGATATGGCATGATCCAAGGGAGGAAAAAGTAATTTTTTTTTTCGCTTTCGATTTGGGGTCAGTTTGCCTGTCTAGGCCACCTTTTAGCATCGACAGCTTACTGCTTATTTTTCTACGGCCTGAAAGCTGAGAATGGTTTTTGCAAATGGTTAAAAAATGTGAAGAATATTTCGAGGCATGTGAAAATTGTATGAGATTCAAATTTTGATGATCATAAAGTTTTATTGTAATATGCTCGTGATTTAGATCTTGTCTACGGCTGCTATCACGCAAGAACAGTTGAGGTGGGTAGGTGTGACAGACTTTATGACCCACAAAGCCTGAAATATTTACTATCTGGTTTGCCAACACCTGCTTTAAAAGCTCTGTTCAGGGTTCAAAGGTAAAGCATTCAAGTCAGTAAATGCTCATGATTTCTTCTTGTGTATGTTAGTGTGGTTGATACAAGATGACGAAATTCTTTTAGACCCTTTACATTCGTCCATCTGAGCATCCTTTCATCTTCTATTCTTTTATCTGGCATTTATTGAAGAATTGTTCCGACATAGTGCCAACAGTATGAAAGTGAGATGTGGATCCCACACACAAGGAATTTGTCATTAGAAATACATATATTCATTTGGAATGTTGAAAAAAATACATATATAAGGCTAGGTAGATGGAGAGCTGGCTCTGGCACAGAAAGGGAGCTTGGGAAAGTATTCTCATCTCTTGGAAGAAGGACTAGCAGTTTGATACTCTGAAAGCAAAGGGTTGTGACAAGCTGAGTCCAATTCAGGTCACTGCTGTTGGCCAAGTGCTCGATTCTAACGTATTTACTGGCTGTCACATATTAAATCCTTTGTACTCAATGTTTTCATCTGTATATAGGGAATAGTGATATTTCCCTCATAGTTTGCTTGAGAGGTTTTCCCAGCGTAGCACCTGTAAAATGCTTGGCACCACACCCGTCAAAATATCTAGAATTCAATAGATGGTGGACATTTGTTTAGTGAAGATTCATCGAGTACCGCTTATGATGGGCTGGGCAATGTCTTGCTGTCCAGTCTAGTGGCCACTAGCCACATGTGTCTATTTAAATTTTAATTAATTAAAAAAAATTATAAATCAGTCCCTCAGTAACACTAGTCACATTTGAAATACTCAATCCCTGCATGTGGTTGGTGACTACTGTATTAGATAGCACAGATATAGAACCTTTCCATCAGCACAGAAAGTTCTACTGTACAGTACTTTTCTAAACACTAGAGTTTCAGCTGTGAGCAAAACCAAGTCTCAGACTTTAGGGAACTTACATTTGAATGGACAGTAGGTAACAAACAAATAAATACATCAAACAAATATATCAGGTGTTGATAAATAATTTGAATAATGAAATCAGACACTTACCTGGCACTTTCTATAGATAATATTGTCCTGAGTGCTTTCAGTATATCAACTCCTAATCACTATAATAACCACATGAGATAGGTTAGCTAAATAACTTAGACCAACATCAAACTGTTAGGAAGAGGCAGAGCCAAAATTCAAACCCATGAAGTCTGGCTCGAGAGCCCATCCTCTTACCATGCTATACTGCCTCCCAAAGCAAAATAAACGTAGGAAAAAAAGAAGAATATAAAAATACAGGTTGAGGGGTTAGAGACTAGCAGCAAGATGATTGTAATTATTTTAATAAACAGTGTAACATTTACATTGGTAGAGCGTTTAATCAGTCAGGCTTTAGCCAGAAATGACAAACAGGATAACTGAGGAAGTTTAATTTAAAATGTCTATTTCTAATGGTGTGGGTGGGATTAAGAAAAACCAGCAAAGCATTTTTATTTGTCTTCTCACCTTGTTCCTCTATAAACTTCAGTTTAATTTTGATCATCCAAATTCACTTTATAAGGGACCTTTCAAAAATTAGAATTGTCATTTAGTGAAAAGTGACATGCCAGATTTTCAAAGCACCACATTGAACATTTTAGTGTTTCAGTGAATTTAATGACAAGCAGTAAGTCCATCCTGAAACTGACATAGCTTGTCGATATTTGGCCAACGTTACCAAGAAGGGCAATAGCAACACGGTAGAGTTTCTGTCAATAGCATTTCAGGGAGTTCACGTGGCACATAAATAAACTAAATAAGTCTTCATGTATATTATCATCTGTGGATCCTAATCTTACACTTCTAGTATTTTTTTCTAGATATAAAATAGTTGCTACTCAGTAGTCATCCAATAAAAAACTAAAGCCATTGGTTGACCCCCCCCTTTTTTAAACAGATAGTCCCAAGCTCCCACAAAATACAATTAAAGAGCAATTGCTAGGGTGCTAGACTTACAAATTTGAGACTCTAAAATGGTGGCAAGCATTACTGGTACGATTAGTTGAAAATAGGAGAGACTTAAATAATGATAACAGTGTTCAGTTTCTCCAATCCTTTTCTAAACTCTCAAGAAGGAAGATTATGTTCTCCACTATCTTCATCTCCCGAGTTCACTTCACTTGCAGAGGGAGGTAAGAAACAATTTTCCTTTACACTCTGACAAGGTGGGGTCTGAAGGAAGAGAGGAGAGGGAAACCATCCCGTCATGCTGTTGGGTGCGGAGCAGACAGGAAGAGGAGTATTACATGAAATTTCAACAGCAGAATACAAATATTGATCAGCATCTTTCTTATGGTCCTGTAAGTTCTTAGTGAAGGCTGCCCAAATCCAAAAAATATTTGGTGCAGTCATCTTTCTCATGAAACCCTAGATGATCTGGTTCTGTGTGATGTTGACTTACAACAGCATTGCTCATCAGGATGACATCTGGATTACAACACACATATATCTTTTTAATTAAGAAAAATTATGAAATGAAAAAGAGTGTAAAAATTTCCCAAATTCTTTAAGTGGTAACACTTTGCCCTGTTTACACATAAATAACAAAGAGAGAGGCCAAGTAAGTGTATTTGTGAATAAAACGTTGCTGTGGGAATATGCATGCCATAGTAAACTATGAGCATATTCAGGGAAATATCAGAAGGCAAAGGTTTTTAAAAGAAAAAATGAAGAGGATTACATAGTTATTTTGAAGGAATTATCCTTGGTTACTAAGACCAACAATAAGAGTGGTGCCAGCGTGAGGACAGATTGGAAGTTGCTGGGCAGACGTCCTTGCGGAGGTGTTTTTTTGTATAAGGTTGTGATGACCTTTACATGGGGTTGTGTTTTTTGTAGAGTCTTTGTTGTCACATCTACAAGCATGAGACCTCTGTCTTCAAGGCCTTTTTGTGGCTCTTTTTGTCAAGGTTTTCTTATCATTAGTGACTCCATTTTGATTCTGACCACTTTCACATTTTCCCTTTTGATTGAGCTCTTTGTCTGAAAGCATCACTGATTAATCAGGTGATTTTGATTAATCATTAGGTTTTGAGGTCCCTTTATGTCCGGATGGACCTGTTCCAGTTGGGAAGAGTGGTGACCTAGAAGTCAGAGTCAAAACCCTCTTAGTCACATTGGAGCACCAAGGAAAGCTTGAAGGCAGTGGGCCTCAGGCTAAGCCTACTGGAGCTCATCAAGTTCAGTTTTATCTGTTCTGGAGTCTTTTGTTATTATCTTAGTGGATTGGTCCAGCATTATTTTGTCAAGAGTTATACTTTTGTAAAAC
>NW_003852409.1:5887468-5891255 GCF_000181295.1 Otolemur garnettii
GTGTTGTGGCGGGCACCTATAGTCCCAGCTACTCTGGAGGCTGAGGCAAGAGAATTGCCTAAGCCCAGGAGCTGAAGGTTGCTGTGAGCTGTGAAACCACAACACTTTACCAAGGGTGAGAAAGTGAGACTCTGTCTAAAAAAGCCAAACAAAACAAACAAAAACTGCTTGCAATTTTACTAAGAGCAAATTAACATTTCAAAAAAAACTTCCTTTAACACAGAGAACCAAAATTTTTAGTTTTGTACTAGTGTATTATTAATGTCAAAGCTCAATCTTTAGAAAGATTTATTAAAAATGTTTAAATTACAGGCAATTTGATAACAGAATTTTAAAATAAATTTTTTTATGAACTTTTTTTTTGAGACAGAGTGTCATTATGTCACCTTCAGTAGAGTTCAGTGACATCACAGCTCACAGCAACCTCAAGCTCTTAGGCTTAAGTGATTCTCTTGCCTCAGCCTCCCAAGTAGCTAGAACTGCAGGTGCCGCCACAACGCCTGGCTGTATCTTTGTTGTTTTAGCTGGCCTGGGCCAGATTCAAACCCACCAACCTTGATGTGTGTGGCCAGTGCCCTAACCACTGAGCTATGGGCAACACCCTTTTTATTACCACTTATACAGACCATTGATGACATGTTTAGATTTTTTGTTTTGTTTTATACTTAAAAAAGTTATTTTACTTTGTGTCAAAAAATTATCATACAAGATTATTTTTACACAAAACTTTAAAAAAGTTTTTTACCAAAAGTATATTTTTATATTTATAACTTTTTTACATTTTTATTTTATTTATTTATATTTCTGAGACAGAGTCTTACTCTGTTGCCCCAGGCTAAAGTGCTATGGTGTCATCATAGTTCAAAGAAACCTCAAACTCTTGGGCTCAAGCAATTCTCTTGCCTCAGCTTCCCCAGTAGCTGGGACTACAGGCACCCACAACGATGCCTGGGTAATTTTTCTATTTTTGGTAGAGATGGGATCTCACTCTTGCGTGGGGGGTCTTGAACTCCTGAGCTGAAGCAATCCACTGTCTCTGCCTTCCAGAGAGAGGATTGATTACAGGTGTGAACCACTGCACCTGATCACTTTTTAAAATTTATAGAATATAGGCTGGGCCTGTAGCTTACACCTATAATCCTAGCACTCTAAGAGGTCTAGGTGGGTGGATTGCCTGAGCTCAAGAGTTAGAGACCAGTCTGAGCAAGAGTGAGACCCCCTCTTTAAAAATACAGCCAGGTATTGTGACAGGCGCCTGTAGTCCCAGCTATTGGGGGGCTGAGAGTAGAGGATCACTTGAGCCCAGAAATTTAAGGTTGCTGTGAGCTAGGACACTACAGCACTCTACCCAGGGTGACAGAGTGAGACTCTTTCTCTTTTTTTTTGAGACAGAGCCTCAAGCTGTCCCCCTGGGCAGAGTGCCGTGGCATTACAGCTCACAGCAACCTCCAACTCCTGGGCTCAAGAGAGTCTCCTGCCTCCGCCTCCCAAGTAGCTGGAACCACAGGCACCCGCCACAACACCCGGCTATTTTTTGGTTGCAGCCATCACTGTTGTTTGGCGGGTCCGGGCTGGGGATTTGAACCCGCCACCTTAGGTGTAGGTGTCTGGTGCCTTAGCTGGTTGAGCTATAGGCGCCGAGCCGTGAGACTCTTTCTCAAACACTTTTTTTTTCTTTTTTAGAATTTATTGGTTTATTTTTATTTTTTATTTTAAAATCACTTTTAAGTGAACTTAAAATTGAACATAATTATTTTTTCAATAAAGAATACATCTTAATTTTTTTAAGTAACTTTTATAATTACAAGGGTTTCATTTGTTGGCATACTTTATTCTATCTGTACGTTGGAATTTTTAACATTTGCCAGTAATGCAGCCTAAAAAACAATGAAATTTTTAACTATTATTGATCTTAAATTTTAGTGAAAACCTAGGAAGTAAGAAATCTTGAATTATCAGACTCATTTCATTGATAAGAGCCATTTTATAATTTCTTTGAATCATGTTTCTTACAATATTTTATATCTTATTTGGAAATATCCCATACATTTAACAAGTATGAATTATTTAATTTAACATAGCTTTAAGATTTTAAATTATGTGAAAAGCTTATTTACAAGTGCTTATTTCATTTACATTTACTTTGTTTATTTTTAATAGTTTACCTAGCTTACTTATAGATACTGAGATGTTAGACAAACTAGTCCTCATTTGAAGGTAGTTTTTTTGTTAACAGTGTTTATAATTTGTGAGTATCAGGTGTCACCTAAGTAAGAACATTAGAGTTAAATGTATGGGGGTTTTGTCAATAACTCAGAGCCTATAGCTGTTTTTATTCAACCAACAATATTAAATTAGTTTTATTTATCAAAACAGTTATAGGCAGTCCCCAAGTTATAAACATTTGACTTACGTACAATGTGGACTTACAAATGGACTTACCTTATAGGTTATAGGTAATAGTTAAATGTATCTGTACCAACTTTTAGACAAATTGAACTTAAGAACAAACTTATAGAACCTATCGCGTTTGTAACCTGGAACTGCCTGTACACATAGATCTTTTTGTAGGCTGATAGTTTTATAACCAAATGTGTGAGACCCTGACACCTTAAAAATCTAGCAGAGACAAATGTAAAAGTGTCTGATTGGAAGATCCAGGCAAAGATATTTGTTGCCAGTTTTGAAGATACTTTTAATTTACCAATAATTTAGAAACCAGTTAGTTTATTTACTAAAATTTGAATTAATTCCAAAAACATTTGAGTTAATTGTGACACGTATACATTTTATATGAGAACAATGTAAATAAATAAACATTTTTAAAGGGATTTTTGGGCAACTATGCCAGATTTTGCCATGTAGACAAAACATATAACATAATACATATACATATGGATGAATACATTTAAACACATATTTACACATGCTAATAAAGATCTTATAGCTTCTATTTTAGGATTTTATCTATGCAGTAATAATATAAACTCCTTGGTTTATAAAAGTCAGTTGTATCCCAATTATATTTTTGACAAAATTGGGACCTATTCATATGGCTAACCTTTATTTGTCCAAATAGGTCATTTAATGAAAGCTGTGGACTAAAATTTTATATTAAGCAGTTACTATAAATGGCAGTTTGACTTAAAAAAATACTCTTTTGTCTTACTTTTAAGTTTACAGTTAAATTTTTAATATTTACATTTTAGCTAGGACTGGCTAAATTGTATACAAAACCCAAAATAGCCACATAGCCATGCGTAAGTAAGAAATCTATCTTTTGATTGCCAGCTTGGTTTGTTTGATTGGCAAATGCTGGTAGGGAAGAAATTGCATTAATTTTTTTTCATTATTAATTTTTTAATTAAGTATTTTATCATTATTCACTTGTTATCAGGCAGACCTAAATTTATATTTTTAAAGAGTATCTGTGTGTAGGGAGTTAAATCAAGAAAAAAATAAGTAAAAAACTGAAAGTGTTTAGGTTGTTAGTTAATGTGGAGGTGTTGCAATTTGTTTTTGTTTTTATTTATTTTTTATTTTTTTGTTTAATAAATCGTAACTAGGTACATTGACGCATTTATGGGGTTCAGTGTACTGATTTGATATACGATGTGAAATGCTTACATTGAACTAAGTAACACATCCATCACAATTGTACTCTTTTCTTCATAGTTTTGAAATGTACCATTGCATCATGCCCATTAGGTGAGGTCCCTCCAAATGCCCTCCCTCCGACTGCTTCTCCCCAGCCCTCCCCTCTTTCTCCTCTTCCCTTCTACTTTCT
>NW_003852409.1:5891275-5892300 GCF_000181295.1 Otolemur garnettii
TCCTCTTCCCTTCTACTTTCTGGACTATAGTTAATGTTTTACCATTTGTATGAATGTGTAGGTGATTATATATTGATATCATAGTAGTATTGAGTACATGGGATACTTTTTTTCCATTCTTGAGATGCTAAGAAGAGTATGTTCCCACTCCATCCAGGTAAACATAAAAGTCTCCATCTTTTTTATGGCTGCATAGTATTCCGTGGTGTACCTATACCACAATTTGCTGATCTGAGCTGTTGTAATTTGTAAACTCATTAATTTGAAATTCATTTAAGATCTTTTATTTTATTTTTGGCTGGAATAACATAAACAATGAGTTTTATCTCAACACCAGGAAGAAAGTCAACAGATTTAAAGTAGGCAGAAAAAAATAAATGGAAAGAGATATAGACTCTACATGTTAACTCTACAGTTAACTGAGTGCTTTTGAATAATAACCATTGAGTGCTGAATTTGCTTAGATGTAATTTGCCCATCAGTTTAAAAATGTGCAAAAGAATGAGCCATAAGATGTAGCTGGTGGGAGTCTGGAAAGCCTGGTGTGCTTTAATGGTTGACAGTCTCACTCTGTTTCTTGTTAATCTCTTAAGAGCAAAAGAAAATCTTATAAATCCTATCAGGTCACGTCAGTACTTTAGATCAGTGTTTTAGGTGATTGGTGATTGCCCTAGTGGCTTTTATTAATAATTAGCCATCCAGCATCCAACATTTAGAGTGTTTATTTTTGTTCCTGAAATATTTTCAGTAACTGGGAAAGAAAAAGAGTAAAATCAAATAAAAAGAAATCAAGATAAAAGTCCTTAAAGAAAAATATGAAGCAATATGAAGCGAGGCAGGGTGGGCCGGGTTGGTTTTGAACCCACCAGCCTCGGTGTATGTGGCTGGTGCCCTACCCACTGAGCTACATACAGGTGCCGCCCAAAATTATTTTTTTGCATAGGTTCTAATGGTCTTAGTGCAAGGTTGTAATTTTTTTTTTTTTTTGAGACAGTCTCACTCTGTCACTCAGGTTAGAGTGCTAT
>NW_003852409.1:5893126-5894816 GCF_000181295.1 Otolemur garnettii
GGAGGTTAGAAATCTCAAATCAGTCTTAATAAGCCAAAGTCAGGGAGCAACAGTGCTGGGGCCTTCTGGAGGCTCTGAAGAGAGAATCCATTTTTGTGTCTTTTTTTAGATTCCAGAGCCCACACACATTTCTTGGTTTATTGATCCTCTTCCTTGAATGTCTTTAACCTATTCCTTCTGTTTTCATATCTGTTGCTACAAACGTTACTGTCCTACCTCCCTCTTACTGTACCAGGACCTTGTGACTGATTATATTAGGTCTCCCTGGATGATCCAGGATAATCTCCCCATCTCAAGATCCTTAATTTAATCACCTTTGCAAATACTCTTTTAATAAGTGGGGCAACGTTCACAGGTTTCTGGGATTAGGAAATGGATGACTTTGAAGGGGGGCGGGCATGAGCACACTGCAGTGTTCACGATACAGACGTTCTTGACAGTCATTCTGAGTCCTTTTGAGAAGAAGGGGAAGGAAAAGACGAAGAAAGGCAGAAAGAAGAAAATGATGAATGGGAAATTCTAAGAAGCTCAGAAGAAGGAGGAGACAGGGAGAGACACCTGTTAGTCAGAATTTCTGGTTTGCCACGTTACTGAAGATCTCGTAGGTTCCCTTTTTGATGGGAATAAGGAAAAAGGAGAAAATTCCTTTCTCTCCACCAATTTTTTAATTGCTTAAACTTAAGAAAAAGTGTGATGTCTCTGGTAGGGGGACCATCATGAGAAAAAGTGACTTCTGAATCAAGTTCTATTCAGTGCCTAGATTGTTAATTTCTCTCACAGAGTACACACAGCTATATCCCTGTGCAGTTCCGTTTTTTTTCTTTTTTTCTCTGCCAATACTAATACACAAACATCACCACTTCCTTCACAACTTGTGAAAAAGGTAGTGGATTTTCCTTACAGGAGGTAGACATTAGAGTTTTAAAAGAAAAGCATCTTTTTCTCCAAGATATCCAGCATGAAGCATTATAACCATTTCCCTGTTTCATATACACACATCTAATGTTCTCCTGGGCCCCGTGCAGTCAGTTTAAGTCTTCCTAGGGTTTTTCAATCAGTGCCATGCCTGTTGCCATAGTGACGCTATAGCAGCAACAGAAAAACCCTTACAATCAGCAAAGCTTCAGAATATGAGCTGAGCTGAACCTGATGAAGATGGTACCATGGCAGATGAAATCTATCCAAGCAGGAATAAGAGCCACCTGAAAGGAGGAAGGTGATCATCCAGCTTTCCAGAGTATGGTTTTTTGAGCATCAAGGTGGATAATAACTTTAGGATCACACAGGACAACAGCTACACGGATGAAACAAGGTTCTTCTTTCTCCATTCTCCCTTATACTTATCTGTCTAGTTTAGAATTGACCTTTTTAAAAAATCAAATACACATCCGGGTAAGCCACTTCCTGGGGCCCCTAATGTGGTCAAAACCCTTTGTGGTTCAGATAAATTCCAAATGGGTTAGTTTTGGAGGCATCTTCTTTTCTTAATCCTAAATATTTTATTCCTACTCTTAGTTTAGAACTTTATTTATTTATTTTTATTTTTTAATGAATCATAGCTGTGTACATTAATACTCTCATGGGGTACAGTGTGTTGTTTCTATATACAATTTGAAATACTTTCATCCGATTGGTTAGCATAGCCTTCATGTCATTTTCTTAGTTGTTGTGTTAAGACATTTATATTCTA
>NW_003852409.1:5895984-5901467 GCF_000181295.1 Otolemur garnettii
AGGGTGATTGGAGGGGTCACCTCTATCGTTTATCCTACAAGGGTACAAGTGAATCTTTCTAAAAGCAGAGTATGAATGTCTTAACTCAATAACTAAGAAAATGACATGAAGGCTACGTTAACCAGTTTGATGAGAGTATTTCAAAATGTATATGAAAGCACCACCCTGTACCCCTATGATGCATTAATGTACACAGCTATGATTTAATAAAAATTCTTAAAAAAAAAAAAAAAGCAAAACTCTGTCCTCAAACGTTTGGTTTGACTCTGGTGTCTTAGAAGCTCCAAATGATGAAAACTGTGAATGGATGAGTCTTAGTGGAAATAATTTCTATATACTTAAGTAGCCAAAACTGAGGCTATGCCTCTGTAATTCCAGGGGGGAGACTGTTCTTGCCTTACTTCCCCAACCAAATACCTCCAATAGCTTACAAATTAGAGAATGAGATGGCACATTGAGAGTTAAATTATAAAACAAAACATCACCCAAGAAAGAATTTGATCTTACAGCAGAGGATTAGCAAACCATGATGAATTTAGAAGAATACATTGTGTCTCTTTATATTTTCTGTTAGGGTACCTTTCCACCTCCAGAGAATTAGCTTTGTATGTCCCCTTTTCTGCTCTCTTTGCTGTCTCCCAGGGTCCTGGTCACACCTGCAGGGTTCTGCAGGTCCCAGACCAGAAGAACATCAACCCTGGCTCTTTCAGATTCTTCTGAAGAGAGCTTCTATTAGAAAGACTTCTTTTTCTTGCTGCTACTGATCACTTTTCATAATCATAACTTTGATGCACTTTGGGCGAGTAGTAACTTGACTTCTTGAAGGATGCAGGTGAGTGGGGTAAAAATGAAAATGTGAGGTGACAATCTCTTTCAGTATTGTACGGCATATGCGTAACAAGCATATGGTATAAAGCCTGCTGAGTGTTAACTCAATTATGAACACCCCTTTTTGTCCTTAGTAATAGATCCCAGAGCAATGTGCCCAGATGAGAAGGGATGGTGAATGAGATGTAAGCTGAAGTAGTTGGGTGAGTTTTCCAGGAAAGCTTGTCCTGCTGTCTGGAATGCAGAAGTGAAAGGTGGAACTCCTATAGCCATACTGGGCGCAAAAGGGATCTTGCAAATGAAAGGCTCAGGTTAAAGGTGGCAAAGCAAATGATGGAAGGATCCCTGATCATCATGAGGCCATCTTGCCAATCCTAGACCTCCTACTTCCAGACTTCTTTTTACGTGAGAGGCTTAATAAATATTTTTTAAAGTTATAATTACCTTGTTTTATTATATGCTATGAAGTTTAATCCATTATGGATTATGGAGGGAAATACACTCATTTTGGTAAAATCATTAAGATTATAGTTTTTATCTTAGAAAAAGATAATTAAAGGTAATTTCAAGGGTGTTTGTTATGCTTTTATATAATTATTGTTGTGTGTGGACAATAATATCTACATTCCTTCCCACCATACTCCAGGCTTCCTTTTCTATTCTCTGCTAGCCTTCCCCCTTTTGCAAAGGATCTCCTAGGCATGCATGACTTGTGGTAGGGCAGGACTTTTTTTTTTCTTATTTCTTTACTATATTTTTTTTTTTCAAGTTATACTTTGGAGGTTTTAAATCTAATTTCTAGAAGGCAATTGTTTTGGACTGATCTCCTGCACTAGGCCTCAACAGACAAAACCAAAATGTAGTGACTTGTGCTAAGTACTACATAATCAAATTAAAACTAAATATGGCCAAACTTAAAAAGAAATACTATAATCCCTAAACAGACTAGTTTTTCCTAAATACAGGAGATTCACAGTGACCAATCAGAAAAGGCCCAGTCAATCTGAGCCCGCATGATAAAAAAGTCCTCTCTGCTTTAACCCTTGGAAGGAAAGCATCCTGATGTTAATCAATACTTTTGGGGGGTATTATTCTTTCTTTTTTCTCTTGCTCAAGCTACAGCACAAAAACCAGCTGTACTGTTATGACCAGTGGGGCGTCCCAGTTTCTAGACAGGATTCTGCCTGATTCATGAATCATTAATGAAAGTCAATCCAATATTTCAATAAAATTTTTTGAAATTTTGCTTTTTAATAATCCTAGCAACCATGAAAAGGGACCCAAAGGAAAAAGATAGCAGAATACTATTAGAGGTCATTGTCTTCCTTACAGGTCCCAGAAGGGGCAAATAACTTAAGCAAGCACCTTCATCTCTTTGGCTTTTTGGTATCAACAGCTCCTTTGTGTCTCAGCAGGGCATACAACTTTGTTCACAGTGATTGACAGGTCACTGTCCACAGGGGCCTTGGTTTTAAAGGTAACTGATAGCAGTTGTAGGAAATGGTGGTCACTGCAGGAAGGTGACTCCATCATCTATCTATTTATTTATTTACTTATTTTTGAGACAGAGTATCACTCTGGGTACAGTTCTGTGGCATCATAGCTCACAGCAGCCTCAGACTCATGGGCTCAAGTGATCCATCCTCTTGCCTCAGCCACCTGAGTAGCTGAGACTACAGGCATCTTCCACAATGACTGGCTAGTTTTCTGTTTTTTTATCAGTAGAGACCAGGTCTCTCTCTTATTCAGGCCCATCTTAAACTCCTGAGCTCAAGTGATCCACCTGCGTTGGCTTTAGTATTCCCTAATGATTCCAAACCTTCCATCCTGTGTGTACATGAAAGGAACCAGGCCTTGGAAAGGCTCAACAGGAAAGTGGCAGTAAGCTCGGCACACTGCTTATTATAGTGCTTGGTTAGTCTCGGCCACCTGGTCGTACCTAAATTGCCTTGAAGCTGCAACTGCAGTGGCAAAACTGGTTGTAGCTTGTGCAGAGCTGATCTTCCCTAGGCAATGGTGTTTATCCTCACACACCACGTGGGGTACAAAGTCTTCTCAATTCTGAGCTTATCCAGTATCTTTCTGTGAGGTTGCCGAGCCCTTACTACTCAACTGCTGCCTACAGCTACTGCTGTCAGTAAAACAGAGGCTCAGACAAAGAGCGCTGACCTGGATTATCAGGGAAATCCTTTAGTTGACTTTCCTCCCCAAAATGTTATGAAACTTTGTGAGGATTGTCTAAATTCTTTAGCTACAGACAAAAACAATAAAGCATGCTCCCTGCTGCTGGATCCTGCTTCCTCCGGCAGACGCTATTGCCTGTGGACAGCAAAATGCCCCTCAGAATGAAAAGGAATATTGAGAATGAGAATGATACTGTTTTAATTCCCTTCTGAATTGTGAGAAAACAGATGTGTTCCCAGAGTCCTTTACGGTGGCAGTCCCTTTTTGCACCAGGGACTGGTTTCATGGAAGACAGTTTTTCCGTGGATAATGGGGAGCGACTGTGAATGCAGAGGAATCTTAGCTCCTCCCCCTGCTGCTCACCTCTGGCTGTGCAGCCTGGTATCTAACAGCCCACAGACAGGTACCAGTCCGGGGCTTGGGGGTTGGATGCTCGGTCTTAAGGAACTTCTGTTTCACTTTTTACATTCCCTTACTCATAATGGTATTGACAAAATGGTAAAAAAAAAAAAAAAAGTATTGGTAGGAAAACTGTTACAAAGATACAAAAGCTATTTATAATCAATTCTTAACATGCCAACCTCTTCAGGAAAGTCCCTTTCTGTTGCTTCTGGAATGATCCATTTGAACATCTGCAATTAGACTTCATCCAAGTCTCACCCAACATGGGTTATTATCAATAAGTACTTGCTATAGTCTGTGGGTTCTCTGGTTGGGTCAGGACTAGGACAGGATAGTCATCACAATTGTCTGTCTGGTGTACTCTCTCAAAAATCTTAGAATTCCTGCATGAAGCCATCCATCTACCCGGGACCTAATAGTCTCTCTCTGGCTGGGACAACAGAAACAACAAAACCCCATAATAATGAGGACGCTGTATCCTACGAATGATGTGTTGAGTCTGAAAACCCAGAATGATGGTGACTAAGAGCAGGGTGCTGAAGCCCTCAGTGTTAGTCACCTTCTTACCTAGGCGAGAGCCTGACCAAAGGAGCAATTGTTGAATAAAATTTATAGACGGTCATTGTTTTGGACTGAGCTCCTGCACTAGGAGCTGATAGACCAAAGCAAAAATGAAATCACATAATTAAAATTGAAACTTTCAGGAAGCACAATAATCCCTCAAAAGGCCAATTTTTCTTAACAACAGGAGGTTCATAGCAACCAAACAGAAAAGGCCCATTCAACCTGAGCCAGCATACTAAGAAAGTCTCTGCTGCTTTAATTCTACATGTCAAGTACCTTGAAGTAATCTGAGGTTAACCAATTTCCTTTTTTCTGTATTTATTCTGTTTCCTTGTTCCTAACTTACAAAAACCAACTATTCTGCCATGGCCACATGGCCAGTGGAGCTTCCCTCTATTTCTAGGCAAGAAGTTGTCTGATTTATGAATCGCTAATATAAGTCGATGAAATCTTTAAACTAAATTTATTGAAATTGTGCTTTTTAATTAGGTACGTAAAGAGATTAATCATAATTTTTGAGTCATGACATATACTTATTAAGTGTCTATGTAAGGACTGCTATCTGTTAATAATAATAACAACAGTAACACTAAACAATTTTAAACTACGACCCAACATGAAACTAGAACCCTGATAACAGCTTCCATCTATCTATAAGGTATTTACCCCTCCCGCCTTCTCAGATATGAAGCGGAAATATTTGCATTCCATTCTTTTTATGGAGCAAAGGTGTTTTTGTGTTCCAAGAGACCAAGTGTTTTCCAGTGGCTTCCTATGCTATCACAAGTTGACTTACCTCTTTGGGAAGCTGATTGTTTGACACTGGGGAACTGAAATTTGTGGTGTCATCAACCACACAAATTTCCTGCAAACTTCAGCCTCTTTGAAGAAATGAATCCTGTTCTGCATTTGTCACTAGTCATAGGCAGAAACATTTTCTTTTCATAAATATAGGACGTTTTTAACCCTTATTGTATTAAAATTGTTACTTTAGCCAAATACCATAAATATTTCATCAGAGACGTGTGCAGACTCTACTAAGAAGGGGCTTGCCCTAACACCCTTGGTTTTCTTCATTGTTTACAATAAGTATCTCTAATTGCTCATAAACTTCAAGGTGAGATGACACTGGAAATGGTGTTATGGTCTTCTCTGCCCTCTAGTCATTACCCAATCTTGTGGTTCTTCCAACTTCCCCAAAGAGCCCTCAGCTGATTGGATGGCTGGCACCTCCCAACCCACACACATTGAGGATGAGTCTTCTCCATTTTAATCCAGTCACATTGACCCCTAACACAGCTAACCTCATCACCCTGACTGCATTCAGCTTCTTGGTGGCAGTGATTGCAACCTACATTCCTCTAGTGTTTTTGTGCAGTTCTTGGCAACAATTCCATAGTCATTCTAAAAATAGGTCATAACTGATTAAGATATTTTGTTTAATGTTTTATTAGTTTGTTTTCCAAATGATTTCTACTCATAGTGGGGAAATTATAAATACAGTC
>NW_003852409.1:5901709-5915830 GCF_000181295.1 Otolemur garnettii
AGAGAAAGTAGAAAACTAAAGATAATTGGGTGGGACCTGCTTCATCCTGCCCACTGGACTGGGTTGGAATCCCTGATCATAGTCAGGAATGGAATAATTTGAATTGCAGTTGGTGAGGTCCACACCATGCCCCTCATCTCCACTTTATACTAATGTGGGTATCCATAAAGTTCATGTGCAATTTAAAATAGCTGTAACTTTGTAAGTATATGTGATAGAAAGTATCTGCATAATTAGAAGGAAGGATTAGAAAGAATACTTACATTTTTAATTTTTCTTGTTAATTTTCAACATGTCCACCACCATTACTAATACAAAGGGTAATACAATTCTGTAGTTCTTGGACAACATTTTCAAGCTGATTTTCAGTAATATCGGCAATAACCTCAGTTATCTTGGCTTGCAAGTCTTTTAAAGATTGCGGTTTGGTTGAATAAACATTAATTTTCACATGTCCCCATAGACAGAAATCCAATGGAGTCAAATCATATATACTTAACAAAGTGACAATTACTTTAAATTGCACATGAACTTTATAGACATCCTGGATGACATCTATTGGGGATCTTCCAAGAGAACTAGGGGACATATCCATTGGGATTAAGTTTCTGCTTTGAGGAGAGACAGCTCAGAGGTGTTAGGTTTTGACAAACATATACATGTGATGATATTTTACATTCACTTAATTTTCTGATCAATCTTGGCTGAGTGTTGTATTAGGTTCCTATTGCTGTTGCAACAGAGTACCACACATTCAAAACAACACACATTTATTTGCTTAAAACTATTGAGGTCAGGAGTCCAAAGGAGTCTTATGGATCAAAATCAAGGTGTTGGCAGATTTGGTTCCTTTTGAAGTCTATAGGGAAGAATCTCTTTCCTGGTTCTGTATTCTAGAGGCATTCCTTGGCCATAGTCCCAGTCATAATCACCTTTTATTCCCCTTCATCTGTCATCCACCTTCTTTTGCTTTTGGCCTTTTTGCTTCTTTCTTCTAAGGACATTTAGTGCCTATGCAAATATTTCAGGATGATCCTCCCTTCTCAAGATCCTTAATTCAATCACATCTGCAAAAATCTCTTTTACCACTGAAGGTAACATTCACAGGTTCCAGAGATTAGAACACAGACATCTTTGAGGGTCATTCTTCAGCCTACCACAAATACCAACTGTTTGCCAGGTACTACTATCAGTTCTAGCAATTATAGCCATGCATAAAACAGAAATCTCTGAGGGTAGGAAGAGCTTAGTGGACAGATGGTGAGAATGATCAGACCATGTAAGATCTTATACACCATAGCAATAAGATTAGATTTTATTCCATGTGTAGTGGAAAGCCGCTGATGAATTTTAAATAGGAGGTGACAGTGTTCAGTTTGTGTTTTCACAAGATCACTCTGGTTGCTGTGTAGTGAGTGGGTTGGAAGGGTCTCTCACTATTTATTACCTGTGGCTAAGCTGACTGCTTAGGGCCTTCTCACATTCAGAAAGTGGGTGGCAGCAGAAACTCATTCTTTCCAATGAGCCTGGAAAGAATAAAGTTAGGAGGAGAAAGGGGAGAGCAGAATAGTGTGATGGTGTCACAGAAGCTGAGAGAAAGTGCTTCAAGGGGTGATTGATCCATTGTGTCTTACAGTGTTAAAGATGAGGACACAAAATGGATTTAGCAAAGTGACTGAGGCTGTTCTGATGCTTTTTACAGAAATTCCCAGTGGAGTGTTGAGCACAAAAGCCAGATTAGAGGAAGTTGGAAAATGAATGGGGTAAAGGGAATATCAGTAAAGGGATGAGGTCACTTAAACCTCTGGCCAAGATGTCCCCAATAGTACAATCAAGATAAAGCCAACGTCTTATGTTAATAAAGAGTTGACAACATAGATGAAATTGACTAACTTTTGAATGTCACTTTCCCATGCTTCCTTTTCCAAACCTCAGTGATAGTAAGTAACAATTTTGGAAGGACCTCTCCCTAATGCTACTTCTCCCTGGGAGGCAGAAGCAAGTCCTGTCAGAGGAAATGTTTTGAAAGGTGAGTGTCAACTATAATCCTACCACTCTGAGAGGCCGAGAGGGGAGGATCACCTTGGCAAGACCTTGTCTCTACTAAAAATAGAAAAATTAGCTGAGCATTGTGGCAGGTGCCTGTAGTTTTAGGTACTTGGAAGGAGGAGACAGGAGTCCAAATCCCAGGAGTTTGAGGTTACTGTGAGCTAGTAAGGCCATAGCCCTCTACCCAGGGTGACAGAGTGAGACTTTGTCTCAGAAAAAGAGAAAGAAATAGAAAGAATAAAAGAAAGGTGAGTGTGATTGACTCATATCTTTTAGTGCCTACGCTCCCCCGTTCCACTCAAGGCCTCATTCACCATGAGCAAGAAGTTGACAGGAAAACTGGTCTTCCCCCAGGGCATTGCCTGATAGTACCCAGCAGAAGATAAGCTCATTGGCTGAAGTAACATGACATTTCAGATGAACAACCAGGTCAAAAGTAAGACAATATAGTGAATTATAAACTCACCAGAAAAGATTGTATTAGAACAAGCAGAAAAGTGGTTTTAAAATGGCTATAGTAAACACACTAAAAGAATAAGGGAGGATGTCAGTAACATGAAATAAAAACAGGAGCATGCAAAAAAGAACTAAGGAGAAATATTAGATGTGAAAAATAGGAAAGAGCAGAATGCAGAAAGTTGAAGCAGAACTTAGTGCTGAAGAGGACTGAACAGAAAAACTTTCACATAGGATGTAAGAAAGGACAGATAAATATAATACATAAGAGGCAAGCTAAAAGTTACAGAGGATAGAAAGGGAAGTGCAATTATGTGGATAACGGAACACTAGGAAGAGAGAGGGAACCGGAAAGAACAAAACAAAACCTCAAATGGAAAGACAAAATAGAGAGGAGGAAATAGTCCAAAAAAAAAAAAAATAAGGTAAATGTTTAAAATTTAGAAAAAAGTTGAAAAGGAATTCAAAGAAAAGAGGTAATTAAAAAACCTATAACGGGCTTGGTGCCTGTAGCTCGGTGGTTAGGGCACCAGCCACATACCCCAGGCTGGCAGCTTTGAACCCGGCCTGAGCCTGCTAAACAACAGTGACGACGATGACAACAACAACAAAAAGTAGGTGGGTGTTGTGGTGGGCACCTGTAGTCCCAGCTACTTGGGAGGCTGAGGCAAGAGAATTGCTTAAGCCTGGGAGTTAGAGATTGCTGTGAGCTGTGATTTCACAGTGCTCTACCGAGGGGGACATAGTGAGACTCTGTCTCAAAAAACAAACTAACTAACAAAGAAACAGACAACCTATGGCAAGACCCATTTTAGTGAAATTTAAGAATGTGTCAGGGAAACACAAAACTCCAGAAACTTACAGAGGAAGAACAGATCAAAAACAAAGGAACAGATACCAAATTGTCATCAGACTTTTCAACAGTAATCACAGATGCGAAGAGACAATGAAGTAGGATTCTCAAATTATAAAAGGAAGAAAACTTGGGATCCAGAATTTTATATTCATCAAGTTGTTATTCAGATGTATGGGCGTGGCTGAAAGGTCCTCATGCACAGGTAGGCATCACTTCATATGATGATGGAGGATCATAAAAAGCTTTGCTGAAACCTTCCAAAGTCAGGTTAATAATTAACAGAAGGCCAGGTGGTGTTCATGCCTATAATCCTAGCATTTGGGGAGCCCGAAGGCAGGAAGATCACTTGAGGCCAGTCTGAGTCAGAATGAGACCCTGTCTCTACAAAAAAATAGAAAATTTAGCCGAGCATGGTGGTGCATGCCTATAGCCCTAGTTACTTGAAAGGCTGAGGCAGAAGGATCGCTCAGCCTGGGAGTCTGAGGTTTCAGTGAGCTGTGATGATACCCCACTGCACTCTCCAGAGCAGTGGTTCTCAACCTTCCTAATGCCGCAACCCTTTAATACAGTTCCTGTGGGTCATGACCCACAGCTTGAGAACCGCTGCTCCAGAGCAAAAAAAGCAAGACTCTGCCTCAAAATAAATAAATAAATAAATAACCCCCCCCCCAACCCATTAATACTCTCTTACTCTTGATATGGGAGAATGAAAAAAGAGAAAGAAAAACTAATATTTATTTAGTATATTATGATTGAAATCTTAGAAACATTGAGAATTAAGACATTTTCTTTACTAAAAAATATTGAGAACATGGTATTTTTGTATTTTTGAGTTGTAAATCAAAGTGCACAAAGTTTAAGACGGACCAGAGGAATAAATTTTGAGTTCTGTTGACATGGGCTATGTGGCTATAGTCAGTAAGAATGCATCGCATATTTCAAAATAACTAAAAGTAAATTTCAAGTGTCTCAGCATAAAAAATGATAGTTAAATGAAATGATGAATATCTTAATTAGCTTGATTTAATCCTTCCACATTGTAAAATTTATAAAAACAACATATTATACTGAGAGAGGAAACCCGAGAAGGGTGAGGGCTAGGAGAACAGGTCTTCTCAAGGAGACCATAAGGATACACCTGCAAGGTCCTCTCTATGGTGACTCAGTTCTCGGGAATTTGTAAACTTAGCTTCCTGGAACTTGGAAATTTCCAAGTTCTGTGAAATCCTGTAGTTCTGTAGGGGCTGAAATAGCATCTCCTGCTTGATTCAAACTGGCCAATGAGAAGGGTAGCTGTGGGGTGGGACTCTGACTGTCAATAAAAAGGGAAAGACCAAGCTAGTTGGGGAGCACGGCCATTTGGGATTCTTCTATGCCTTAAGCTCCCCACTGGTGAATAAAGCCTTTTCTCTTATAAACGTGGAGTTTGGGTGCTCTTTCTTTCCATCGGGCCTCGTCTTCCTGCAACAATACCCCATAAAGATCTACAACTGTGATTTGTCAATTAAAAATAATCTTAATAAATAAAAAAACAACAGTGATCGTGTGCAAATAAAAATAATAAAAAAATCAAGTGTCCTTTGAATAGTGCTTGCCTTCTTTTCTTTATATAAATTTCAATGTATAAATTACCTCCTAATAAAAGAGTTTATCTTCAGCTCTTAACTGGCTACTTCAAGATTCTGCTTTTTGTTGTATAAATTCTTGATGGTGTTGCCATCCTAAAAAGTCTGTATCAGCAGTGCAAAATATTTGCTGGCTGGGTGCAGACACTCATGCCTGTAATCCTAGCACTCTGGGAGGCCAAGGAGGATGGATTGCTTGCGCTCATGATTTTAGGACCAGCCTGAGCTTTAAAAAGTGAGACCTCTGTCTCTATTAAAAATAGAAAAACTGAGGCTGTGGCTCCTTGTGCCTGTGGCTCAAAGGAGTAGGGTGCCGGCCCCATATGCTGGAGGTGGGAGGTGGCCTGTTCAAACTCAGCACCACCCAAAAACTGCAAAAAAAAAAAAAAAAAAAAAAAAAAAACAGACAGAAAGAAAAACTGAGGCAAGAGGATCACTCAAGCCCTAGCTGGAGGTTGTTGTGAGCTATGACACTATAGCACTTTATGCAGTGACAACTTGAGTCTCTGTTTAAAAAAAAAAAAAGCTAATTATCATAACCATCTTATTTAGCTATTTTTAGAATCAAAGTAGAGATTTCACAACAGCATCTTTATCTACCCTACTACCTTCATCATGAATCGATTTATGCTAATTTTTGAAATGGTGAAACCAGACTTTACTGGCAGTAAAGATTCATCTTCATTTTCCTAGTAGTTATCATTTGTTTTCCACGTGACAACTAATGCCACACTTTGGCCTGAATGGTCACCAAACTGATACGATTTTTTTTTCAGTCTTTAAAGCAGAAGTGAATATTTAATCTCAAAAATAAGTGGTTCTATGTTCCTTGTAAATTTAAAATATGTAGACATGGCTTGGTGCCTGTGGCTTAAGTGGCCAAGGCACCAGCCACATACACCTAAGGTGGCGGGTTCAAATCCAGCCCGGCCTGCCAAACAATGATGGCTGCAACTAAAAAATAGCTGAGCGTTGTGGCGGGTGCCTGCAGTCCCAGCTACTTGGGAAGCTGAGGCAAGAGACTCGCTTGAGCCCAGGAGTTGGAGGTTGCTGTGAGCTGTGATGCCACAGCACTCTACCCAGGGAGACAGCTTGAGGCTCTGTCTCAAAAAAGAAAAAAATTTGTAGACATGATCTTATCTCATTTTATCAGGCATTGTTAGTAGGGTTTATACTGTAGCTTTGTGCAGGCCTAGTTCTGGGTTTTGCTTTTGTCATTTTCAATCTTTCAGTCACTGATCCCCAAGTTCACCTTCGGATTTTGCCATTCGATCTTTGTTAGGCAATTCACTCTCTTGATGATCTATTTGTGAAAATATCGCCTGGGTTTATTACTGCAGACCACAAGGCAACACAGCTGCATGCTTTGCTGTTTGCAATGACGACCAATCGTCAACAGACTTTGAAAGAAGTGACATGATGTGATGGATCACTGTTCATGACCCTGGTGATCTGAGGACCAAAGAGCAAGCGGCAAAGTTTGTGGTTTATGCAATTAATCACATTTAATACCAACTGAAAGCGAGCCATGCCATTGTTGTTGTGGCCTGCTGGTAACTGAACTCTGTGCTGAGCAGAATTGTGCAAAGGGATGACTACTGGTATATAAGATCTCAGAAGCTTTATCACACCAAACCCCAAAGCAGAGACAGATTTTGGATGAATGGCTTAAGAAAAGCACCGACAAAGGAGTTGTTTGGCTGTAAATAAAGTGTGAAATAAAGGTGATCAAACACTGTTGTTGCTTGGAAGACATATTTAACACCAAAGAAAAATAGAAAATACATCCATGTAACATAAAATTAAATGTCCAGACTACATCAACCTAATGGGGTGAAGGGGAAGGGGGCAAAGAGGCAAGGATGTGAGAACATGCCAAACTTTGGGTCTCCGTAGAAAAACGAGAAAAGTTTTTAAAGGACCAAGTTCAAAAACTTAAACAAAATAAGTGCTTTTTAAGGGGTATGTGTAGATGTAAGAAAACATAAAAAGGCAAGTACAGGAATGATGAACGTGAGGTTTACTGTGATGCCGCTGGGTAGTGAGAGGAAGGGAGCGGGACGGGGAGCCTGCTAGTGGACATTTGTGTAGAGCCCTGGCTTTTGTTTTGGGAAGTTTGGTCTCCAGCCCAGGGACTCCCATGAGCCACATATTTTCCAAGATTAACATGTGGCCTCACCTCTGACTTCCCTGAAGCTTAAGCCAGACTCCTACTTAGCTTCTCTTTTAAGGGGAAGGGATGTCTTTTAACAGCAATAATGCATCTCTTTAAATAGCTGTGTTTGTGCTTGCTATTAAACCCCTGTTGTACTTATTTAAATAGTTGATAAAGCTTTTGATTTAGAAAATAAAGTGAATGGGAGATATGGAAGTGGCGATTACAAGGGGAGATAATTTGTGTATGTCAAATAATTGGTTTTAAAGGCTGTTTAGTCCTTATAAAAATAAATGCTATGCATATCTTCCCGAAATGTGCATATCCCATGTAGCAACATATTGTCATATTTTAGTATTAATGAAACTCTATATCACAACTTTAATGGCTACAGAGAATTCTTTATTAAGAACATACCATAATTTATTTAAATTGATTCTAAAAGTTTTCAATGATAAATAATGCTATAATAAACATTTCTGTATAGTCATACTTAAACTATTTGATTTTATTATTTTAGAATGTATAATCAGACCTGGAATAGCTGAATTATTACATCAGACATATTATAAGCTTTTAGTACAAATTGGTACTCATTTTAAAATTAGGACAATCTTCATAAAAAGAAAAAAATACAGAACAGGACATTCGGTTTTTCAGGTTATTTTAGCATTCAGCAGCTTGAAAGCACCATCTCTTTGCCGTTCTTTTTTTTTTTTTTGAGACAGAGCCTCAAGCTATCCCCCTGGGTAGAGTGCTGTGGCATCACAGCTCACAGCAACCTCCAACTCCTGGGCTCAAGTGAGTCTCCTGCCTCCGCCTCCCAAGTAGCTGGACCACAGGCGCCGGCCACAACTCCTGGCTATTTTTTTGGTTGCAGCCATCATTGTTGTTTGGTGGGCCCGGGCTGGATTTGAACCTGCCACCTTAGATGTATGTGGCCGGTGCCTTAGCCACTTGAGCCACAGGTGCCAAGCCTCTTTGCCGTTCAAATGTTAAGATCACATGTCAAATGTCCTGACCTAATTAGGCTTGGTTATCACTCTGTGTGGCCATACACATAATTATTAGATTAATAAAATCAAGCACAAGTAAGCAAAAGAGAACTTATATAGTTTAAAAGGGAACTAGGGGTGGTACCTGTGGTTGAGTGGGTAAGGCGCTGGCCCAATATACTATGGGTGGTGGGTTCAAATCCAGTCCCGGCCAAACTGCAACAAAATATAGCTGGGCGTTGTGGCGGACGCCTGTAGTCCCAGCTACTCAGGAGGCTGAGGCAAGAGAATCGCCTAAGCCCAGGAGTTGGAGGTTTCTGTGAGCTGTGTGACACCACAGCTCTCTACCGAGGATGATAAAGTGAGACTCTGTCTCTACAAAAAAGAAAAAAAAAAGGAACTAGTCTTCAAGGTTAACTGAATATTTGAAATGTCAATGCAGTGTCAAAATTTCCTCCGTGGTTTAGATATACTCAACTAAAAATATCTTTCTATACTTTTGAAATCCCTTTTACAAGTAAAGTATCCAATTACTTTCAAAGCCTTATTTAATTGCATGCTATAAATGAGCTCAGCTTCTAGGTCGGTGCGTAAGTTGTAATTTGGTTTTAGTTCAATAAATAAAGCATAATGACTTATTCCATTATTTCAGGGTGAGCGTTACCAACTAGAACTATGCTTGGAGAAAAGAATAGGGGTGTCAGTAAGCCCCGGCACTCCCTGCCACCTGTTCCAAATAAGACCACGTGTCTCCTGCTTTGTAAATGCTTCCAACGGGAGATATGACCGTTATTTCACAACAAAGATAAAGGTTCAAAAGCAAGTGAGTTATCTTCAAGTGGTAACATATCAGTTGGATCCACAATATACAGGTATGTGGATATCTAAGGTCACAGTGTTTTTTGAGGTTATGACAGAGACAAGAGAAATTTGGCTGGGTGCCAGAAGTTATCACAGGGTGGATGGAAGTGGCAGTCCCCCTGCGAGGGCTTTACAAGAACTGGGATGATGGAGCCGGTCTCTGCTGATTTCATAGCTCTGCAGGTAACTGCATTAGTCTTCAAAGTAATCGGCCTTGTACTTTCCTCTGAGAGGGGCAAGAGGTGCTCAGGAGGCAAGATTTTAAATATCTATGGGTTCCTGGCTATATACTACTGCTGAAAGACCTCCTTTTAACTGTCACAGGCCTTCAGGTGCCAGAAATTCATATTTGAAGGTACTGGAATGATATCGATAACATTTTAATACAAGTAGTTTGCTAGAGTCAATACATATTTAAATTGATTTACTGCATCAGTTATACCAATATCTAATCTCTCATACTGATCTTAGAATAATTTAAAAGATAGGGAATAAAAAGACTAGACACAGAAATAATTACGAACCATATAAGACAGATGTATGATTAAGTAATAAATGTTTTATAAACTTAATTTACAAATCCCTTTTGAAAGAAAAACAAATTTCTCATGGGCCACCCAGTGTTTACTCAAATCATTTTTTATGTTAGTTAAAAATGTGTAAAGATAAACTTGGCATAAATGCCTTATGCTTATCCAGCTATATGGAACAAAGCATACAAATTAAACATAAAGCTACAAAGCCAAATAAAGTTAACATTAACAAGATTTATTTAATGTGACACTTGATGTTTTGCTGAAATTAAGACCCGACTTGTCATATAGATGCGGCTTGATGGAGACTGTGTTCAGTGATGCATCCCATCACTCTTGACTGTCCGTCGGGAAAGATGTGCGATCTCTACCCACATAGATCCTCTTCCAACTCCTGCAATCTTTAAGGGTAAGTGAGTGCATGCCTGGAAACCTAATTAGGTGCTATTGCTGCACATCTGTGCTCAGAGGTGTTGAACTAAACAAACACAATTACCCACGATTGAGATAAAGATTGCTGCATTTAATTTTTAAAAATCAAAATGAGAAAAACTCATCTGCCACCTGCGAAAACACACAGACCCTCTGCTGTTGCCAGAAGCTGTGGGTCTGTGTCATTCTCAATGAGGGCAAGTAGACCCAAGGAGTTCGTTTTATGACGTTGTTTTAGAAGACAACCTGGAAGTGGAAAATGGCAAGCCAGACCTTGAAACATTCCGGTCTTGTGCCAAGAGATTTTCTCCCCCTCTTCCCATGGAGAAGCACCTTGTCTTTTAAGATGGTCTGAACTGGGCAGAGGCGGCCCTGGAGGCTGGGATGCAGGTGATCATGGACAGCTGGGGTCTGACAGGAAAGGACACGATGGTGCTGACCTTCCTCCCCGCGAGTGAGGAGAGGGCTGCATCATGCCACTCCAGGCACGATCCACACTGCTGAGGGGAAGGAGGAAGTAATTGATAACCCCAAACCAAAACCCACAGAGTGGTTCTGGCCTTCTCACATTTGCCTCTTCCTGTGCTGGCTTAGTCCACTGTCAAGTGCTGATAAAATGTGACTGGGCAGTTGAGAGAAAACTAAGCAGAGACAACCCAGAACAAAGATGAAACCTGAATTACTGCCTGAAAAGTCAAGCTGACCTAGTATATGATGAAGTGATTAGACATGCATGCATAGCCCAGCATGTTAATAAGCATGATGTACGCATGCACGTATATGTAACACGTATACTTCTCCAAGGTGAAATTATCAAGTATGTGCATTTGTTTCATTTTCATTTTCATTTTTCTGAACACTTGACTGGTAAAAGTAAACTATGCACACACCTACATATGCATAGATATGATACAGATAGAGAGATACTGCTTCACTCTCCTGTTGTTGTTTACAGGCAGTAGCAACTGGTAAAATGAGATGTCATTCTATCTGGTGTGCAATTTGAGCAAGAAAGCCATGTTTTTGATGAGCATTAAGTAAGTAATAATTCTCCTCATTTGCGGACATTAACATTTTTTTTGGACCTCAAGATGTAACTGTGTAATCTACCCAGGGCCTCAATAGACCCTTCTTCTATCTCTGCACACTCCTGGAAGCCCTTTCTAAGTGCCTTCTAGAATTCCGTATCAGTCAGCAAAAATATTTATATCAAAGTTGAGACTGACAATTTTTATCTAGTCCCCTTGATGCTAGAAGTAAATGTCTACTTTATCTATACGGGGCAGGGTCTCCAATATGCACCTAACCTTAACAGTCCCTGGGCTTTGTCTCCTGTCCCTATTGCCCTTCAAGACTGTGAAAATGCCCATAAGCTGAAATCCAGTTTTAGTTCTTAGCCTATTTTCTGAAAGATGGTCATGCCATGATGTTGGTAAGGAAGTTCAAATCTCACTGTTGTAATTATGTGCTGTACCCCTGCCCCCGCCCCCACTCTAATGCCTGATGTAAGCATTGCAGAGATGCTGTTCTTTCTTTTCCAGGGCCAGGTGGATGGCCAGTTGTCCAGTAGCAGAGATATGGAAGAGTGGACCTTCCCAGCCAAAAAGACAAACTGGCTTCTGCTGACCAAACTCTTATCCTTGACTGAGGGAGTTGTAGCCGGCACAAATGCGTAATGAAAATCCAAATGATAAAAGCATTAGAAAAATATGGATAGAAACATAAAAGACCAATCCTATGACTGTGACATAGATGCCTCTCAAGTTCTTAGGAGAACATTAAGTTAAGGAGGGTCTCTCTAACAATCTGTGACTACCAGTCAGTTCTCATGCTTCCAGAGACCCAGTGAGGACTTCCTGCCTTTGCTCTCTAAGGATGGGACGCAGGGTTTTGGCTCCCTGGACTGAGACAGATTTCCAGCCTCTAGAAATCATAAAGCAGGGGGGCTCAGCATGAGGTAGCACAGTAGACCAGGTAATCTGGAGAGAATGAGACAGGGGTGTGGAGATGGAGAAGGATGTGGTGGTGGCAAATAGCTACATGGCTGGGGAGGCTGAGGACAAGAGGAGGGGCTGGCTTCTGCAGAACACTGTCCAGCAGAGCTGGACATCATCGCCTAGAGTAGTGTCCATTAAACATGCCTGGATGGGAGGCACAATTACAAAAGTAAGGATTTACCTTCTTAGAGGGCTTCCCCTCTGAATCAGGCTCAACAAGCCTAGGGCGAGGCAAATGGAATCTGTATGTTTCTGTTTAACAAGGGATATTATGCTAGATAAAATACAGCGTGTCTAAAAATATGGATAAATAAGGGACTTCCAGAATTAGGTTTAGCACTCGCCCAATCCATGGTTCCTGGAATAGGGGAATGCATAGAGATAAACTATAATCTCACACTAGAACATCTGTAGGGAGCATAGAAAAAAATGGAAAACAAAAATCCAGTATTTTTAAGGTATCTGTTATAGAAGGTTAAAAAAAGCCCCACTCCATTGTTACTGCCTGTTCCTGAAGTTAAAAAATAAAACACACATGCTCTGTCCCATCTTAATTTTGTCCTTTCTGTCCCCAAGTTAAGGTAAAGACAGGGCAAGTCAGCGAGCTCAGGGCTCCGCCACCAGAGCTTTAGAAGGGGAAATGGGGAAAGAGCTGTGGCACCTGCTGCCACCTTGTGGCAGAATTGTGTGATTAACGAAGGCCACTGGAAGTCAAAAGACTTGGGTCAATAAAAATTAAATAACTTAAGAAAAATGATTTGAAATCTCTAAGTCTGTTTCCTCCTTTAAAAAAAGGTAATAACTATTCTACTTAAATTATAATGTTGTTCAGACAAGAAGTGAGATTTTTTTTTTGAGATATAGTTTCACTATGTCGCCTTTGGTAGAGTGCCGTAGCGTCACTGCTCACGGCAACCTCAGACTTTTGGGTGTAAGTGATTCTCCTACCTCAGCCTCCCAAGTAGCTGGGACTAAAGCACCCACCACAACATACGGCTATTTTTTTGTTGCAGTTGTTATCGTTGTTTAGCTGTCCTGGGCTGGATTTGAACTGCCAGCCTCGGTGTTTGTGGCCAGTGCCCTACCCACTGAGCTATGGGTGCCGCCCAAGAAATGAGACTTGTAAAAGTAAAGTGAAACAGGTAATGTTATTCTCCCATTTGTGAGTAACAGGGAAACCTATTTTTTTCTGGGGCTACTCCTTTTTCTCTTGATTAAGAGAGCATGCTCCATGTAGCATTTCCTGTTCTCTCTGGGTGTGGCTGCGGCTTGGGGCTTTGGCCGGACCCAGCCAGACCATGGCATCTTCAGCTTTGGAAGAGCTACAGAAAGATCTAGAAGAGGTAAAGTTATTGCTAGAAGAAGCCACTAGGAAAAGAGTACATGACTGAAACAGAAATCAAGAACGAGAGGCAACATAATCCCAGAGGAAAAGCCCACCAAAGCCAGCTGCTGTGCTTGCTTCCATTACAATGGGGAGTAACAGTGAAGATCAGTAATTGCGGATGGGATTGCACACAGGTAAGTGTGTGCAAATCTGTATTACCTTTAGTGGAGTTTATCACATTCCCATTGAAACGTGCAGGTGCACTTCACATGGAGGTCATTTGATCTTCTGGTGAACAATCTGCCTGGGAAGAGTTACTTTGGGATTGTGAACAATCTCTTGAATCCATCTCTGTGGAAGGCAGTTCAACAAAAGAAAATACACAGTGAGACTCCCTGACTTAGGGTGACGAAGAATGCCAAGAAAAAGGAAAGCCCTTCCATGACACTGAAACAGATCCTACTGAGGGATTGATAATGTTCTAAAGAAAATTTATGAAACCTTCTCTAAAGATGACAGACAAATGGCTGTCAAATACAAGAAAAAATGCTCATCATCCCTAATTATTAGAGAAACGCAAATTAAAACCACGCTGAGATACCATCTAACACCAGTGAGAATGGCCTATATTACAAAATCTCAAAACTGCAAATGCTGGCATGGATGTGGAGAGAAAGGAACACTTTTACACTGCTAGTGGGACTGCAAACTAATACAACCTTTTTGGGAGCAAGTATGGGGAAACCTCAAAGAACTCAACCTAGACCTCATTAGATCCTGCAATCCCATTACTGGGCATCTATCCAGAAGGAAAAAAACACTTTTATTATAAAGA
>NW_003852409.1:5915923-5957243 GCF_000181295.1 Otolemur garnettii
CTGTTTATTGCAGCCCAATTTATAATTGCTAAAATGTGGAAACAGCCTAAATGCCCTTCAACCCAGGAATGGATTGGCAAGCCATGGTATAGGTATACCATGGAATATTATTTAGCTATTAAAAAAATGGAGATTTTGCAGCATTTGTACTAAGTTGGATGGAAGTAGAACACAGTATCCTTAGTGAAGCATCACAGGACTGGAGAAATATGAATCCCATGTGTTCAACTTTGATATGAAGACAATTAATGACTTGGTGGGGTATGGGGGGAGGGGTGAGCAGAGAAGGAGGGGGAGTGAGGGTAAGGACAAGAAAAAACAGAACATAGTGACTAATTCTCACATAAATTGGATTCAATTTTGACTAAAGTACATCGCTTAAACATTAATTTTTACTTCAACTTGTTAATATGTTGTTTAGGATACAGGATACTGCCTCTTCATTTAAAAGTGAATTATGTTTGTAATTTCCCCTTTATAATAATACATTTTTTCCAATTTTAATATCAGGCGTATACAGATTAAGCAGAATGATTTTGAAGTATTTCTTCTTTTTCTATTGTCTATAAGATTTGGCATGATCTTTTTTTTGAAATTATCTTTTATTTTTATTTATAAATATTAGTTGTCTATTTTTGGAGACTTTGAAAAAAATAATTGATGACTCTATACTGAACCTTAGAGTCAAAGCATTTTATAATAGTCATACTCTTATTTGACATGTGAATGTTACTTTCTTTACATTACTATTATTATTATTGCTTAATACTTCATTGAAGCAATTGTCTGATGTCTTTTCTGAATGTATTTATCTTCATTCATTCTTTATGAGGTTTTGTTTCTAGTCCTTAT
Organism: Otolemur garnettii; assembly: GCF_000181295.1. NCBI lineage: Eukaryota > Metazoa > Chordata > Mammalia > Primates > Galagidae > Otolemur > Otolemur garnettii. The sequence continues at coordinate 5,916,776 of NW_003852409.1, forward strand.
CTTAAACATTGCTATTGTTGGTAAATTTTAAGCCTTTTTAATTCTGGGAAGGCAAAAAGTGGAAACCTAATAATCACATGTATATGTAAAAATAAAAAAAATATTAAAAAAAGAAAATTTATGAAGATGGAGATGATAGTAAGAAGTGAAACATGGGTGGTGCCTGTGACTCAAAGGAGTAGGGCACCGGCCCCAGATACTGGAGGTGGTGGGTTCAAACCTGGTCTACGGCAAAAAACTGCAAAAAAAAAGAAGTGAACCATTAATAAAGCTTTGGTGGGGTCCAGAGAGAAGCAAGCCAAAGGGGACAGAGAACTTTGAGACTTCAAAGTCCTTTTGGGAACTGTGATGCGGAAATACTGTTGTTTTCAATAAGGGAACATTGGTGTGTCGCATGTATAACTCTGACAGATAACTACACAAGCTCTCCTAAATAAAGGGAATGAATATGCTTATTAAACATTTCCTGCAAAGATGGTTTTTTAGTACCCTGATAATTTTGTTCAAGACAGAGTGATATTGCATTCTCACGTGAAATGTAAAAAGTCTTCTCCAGTGGAAATGCTACATAGTGTGCTTCTGTCCAGCTAAAACAGCTCCTACCAATGCAAGAAGAGTAAAACTTGAATTTTTCCATAAAATGCAAATCTTTACTTGTACTTGAAGTTTGCTGTAGAGTGGCTAATCCCTTATTACCAGCTTAAGCAGTACACTAATAATTCAGTCACAAATATTTATAGTTACATGTAAATATATTTGTTTATGAAAATACAATAGAAACTAAATCTAAACTTGACAAACATAAACATCTTTGTACAGTACCAATTAGTAAGTGTTGCTGTGGGTCACATGGATTACAAAGGAAATAGCCAAAGGTAATAGCCATAAATCAAAAAATAATTAATTTGAAAGTCCATCTTAGTCCTGTGTTCAATAAAGTTAAGTTTTTCTTTTTTAGAAAAAGATGATAAACAGGTAGTGGCTGATCAGAAATGGGAAATGTGGTCAGTGAGAAAGGTCTCTGCCATCCTCCCCTTCATTTATTCCACTTTCCCTATTCTCTATGGTCAGGCGCTACCTCTTTGGATCAGGATAGGCTATTGTGAAGCTCTCAGATTGCTGATGGGGGTTTTCAGAAAATATAGATCTCACCAGTAGCTGCAGAATATATTAATAGTTACTCTGATGGTTAATTTTGTGTGTCAACTTGGCTGGACCACAGTCCTCAAATATTTGGTCAAACATTATTCTGGATGATTCTGTGAAGATGAGTTTTAGATGAGATTAACATTTAAATTAATAGACTAAAGCAAATTACCCTCTATAATTTGGGTGGGTCTCATCCAGTCAGCTGAAGGCCTTATTAATCTCCCCCTAAGCAATAAGAAATTCTGCTAGCAGACTGCCTTTAGACTCAAACTCAAATTGCAAATCTTCCCCAGATCTCCAGACAGTCAGCCTACCCTAAAGATTTAGGATTCATCAAGCCACCACAACCTGTGAGCCAATTCCTTAAATTAAATCTCTTTTTACACACACACCCTATTGGGTTTGCTCTCTATAGAACCCTGACATCTGTGAAGATATTAAGTGACCAGGAGTTTCTCACCATTAGCTGAAGAATGTGGTTATGTACATGGTTCTTGAATGATATAGAAGCCTTGGTCTCGTCTCAATATCTTGCCTAGCACTCTGAAACATGGGTTGGGGTGACCTAACTCAGTTGATCTGGCGCCCTGAGACATTCTCTTGGTTCTGCCCATCCTTGTATCTTGGCTCCAATTCCCAAGAATGGAGCAAAGTACCATTTTCAGTTTCAGGCCTCACACACACACAAAAAAAAATTGGAAGAGAAAACTGCCTCAGTCCTATTATTTTGAGAAATTCACCCTGATTAAATTGTCCATTGCTCAGACTAGGACATTGGCTTAGGAAATGGAACTTACTATTTACATTAAGATAGTCTATGAAATGGGGGTGAAATAAGCTTCCTCTAAAAATGAAATTGAGGGGCTAAATGAATACATGAATAAAATTCTGGCTGGTTCTCTTCTGAAGGCAAAGGAAAGGATGCTTGGGAGGTAGCCAATAATCTCCAATAGACAATTAGCATCAGCAATTGATTTATCACAATACAACACTCAGGTGACGATATTCAAATGAAAACTACGAGATGTCTCAGAGGTCTCTGATAAAGTTGGGAAACATAGGGAAAATGGGCAATTATAGCTAAATGTATCTTTATTTACAAAATATTCATCACAAAATTTTACAAAATATTTACAAAATATTCTCTACATGTTGGCCACGTCTTTGATAACATGGATTTTTACATAAAATATCTGTATTTTAAATGTTGGCATCTAAGTCAGTTTTTGTTCTTGTTTTTAAGAACACAGGATAGCCAGCACTGTCCCCAATAAAATCATATTTCTCAGCCACATACAGTCTGAATGTCTAAATTACTCTGGTCTAGAACCATTGAGTGCCATTCAGTGTTTCTGTGGCTGAAAGGCTTGTTAAGAGTGGAGCAGCCAAAGGAGGGAGGATCCCAGCATGACTGTCATTATCTCATATCATGCTTTCCAGCAGGTGGATCCCCAAACACAGGTTCTCTATCACCAATGAAATGTGAAGTCCATTTAGAATCAGTTAATTACTCCTAGGCTAGGAAAGCTGTTCTAGTACCAGGAATACCAGGCACAAGGAGCTCATTTTCCCAGTGTTCACCATCGTACTTTATTCACCAAAGGTACCAAAGTCTTCACACTACTAGAAATCCAATGTGGATTGATCTTTTTGCCAAAGATGCCATTTTTTAAAAAAAGATATAGCAATCATTCTTTTATTTCTGGTCCTTTATTTGATGCCTTTATTACAGTTCTGCAAAGCATACAGGTTTTTATTGATAGGTTAGACTGATTACCTTTAAATATTTTGTAAAGATTTGTGATGAATAATTTGTAAATAAAGGTACATTTAATTTCCCATTTTCCCTATGATTGGCAACTTTGCAGGAGACACCCTGTAGTTTTCATTTGAATACTTGAGTACTGTATTGTGATAAATCAATTATTGATACTAGTTAAGTCAATTGGACATTATTGGTTGCCTACCCAGCATCCATTCCCCCTCCTTCAGCTTCTTAACAGAACTGAACCAGGATTTTATTCCTGTATCCATTTAGCCCCCTTGATTCCATTTTTAGGGGAAGTCGATTTCATCTCCATCTTAAAGACTGTCTTAAGGTAAACAGTAAGTTCCATTTCCCATATCATTAAAACACATTTAGTTTAACTGAATGGAAAATCACAAGTTTGTCATTACGAAAAACAAAAACAATACATAATTAGCTTAAAACAGATTCTACTGAGATCAGAGACTCCTATATTTATTTGCATTTCTTATCTAGTCCCTGGTGAATTTCTCATTTCCTTGAAGCACAAAGCACAAGTTAGAAATCAATCCTGTTTACACATTAGAATCTAGGGCGTGGAGATGGGGTGACACGAGAGGAACATTTTTTTTTTTTTTTAAGCGCCTTTATCGAGGCTCTATAGAGACCAAAACTCCCCCAGTGATTATATTGTGTAGACACAGCCAAATACTCTTCCTTGTAAGAAAATTCTACAAGACCTGAAATCCATCAAATCCCTCAGAATCTCTTCAGAACTGTTCATTTCAGCCGGAACGGGCTCTGGAGGTAACGCTGTGATGAGACGTCTGGGGCTAGTTCTTTTCTGCTCGACTGACCGGTCTGTCCGCCAAAAGGCAGCCTGGCCGAGCTTCGGCTGGCCCCGTAACGGGCGAACAATGCACTTTAACTCCGTGGAAAAACCAGAACGCAGTCGCAACCGCCACCAAATCAACACGAGCCAGGGGCTCTCCAACGAGAAAGACAGGAGGCTCGGATACCCGCCGAGGTTTTAGCCTGGGGGGGTTCCCGCTGCGCCCCAGCGCGCCGGGAGAGGCGGCCTCCGCGCCCTGGTCTCACGTCACTTCCGCCCGGCCAGGCCGCCCGGGCCGCCAGCGAGCTTGAAGCGACTTCCTCTTTTCTTTCCCTTCTTCCTCTCCCTGGCTCCGCCTCCCGGAAGCTTTGCTCAGTCTTCCCTGCGGGTCAGGGGTGAAAAGCCGCCCTGCTGCTTTGGTCTTGGTGAGCAACTGCCGCGCGTTCTGCTTCTGGGCAGCGCGAGTTAAAAGAACCCAGGTTAGATCAATGCCTCGGGCGCGACGGGGCTGTCCGGGCCTTCGGGAACTTACCCTCTCCGGTTCTGGGGCCCCCATCTCCCGAGCCTGCAGCTAGCTGTGCTGAAGCTGGAGTCCATGGCTTCTGGAGAGTCAGGTTGCGGCCCTTGCCGGGTTTCTGTCTCCTCTCTTTCCAGGCGAGGTCCTATTCATGCTGTTGACGCCGATACCTCTCTCCTGGAGCTTGAATCGGAAGCAGAGTAGTCTTTGTCGTCTCCGTGGTAGCAGGGTTCCTTCCTGAAGTCGCCAGAGTGCTTTAGCATCCATTTCTCCTCCTTTGAGCTCCGAAACCCTGGGAGACAGGTAGGGCAGACGAAAAATACATTCGCCTTCATTGTGCAGAGGAGCAAAGTGAAGCTCTTGGCAAATTCTTTCAGGGCGACACGGCTCTGTAAGCGTTAGAACTGGGATTTGCACCCACATCTAATTTACCGAGGCTTGCACAAAATAGTTGGGAGAACATGTGGAAATAGGGGAGACACTATAAACGTTAAAAGGACAGCTGGTGTTTTAGAATACTTAGTTTATATCCAGCGTTGTGCTAAGGTCTTTCTATAATTATATCATCCAAATCCTATAATAAACATATAAGTATATACTGTAGTTACTACTTATCTAGGCTTTGAGATGATAATTGGCATGTCCTGTATTAGTGTTCCCAGATCTCTTTCAATTCAGTGATTGTTCCAACACCGTAGAATGAACATCCCTTATAATCAAGCTGTCCTTTCCTGATTCTAGCTTTTCAGGAAGGGAAAAGTCCTGAAAGATACTCTCGGTCTCTTCATTCTTTGTTCAGTGCCTTATTTCTTATCGGCATCCTATTTAGAAAGTTGTAGTCATGTAAATCTTGCCTTAATGCTTACTCCACGTTTTAGTTTTTTCCTTTCCAATCAGAATTTGGGGAGGGTTGTGCTTCTTGTAAAATTAATGGATCCAGATTAAAGGGTTGGCCAGAAAAATTACTGTCTTTAGGTGGTCTCTCTTTATTATTCTCTTTGCATGTTTTATTTCAGTTTCTCCCTTATTTTCTCTCAGGAAAAACAGCTATCATCTTATGCCAAGATGTCAGGAATTGGAAATAAAAGAGCAGCGGGAGAGCCAGGCACATCCATGCCTCCGGAGAAGAAGACAGCTGTCGAAGATGCAGGGACCACAGTGGAAACAATTAAGTTAGGGGGTGTCTCTTCAACGGTATGAGGAAATAATGATTTGAAAATGTACTTTTCTTCTGTCCTTTGCACCCTGCCTGAGAGTAAAAATTTGTGAAAGTCTTCCGGAGTAAGGGGAAGCCATTTGACAAATGAAGGGAAATAAAATAGGCCAAGAGTAGGTGAAGTGATGTGGTTGGAGGAGAGGGAGAGTGACATTTAATCTTTGTTTTCATTGGGTGCTTATATTCTTTTGAGAGTCTGGTGCCTGATACAGCATTAACTATAAGTATTTGGTAGTGGGAAGATGGACATTTATTTTTTCATTGACTGAAAAATTTCAGTGTCAGATTCTAAGAGACAGTGTAGCAAAATCGTTCAAAGCGTGCGGTGAAGAGTGACAGTCTGAGATGAGACTGCTTTGAATTGACTCTCAGCTGTACCACTTTCTGGCTTCATGGCCTGTGTTTTCTTTTTTGTGTCTCTATTTTCTTACTTGTAAAATATAATTAAAATATCCTCCACATTAGGTTTTTTGAGGATAAAATAAAAGCCCCTGTTAAGAGCTAAAACTTCACCTTTAGCATCGTAATTATTCGATAAAAATGAGCTATTAATAGTTCCTATTGGGCCAGATAAGATAATGGTGACTAAAATAGATATTATCCTTGCTTTTATGGATTTTGGGGGTATTATGCACCAAAAGATTGTAGTAATGTTATGTATTCACTAAGTGTCAGAAGCCTACAGGTTTTGCTCCAGATCAAGATTCTGCTTTTTTGGAACTCTGCTTTGGGAATATGATGTTAAAACACTTTACGTTTTTATAGCTTACAAAACCACATCTGTTACTTGTTTTTGAGGCTTAGGTTTAGGGAGGTTGATTTTTTTTTTTTTTTTTTCAGAGTTACAATAGTAAGAATAAATTACGGATAAAGTATCATTTCTGAGGTTGTCCAGGGTTCTAGTACTCCATACTGCTGCCAGGAGGTGATTTTTGTCTTAACAGTGCTCTTATATCACGCACTTCAAAGGCATTTATTCACTTAGTAAATACATATTTGTTGAACATATATTATTTGGGCCGCTGTGCTTTATACTAAGGGAAGCCCCTAGACTTCAGGTTGTAGGGTGGCACCAACAAGGGCATGGACTGTATGTGGGGTGGGACGTGTGCTTTTCATAGGGATAAGCACGTGCTTGGTGAGAAGCACATAGCCCAGTTTAGACTTTATCCAGAAGGCCTGTGAGGAGCCATTGGACCGACTTAGTTAAGTAGGGGAGTAACATGCTCTGGTTTATGTTTTGAGAATAGAGTTATAAGCAGGAGTGTGGTTAGTAGAATCGTTCCCTCTTTGTTACTACTACCTTTCCCCCTTTACTTCCCCCCTCCAAAGGTGGGGATCTCAGACGTGTATCTACTAATGGCTATCCCATTTGGTTGAAGGTAACTTTTGAAGGCATTTAACTCCCATACATTTCGAGATTGTTAAAATGAGCCAAATGAGATTGTGGGACAGAAAAACTAAGAGACTGCACAGTCTGTTTGAAGTTGGAACACTGGCACTGTGAATGGAGCTGTCCACCACAACTATGCTGAAATCTGCAATGCTGATGGGACGTGACACAAAAGTGTTTGCCACAGGAGGCTTTTGCAGTAATCCTAATGAGGGGTTGGTGGACTACTGCGGAGGTAACATTGATAAAGTTTGCTCATGGACTGACTGAAATGTGAGAAATAGGGAGCATCATCCTAGGAGTTTGGAAAGAATGGAGTTTTTCCTTACTGAGCTAGGGAGGTATGGAGCAGGATTTCGGGAGACATGGAGTGTTAGTAATGAGTTTGGTTTGGTTTTGGACATGTAAGTTTGATAAATTAATAAATAATGAGATATCACTGCCAAAGCTGTACATTTGGGAATGATCATATCATAGCTGGATTTAAATTCAAAAGACTAGAGACTCTCCCTTGAGGAATAAGCACAGATAAAAAGAGGTCTGAGGACAGACGTGTAATTGTAACATTTTCATGTCAAGGAGATGAGAAGAACCCAATTAAAGATTCAGAAAAGAGGGACAAATCAGGTCGGGGGACAGCAAGACAGAATGGGGTCTAAGTAACCAAATGAAGAAAGTGGTTCAAGGAGGCTGCTGATAGGTGGAGTAAAGGGAGGATGTGTTGTTACCCTTAGTGATAGAGAGTTCTTTGGAGACTCCACATATGTTGTTAAAGTAGTGGGCATGGAGAGCTGATTGTCGTGAGGTTAAGAGAATACAGGAGAAAAGGAATTAGGGAAGAGAGAAACTATGCTTTAGAGGTGTACTGGAAAACAGAACAAAGAAAATGGAGCATTGGCCAGGGGGAAATGTGGGGCCAAAGGATTGTTTTTGTTTGCTTTTTAAGGTAGGAGATATTTGCTGCATGTTTATCTGTTGATTGAAATGATTTGATAAAGGATAAAACTGATGATATAGTGAAGAGGAGGCAGTTCCTGTGGTAGGTGAGGGGAATGCAGTGTAATGCACAACTGGGGAATTGGCCTTAACTAGGAGTAGAGACAGTTTATAACAACAAGAAGGAAGGAGTTAGGTAGGTCAGTAGCTGTGGTTGTGGGAGGTGGGTGTGAGTATTCTACTCTGATTGCTTCTATTATTTTTTTTTTTTTCCCAGTGAAAGCAGCAGACTCATCTGAAAGTGAGGATGGGGGAGGAAGTTTTGGAGGTTTGCAGAGGTGGTGTGAGGAGAAGGTGTGAGGTTGTCATCTAGAAGAGAGAATGGGCAAGAAAGATGTAGGGTTGCTGGGCAGCTCTTTGGGCCCACTTGAATTTGTGAGCATAAGTTTAAAGTGAAACCAATCAGTATGATGTTTTATTTTTTTCCCTTTGCATTTAGCTGCGTGAGTCTAGGCTTGAAGTAGGTGGAGGGTTCAGTGTCACCAGGATTGGGTTTTTACGAAACGAGTATGATGAAGGAGCAAGGGAGGAGAAGAAAATATATAAAGAGAAGTGATTATAGTGATGGATCATGGCATTTACGTTCAGTTCAGGAAGTGAGAAGAGTGAAGGATAGGGACAAGTAGGGCAGGTGGCTTGTGGATGCTGGAGAGGTTGAAGAATTGTTGCAGAATGACCTGAAAAAATAGTGGTCATTGTGGAGAATGGGCTGTTTGAAACTTATGGAGGACAGGTAGGTACAGCAAAGACTAATTATGGGAGTTGGCAGCTGAGGGAGGTAAAGGACAAGATCGTTGGTGGAGAGGAGGTCAATGCCTTGATGATCCAAGATTCAAGAAAGATTATCTCCATAGGAATTGATACCATTAAGAATTATGACAGGAATAGTATTGGAGAGAGTGGTAGTAACCTAGGTTCTAAGTGCTAAATCCTTGAGAAATGAGGGAAGATACTGGGGAATTTATAGATGAGTTCCGCAAAGCAGGATGACAGATGGTATAGACTAAATGTGTGAGCTTTAAAACAAGGAGGTTTTAGAGAGGAAGGTGGGTTAATGGGTGTGGAAAAAGGAGGGCCCTCATCTGCCAAGGGCTTCCAGGGGTGTTGTAGGGAAGCAGCTGGCACCGAAGAAGCCTGCAGGGAAATAGTATTTTCATGCAGGTTTCAGTTAGGGCAAGAAGGGAAGGCAGTGTTCAGAGAAGAGTTTGAGCGTTAGTACTGGTAAACTGGTACAGTGGGAAACTGTTGACCACCCTGGCATTATCAGGAGTGTTTTACCCAAAGTGGAAGACAGAAAATAAAAGTCAAATAAGCAATTGGTGCTCTGTGAAACAATTCTTACTTTAAAATACTCATTTCATTAATTCCTGGTTTAGTAAGAATGTAAGGCTTTCCGCATGCTGGTTCATTGCCTGTGATTTTCTTTCCCCAGCTTGTCCTGGGGAAGGAGCTATTGAGAGGGGTGTGAAGTGAGGGTTTTGCAGAACCAGGAGAGGAGGAGATCTGAGCACGAGTGAGGTTTTAGGAATCTGTGCATAGGTTGATGAATTGTGTGAATGGTCAACGAGATGGGGGATTGAAGAGCTTCTATCTGATGGCTTCTATTTTCTCATTAAAATAGGAAGCAAAGCCATCTGCTTAGTGTGATGTAAAAGAGGTCAGGGCTTGGTAGAGTTTGATATTGCCTTAATGGACAGTGGGAGATAGCTCATTAATTAAAGAAATATTTCTGGACAAATTATAAAGTCTTTTCAGGTTAGGAATTCATTTTGTAAAGGCTCCTCTTTCCCTGGTTTAATGAACTTACCTGGAAGTCTCAGCAAACTGGTGATAGGAACAGAATAGTCAGACATCTGAGTTAGTTCAGACTGGGATTTGTTCACAGGGGAGAGGAAAAGGATTAAGGGCAGAGAATTGAGGAGGCTCATAGGCAGGTGTTTGGAGGAATGTCATGTAGTGTATGGTCAAGATAAGGAAGGAAGTGGAGACAGAGAGGACTGAAAGGGACAGGAGAGAATTCAAAGTTCTGGAGACCTAAGCAGGTGAAGGGTAAAGACATGAGGGGTCTGGAAAGATGTGTTTTTTTCATTCAGGGAGTGGGAAGTTGGCATTTAAGATTAAGGTATGGCACAGTTCCACATAATGACAAGAGTCTAAGATGTGGCTTTTGAAATGCACGAAAACACAATGGAGAAAATAATCACTGGAGTTAAGGAATTCAAAATACTAACAGCCTAGATGCTTGAGGATTAGATGATTTGTGTAGAAATATATTGAAGTAACTAAATATATTGTCAGGGACTGGGACAGAGAAAGAGCCAGGTGTCCAAGTCTTGAATGAATGCAGTGCTTAGGAGATGGGTGACAGTGTCAATTGGACTAGAGGGTGTCTAGCTGCATGCTAGAGCCTCCGAATGCCGTTACTTTGTGAATATACTTGTGAACAGAGCACTGAGATGGGTGTGGTTGAGGGTCTAGTACATTTGTTTGTGTCATCCTCACATCATCATGCACCCGGTCCTTTATCTCTTCTGCTTCTACTTCATTGTTGTAAGTTTTTCTTTTTAGATTCATTGAAGATAACTAACAAACTAATGTGATCGTGTTGAGTTTATCAACTTACTTGTCTGATTGCTTTGTTGAGACTAATACGATTGTTTTCCTGGGGCAGGAGGAACTAGACATTCGAACACTGCAGACGAAAAATCGCAAGCTGGCAGAAATGCTGGATCAGCGGCAGGCCATTGAAGACGAGCTCCGCGAGCACATTGAAAAACTGGAGCGACGGCAGGCCACCGATGACGCCTCACTCTTGATTGTCAACCGGTACTGGAGTCAGGTGGCTAACTTGTTTATTTGCTTGGATTTTTATTTAGGCATTTTAGTTCTCCATCTTACTCTCATTTCCAAAGTTGTATCCTTTTGTTTTTTTTTATAATTCTACCCTTTCCAGTTTGATGAAAACATCCGTATCATCCTTAAGCGTTATGATCTGGAACAGGGTTTGGGAGACCTGCTAACAGAAAGGAAAGCCCTGGTTGTGCCTGAACCAGAACCGGACTCAGACAGTAATCAGGAACGCAAAGATGACCGAGAGAGAGGTGAGTATTTGAGTTGCGTTCTGTTTCTGCATGTCTCTGGGTTTTCTAAGTAGAGCTTTGCTTTGAGGCTCTCCATTTGAGGTGGGAAAAGGGATTTTGTTATTTCCAGTTTTATAATTTTCGGGGGGCTTCTTTTTTCCCCCTGTGTCCTCAGGGGAAGGGCAAGAGCCAGCTTTCTCTTTCCTTGCTACTTTGGCCAGCAGTTCCAGTGAAGAGATGGAGTCTCAGCTGCAGGAGCGTGTGGAGTCTTCCCGCCGAGCCGTATCCCAGATTGTGACCGTCTATGATAAGTTGCAAGAGAAAGTGGAGCTCTTATCCCGGAAGTTAAATAGTGGAGGTGAGGCAAGAACCTGAAGGCTGGGAGTAGCGGGAGAGGAGTGAGAACTCCGTCTTTGCATTCAGGCTTATAGTGTATTTTTAGTTAAATTTCTTGGAATCCTCATCTTTAACATTACTGGGAATGTCATTACTATGTGGCATATTAGTAGTTTACTAATGCTTCACGTTTTTTTAAAATTATTTTTTATTAAATCATAACTTTGTACATTGATGCATTTATGGGGTTTAGGGTACTGCTTTGATATACAATGGGAAATGCTTACATTGAACTAAGTAACACATCCATCACAATTATCCTCATTTCTAAATAGTTTTGAAATGTATCATTGTAATGCTTCACATTGTGAGCCACATGGCAGTCCTTTAATAAGCTAAGGAAAGATTTTATCAGCTTTATTCTGACATAGTCTATAAATTAGACACTTTTGTAAATAGCAGAATTAATTTTATTATTTAAGAAATAGCTCTGATTTTTGGATAATTATATGGTATATACAGACTATTGATTTATTAGTGATAATAAAAATTTTAAATATTAACAGTTATGTTATTTAAAAACTTTTCTGTTAGCTATTGAATTTTGACTTGTAAGTATCCATTTTTAATTATGTTTTTGTTTTTCTATTATTGCTAATGTTTTTAGAAAGAATTGGTTTAGGTTTTAGAGTTATCAGATGATCTCTATGTTTAGAAGGATAAAGGAGAAAATAGTCTATGTATGGTAAAGTATCTGTATGAAACAAAATTATTGGGAGTAATTATGCTGTTACTCAGTGTTAATGCAGAAAATTATTATGCTACAGTATTTGTAGCTAGGTTATGTCTTTAGTCATTTGTGGCATAAATCTCTTGCTCAAATGCAAGTTAAATGCCTTTATTCACATTTTTAATAATAATCATGGTCTAGTTGGAATATCTTAATTTCCTAGATTATCATTAAGATGTTTAACCTTTCATTTCTGAAAGAAATAAGTTGAATGTATGAGAGGCTGAACCATTGGGTAAGCAAACAAGACTTACATTATTCTATAATTTTAGTTTTATGGATAATTAAGTTAAACTGTCAACAAAATAAGCTGCAGGCATGTAGAAGCTTTGTGAAAACTTGGTGGACAAGGGTTTCTTTTGCTTTTCCACTAGTGTGTGTGCATTTCTATATTTTATTGTTAGGAAAATAGACAACTTGTTTTAAAATGTGCAAATCCAAAATACGTAAAAGTAGACTACTATTCTCATCTCACTTCTCAAAGGAAACCCTTGTAAGGACGTGTTCCGTGTCCTCCTGGACTTCTGAATTCCTGTTATGTCTACTTGAGTGTTCCCAGCTCACCTGAGCCTCTTGGTGCAGTGCCGGGCTCACTCTGTTTCTTCAGTTTCTGGAATTGTATCTGGTATCTAATGGATTAGTCAATGGGAAATAAATGAATTAATTGTGTTCTGTATATATGCATGTATTTAATTCTCTTTTGACTCTAGTTAAATAGTGAGAGATAGTTTTACTTTTTAGTAGTCTGGATAATATGCCATATGTGGGGGCATTAGTATTAGTGTTAAACATGATTTTAGAAATAATATCAAGTGAAATAATGGCAATATTAAAAAGGAAGTAAAATAGTACTTTAAAATTATTCTTTTTTGATGGCATTCATGTTAGGGTCAAGTTTATGCTCAGACATAAAAACATTTATTATGATTTACAAGCAGCTAAGCTATTATTTGTAACACAAAAGGCAACTGTCACTGATAAGCTGAGCTTTCTAAGAGATAAAGATACGTGTCAATTATAACTTGTTTGGAAGTTCATTCACCGCTCTCCCCCCATGTTGGTTTGGTCCTTGATTCAGTGGCTTTGTATAGGCTTGTTTATTAATTTATTAAATATTTATTGTGTGTTTATTATATTCTGGGTCTTGTCCTCAGTGCTTAGGTGGGAGTACTAAAATTCAGTCTCTTATTTTTAATTCAGGTTAGAAATGAGAATCACCTTAGGAGTTTTCTGAGTGTACTCTCTTTCTGGCTCTGTCCATGGGAGATTCTTACTCAGTAAGTGTGGGATAGGTCTTTTTTAGAAAAGCTCCACAAGTGATTCTGATGGGCCATTCTAGATTCAAAACCCTGAAACCACCACATAACCAGCCTATTCTGTATTATCTGCAGAGTGATGCTGAGAGGTGTTAGAAAGGAGCATAGTTTCTCTAAAGGATGATCTCGATCCCGGGACTGTGTGGTTTCCCTTAGTAACATTTGGATTGGAGCTGTAGTATGTATGACTCTAACTTACTTACCTGATGTAAGTTCTTTAGACTTACCTACCTAATTTATAAATTATGGTGTTCATTTTGATTTTTGAGTTTCAGGAGGGCCCCTAGCATATTGTTTCAGAATATGATAAATGAGTCTATGCTCTGTTTTGTTCATGATTTTATGGGGGTTTATTTAAAGATGGAAATTCTGCTCCCTTTCCACCTTCTCTCTCCCTACAGAGACGTGTTTCATATTGGTGTTATGAGTAGGAATGTGTGATAGCCTTATGAAATAGAATTATATTGCTATTAGGTCTCACACTGATTAGAAATACCACTGTTTTGTCTTCAATTCTAAAATGTAATTTTTGAGGGGATTGTACCTTTTATAAGTAAAGTTATAGAGCCCTTATTTATTTTCTCACAGCATTTTGGCCTTACAGAAAGGGATAGAAGTTTGGTGTTCTGAGCTGCAAGTTGACTAATTTCCTTAAGCTAGTCACCTGAACTCTGGGTACTTTATCTGTCACATGAGATAATTAAGACCAGCCTACTTCTTCTTCTTTTTTTTTCTTAATACAACTATCTTGTGTATAAAAAACCCAGCCTACTTCTTGAAGTTCTGAGGAAGATGGAAGTGGGGTAGTAAGTTAAAGCTTTGGTAGGATAAAAAGTATTAACATTTAATACTATGGGCTCTGTGCCTGTAGCACAGCAGTTACAGTGCCAGCCACCTGCACCGAGGCTAGTGAGTTTGAACCCAGCCTGGGCCAGCTAAGCAACAATGACAACTACAACAAAAAAATAGCCAGGCATTGTGGCGGGCACCTATAGTCCCAGCTACTTGGGAGGCAGAGGCAAGAGAATCGTTTAAGCCCAAGAGTTGGAGGTTGCTGTGAGGTGTGACGCCATGGCACTCTATCGAGGGTGACATAGTGAGACCCTGTCTCCAAAAAAAAAAAAAAGAAAGAAAGAAAAACAGCATTTAATACCATGGATACTAAATTAAATACAGTCCTTCTTCTGCAGATAATCTGATAGTAGAGGAAGCAGTACAGGAGCTGAATTCCTTCCTTGCACAAGAGAACATGCGGCTGCAGGAATTGACAGACCTCCTTCAGGAGAAGCATCGCACCATGTCTCAGGAGGTACTTCACCAAGAAAGGAGAGGTGGCTTTTTCTCAGGCCGCTGGCAGACATTGTCTCAGAATTCCAAACCCACATTTAAAGGTTCTCTTATTTCCCTTGTAGAAGGCCTATTTTTATACTGAAGAGCATGCGTACCAGCCTAAGGTGGCCAGCTCTGGGAGATCAGAAGTGAGGGAGGAAGACAATAATTCAATATTTTTCCTTGACTACACCTATTTAAATAGACATTTTAGGATCTTAGTCTTTAGGAAGAAATGCCATCGTAGAGGATTTTGCAAACTACAACAAAACTCCAAACTTCTAAGTGATGGGTTCCCTAAGTATAAAAGATCCTGTACAGTCTTACTGAGGAATGGCTCGGTAAAAATTCAACAGAGAATGACAGAGTGGGAACTACTGCATTGATGATGTCCTGGGAACTTGAGAAATGTGGATTTTCTGGGTAAACTTGAGTACAAAAAGTGCCATCATCAAACCATGCCAAGATTTAAGCATTTATTTACACCAAGTAATCAAGATAAAGTCATGACAGGCCTTAATAAGACTGTTTCCATCCTCCTGCTTATCATTTTGGTTACGTTCAAAGGATATTCTACTGAAATTTGATGTACTGTAATTTGTCCATCGACTTCTCATGCTGATAAGTAATTTAATAGTCACCTTTTACTTAGTGCCTAGCACTTAAACACTTTATGAACATTGTCTCTCTTGGTAAAATAATCCCACTTAACTGCTAAGGAAACAAATTCAAAGAGCTTAGTGACATAGCTTGAAAGTAACTGAGCCGTGTTTTCTTTTTTGTAGATTTCTGCTTTTGTTTTTGTTTTCTAAAAACCATAGAGAGAGAGAGATGAGCTGTGTTTTGAATGTAGGCCGGTTTAACCTCAAAGCTCATTTTCCTTATGTGTGGTTGTTTCCTAAAATCTAGTGTTAAGGTTCATGCTAGGCTGGTTGCATGAAAATTATCTGGGGAGTTAATTACTTAATATGGATTCTCATGGACCTTCAAAGGGGTAAGAATAGAGCAGCACTTATGAACAAATTGGAATGTTGTAAGAAGAATGACCTTCTTCATGTTTTAAAATATAAACTAGGTGCTACCAGCATGGTCTTTTCTAGCCCTTTCTTAAATCTCAGATAGCATAAATTGCTAACCTGGAGGGCACATTTTTTGCTCAACTGGCTTGGTATGTAAAATGACTCTTATGTTAGGCTGGCTGTGATGGCTCACGCCTGTTATCCTAGGAGGCTGAGGCGCATGGATTGCTTGAACTTACAGGTTTGAAACCAGCCTGAGCAAGAGCGAGACCTCATCTCTAAAAATACCTGGCTGTTGTGGTGGGCACCTGCAGTCCCAGCTACTTGAGAAACCGAGGCAAGAGAATCACTTGAGCCCAAGAGTTGGAGGTTGCTGTGAGCTGTGAGGCCATGGCACTCTATGGAGGGTGACAAAGTGAGCCTCTGTCTCAAAAACAAAAACAACTACAACAAAAAACCAAAAAGACTGTTATGGCCACTGTTGGTGCTGTTTGCCGGGAGCTCACATTAGTTGTCCCCTGGAATGCCTGCAGTGTGCCTCCCCAGCATGGCAGTTTCAGAGAGTTGGACTTTTTTCGTGGTGCCTAACTTCTTCCAATGAGGATCCCGAGAACATCAGGCAGAACATGTGTGGCCTTTTTGACATACCTTTGAAATTACGTAGTGCCATTTCTACTGGGTCACTAAGAAGTTACATAGTGCAGTTTCCATGGGGTCACTAAAGTTGACCTAGTTTCAAGAGGAACAGATATGACAAAGAAACTGACAAAGGCTGTACTTGTTGACCTGAGGCTCATTAAACCAACACGAAGGGTACATACTGTATAGGTTAACGGGAACATGTTAACTGTATGCTAATTAAAATACTAAATAGTGTTAGCTAGTGTACAGCTCCTAAATAAACAGTGAACAACAAAAGGTTTTGTCTTTATAGTTTGTGATTCTAGATGACTCTGGGGTCAGCTTGAAAAAGAGAATGGAAATTTTCCTTTTTCTATCTGGATTTTGTAGGAATGTGGAAAGAGGTTAAAGATAGCTGTTTTTTTAAAAAAAAAATTTTACATTCTAAAATATTTATCTGATCAAATGATATTATCTTTTCTCTTAAAAAATACACATTTTTGATAGGTTTATGGTGTTGTCTAGGAAAATAGTGGTTTTCATAGGTAGAAAAATTACTGTTTCTTAGTCTTTTCTTTGCATGAAGACTTCTTACAGACTTTAGACTTAACTATTTTCATAATTAAACAGCCTCAGAATTGTCAAAAGAATCTGTAATTTCATTTTTATACTCACGTGTTGAGAAGAGGGTGAAGCCTCTTCTATTTCAATCTTTTCTGTAATCATATAAGCAAGGGTGAATGTTACGTGACTTGGACCTTAAACTACTGATATGAATCATTCCTTTTCTAACTTGGTCGTTTTTGCTGTATTTTTCTGAATGCCTGTATTTGGGATGTAGTTCTCCAAGTTGCAGAGTAAAGTGGAGACAGCTGAGTCACGAGTATCTGTCCTGGAGTCCATGATTGATGATCTGCAGTGGGATATTGATAAAATTCGGAAGAGGGAACAGCGACTTAACCGACACTTAGCTGAAGTCCTAGAACGGGTCAGTGCTGTTTTGTACTTTGGAGGCTAGAATCATGTTTAGAAGTCTCCTCAGAAAGGAGCAACTTGGGAAGTGGCGCTTGGAAAAGAAATTGATCCTTTGAAAGTACGTTGGTTATAAATCTTAGGCTCTAACTAAAACATTTTTATTTTCTCTGTAGGTGAATTCAAAAGGTTATAAGGTGTATGGAGCAGGGAGCAGTCTCTATGGTGGCACCATCACTATCAACGCCAGGAAGGTAAAAGTAGTGACTCTGGTTGTGTTTTTGGACTTGACGTCAGGGCTTGTGCCTAGGTACTGGGAATGGTGTTCACAGGTGGCAAAGGGGGGTATCGCTGGAAGAGTGAATCGGTGAAGGTGGGAAGTTTAGAAATGGGATGATTGAAGAACTCTTTCTTAACTCTCATTTTGTATTTGCCTGCTTCTATCCAGTTTGAGGAAATGAATGCAGAGCTTGAGGAGAACAAAGAATTGGCTCAGAATCGTCTCTGTGAGCTGGAGAAACTTCGGCAAGACTTTGAGGAAGTCACTACACAAAATGAAAAGCTGAAGGTAAAAGCTTTACCACATCTCCAGAGGGTGGTAAAGTCAGACTTACTGATCAACTGTCACGTGCACTTGTGAACCGATGTTATTAATGAGGGCAAAGAAAAGTGCAGGCCAAATTCAACCTCCGTTCATGGTAATATAACTCAGTAAGTTAGGTGTAGAAGAAATATGTGTCAACATAAGTAGAGGCCATATATGACAAGCCTGTGGCTAACATTTATTTGGTGGTGAAAACGTGAAAGTGTTTCCCTTTAAGATCAAAAAGAAGTCAAGGATGTCCACTCTTAGTGCATCAATTCAAGAGAGAGTGCTGGAAGTCCCAGCCGGACCAGTTAGGCCAGGATGAGAAATAAAAAGCCCTCTAAATTGGAATGAAAGAAGTAAAGTTGTCAGATGACACAGTCTTGGATGTAGAAAAACTTCACCAAAAAACTGTTAACAACTATAAACAAATTCGGTAAAGTAAGATACAAAGTCCATGTACAAAAATCAGTTGTATTTCTGTACAATAACAGTAAACTACATAGAAAAGGAAGTAAGGAAACAATCTCACAAACATTATCAAAAACATAAAATACTCAGGAATAATTTAATGGGTGTAAGATCTGTCTAGTGAATGGATAAAAAAATGTGATGTGTGTATATGTATATATGTATATTAATGAAATACTATATAACCTTAAAAAGTAGGAAACCCTGTCATTTGCAACAACAGGGATATTTTTAGAGGACATGCTAAGTGTCCTTAGCTGAGAGCAGAAAGACAACTATATGATCTGATTTATATGTGTGATGTGAAAAAGTCAAACTCACAGATGCAGTGAGTAGGATAAATTGTAGTTACCAGGGGGAGGGAAGTGGGGAGATGTGAGTCAAAGAGTATAAAGTTTCAGTTACGCAGGATGGAGTTTTGGGGACCTGATGTGTAGCATGGTGACGATGGTTGATAATAGTGTATTGTGTACTTGAAATATGCTAAGGAAGTAGATCTTTTTTTTTTCCCCCTTAGTCATTTTTTTTTTTTAATCATAGCTGTGTACATTCATGTAATCATGGGGTACAGTGTGGTGTTTTCATATACAAGTAGATCTTAAATGTTCTTGCCACACAGAAAAGGCTATTACTGAGGTGATACATATGTTGATTAGCTGAACTGTAGTAATCATTTCACAGTATATATGTATATTAAAACATCATGTTATATACCTTAAATAATGTACAGTTTTAATTTGTCGATGATACCTTAATAAAGCTGGATGGAGAGAAAAATGTAAGTTTTGGTGATAGATCTACTTATTTACTTTTATGTTTACTTATTATCTGTACGCTGCCTTGTTTTGAAAAGGATTTAAAGTAACCTACCAAGAGTAAGTGCTGTGCTCTGACTTAGGAGTTGTTGAGGATAATGAGGAATAGGGTAAGCTTGAGTGAGGGTCCAAGATGGATTAAGAAGTGGGCTTGTCTACAGGGTTGTGCAGGGCCCTGCATGTACTGTGGCAAGGTGGACCACTCATGTGTCAGTAATTGCTACAGGTCCACAGATTCGGCTGTGTGGGTTCTTGCTGCCAAAACACAGAAAGAAACACAATCAATGATCCTATTGGTTTTTAAACCTATCCAGAATAATTTTCCCCTCACATCCTTAGAGGAAGCAAAGGGATTCCGGAAGACTCTCTCACCCTTCTTTCAATCACAGCCAACTTTATTTTATAATTTTATCTCTTACTAGGTAAATAGATAAGAATAAAGGTGTTTGAACAGAAAAGTAAAAAAATAACCCAAGTTAAATCACATAAAGTGTTTGAACAATTAAAGCAAACGGTAGCTTAGAAGCATGACTAATTTTGATAGTCTGCCACAAATGTTTTTCTCTGTGACTGTTAATAAAGAGAACAGGTTAGTTGCTGGGGTTTTCAACTATATTTAAAAATAATCATCTGACACATTTTCACAAGGCTCTTCAGTGAGAATTATTATTATCCAAATAATTCTGAGGAGGAAGAATACAGCATATCCAGCTACTACTTCTTCGGTGGTCTAATTTTAGTTGGGGTAGGCTTTACATCACTAGAGGAATGGGTAGATGGGCTTCATAATCTTCAGAAAGATAGTTTGAATTGTGCAGGACATCAGGGAGTTCAGAATTTTATTTCTTACCTAGCATCTAGGGGATAGATACTAAATTCTGCTTCTGACTTTTCTTATCTTTGGGCACTCCTCAGGTGGAATTGCGGAGTGCAGTGGAGGAAGTGGTTAAGGAAACTCCAGAATATCGCTGCATGCAATCACAGTTCTCCGTCCTGTACAACGAGAGCCTACAGTTGAAAGCACACTTGGATGAGGCTCGGACCCTGCTTCACGGCACCAGGGGAACCCATCAACGCCAGGTCGAGCTCATTGAGGTAACAGCCTTGTCTTGTCTTCTGTATATGAGCTTTTCTGCTACAAATTTCACAGTTTTACATGCAAGTAATCTCTCATTCATTCAGCAAATATTTCTAGAGTGGCTGTGGGTCTTTATTCTGCTAGATGGCAGGCACAACACAGATGAGACAACAGAATTCCTGCTCTGTGGATCCAATAGTGTCCAGTAGTGGGAGAATAGCATCCGTTAGAATGCAGTATGGGACAGAAGCAGCTTATCCGAAAGGTGTGGTGATAGAGAGACCATCTGACATGGCTGTGGAAACTTCCTGATTCCACTTAAGAAAGTAACGTATGACTCTTAAAGATAAATATAAGTTTATGGGTTGTTAAAAGTAGGAGAAGAGCATTTCCAGCAGTGAGAACAGAAAGTATAAAAATGTAAGAGAACGTGACAGATAGTTTAGCATGGCTGGAGTTTATGTGTATAAGGGAAAATAGTGGGTAGAAGCTATGTCACTACTTACGTGCCATTGTATGCTACAGTGGCACCTGTAGATGATTTTATTTTAAACGTAGAAACTTTTATTCCTCTATTAACTTCTGTATCTTCCATAGTCCCTAAGGTGGTGTTTATGGTAGGTGACCTTTTAACTTATGCCTGACAAGTGAGGTGGATACCACTTTATAGGTATTTATATGCTGTGTTATGGTTTAGTTTTCCAACTAAATTGTAATATTTTCAGAATCAGGGAACATTTCCTTTATTTCTTTTGTATCCTGTCCATTTCTAATTCAGTATTTTGTAGGTATCTGGTGTTAAGTATTGATTGAACTGGAAATTTTCTGAGTAACCTGTTCTTTTCTTGACATTTTCTTTTTCTCAGATCTTGCAGATAAAATTTAGGAGATAGATTAATGAAATATGCCATTTCCGTATTTTGGTAAAGATTTTAGATTGATTCCTTTTTCTGTGTGTAGCGAGATGAAGTCAGTCTTCATAAGAAGCTGAGGACCGAAGTTATCCAGCTGGAAGATACACTGGCCCAAGTCCGCAAGGAGTATGAAATGCTGAGGATAGAGTTTGAGCAGACACTCGCTGCCAATGAACAAGCAGGTAGAATTACTCATTCCACACTGCAGTTGATGCCTTCCTCGGAAGACACAAGGCAGGCCTCAGGATTTGTTAATGCTGACTTGAACTCAGAAGTCCCAGGGTGCCTGAAATCCTATAATCCATTTGGGTTCACAGCCTAGATGTTTGCCTTTTAACCCAAGTTGACCATTTTTGTTTTCATCTTTGAGAAGGATTCTTCCTTTTGGTAGATCTCCCTGTTTCTCTGAGGCCCTTTCTCTCCTCGTGCCTTTGCCCTGTCAGTTCCTCCTAACATTGCCCTTGCTGTATTTCAGGCCCCATAAACCGGGAGATGCGCCACCTCATCAGCAGCCTCCAGAATCACAATCACCAGCTGAAAGGGGAGGTCCTAAGGTATAAGCGGAAATTGAGAGAAGCCCAGTCTGACCTGAACAAGGTAACCAGGAGGAGTGAAATAAGTATTATTTGCTCTTAAGGTTACACAGCTACTTTGAAAGAGGTAAGCAGTGTGGTTACCATAAGTGATGTGCACCTTTCTTTTCTTTGTCTTTATTCTTCCAGACACGTCTGCGTAGTGGCAGTGCCCTCCTGCAGTCTCAGTCTAGTACCGAGGACTCGAAGGACGAGCCTGCAGAGCTAAAGCAAGACTCTGAGGACTTACCTGCCCAGTCCTCAGCATCAAAGGCATCTCAGGAGGATGCCAATGAAATGAAGTCCAAGCGGGATGAAGAAGAACGGGAGCGAGAAAGGAGGGAGAAAGAGAGGGAGCGAGAAAGAGAACGGGAGAAGGAAAAGGAGAGAGAGAGAGAGAAGCAGAAACTGAAAGAGTCAGAAAAAGAGAGAGATTCTGCTAAGGACAAAGAGAAAGGCAAACATGATGATGGAAGGAAAAAGGAAGCAGAAATTATCAAACAGCTGAAGATTGAACTCAAGTAAGCACGATATCAGGACTCAGTGTTCTTGACTCAGAAGCTAAAGTTAGGACACCATGCGTGAGATCTTTGGCTGATCATTGTCATAGTTTAGGCTGTACTACTAATGTGGTTTCAACTCTTGATCCAGTATATAGGCAAAATGGCCTGCATGGCTGTTAGGTACCTTGGTTTGATATTTTAGTTATTAGTAAATCCCATGATTATAGACTTACTTTTCATGAATCCAAATTAAAGGAAGAGATGTCATGATTAAAGTAACACTCCTGAGGATTATTGGAGATTAACTACTGATCTTTATTGGATTTGGGTAGATTGCTGGCATTATTGCTGAAATTACACTAAATGGAACATATATGGATCAGTGTGTCTTGAGCAGTTTTTGATCTATTTGTCCAACAGTTAACTAGTTAGTGCTAGGTCTTTTAAGAGATTTTTTAGATTTATTCCCACAGGCAGTGAAACAGTTAAGCAGACCTTTAACCTAGCGAGACACTATCTTTGTCATAACCTCACATGTTGCCCCTTCTGCATAACCAGTAGCTTCTACAATAGAACTGGTTACTACTTCTTTTTTTTTGAGACAGAGTCTCAAGCTGTCACCCTGGTAGAAGACTCTTGGGTTTAAGTGATTATCTTGCCTCAGCCTCCCAAGTAGCTGGGACTACAGGCACCCACCCCAATGCCTGGCTATATATTTTTTGTTGTTATTGCAGATATTGTTGTTTTAGCAGGCCCAGGCCAGATTTGAATCTGCCAGCCTTGGTGTATGTGGCCGGCACCCTACCCACTGAGCTACAGGTGCCGCCAGAACTGGTTACTTCTTGATCCCCATTTTTTTATAGCTGCCTCTTTGTTGTTTAGATTTGATGGACTGTTGTGCTCAGAATGCTTAAAATATGCTCTGGTATATAAAAATGTAGTTAAGAGGTTTAATAATTTAGTAAGAGATGAAGTTTTAGTCTTTAGCTGATGGTTAGTCATTATGCTGTCACACAGTGTGGCATCAGAAACATCTGATTTCCATAATCATTTAAATACATTCCTGGACACCATCCCAGATCTACTGAATTTGAGTTTTTAAGGGTGGGGATCATAAAAATTTGCCCAAGTAATAGGCTGATGTCTACCTGGTTAGAGAACTTTGTTTGAAGGGGGAAGTGATTCATTTATACAGCTAACTTTTCTGTGCATTCTAAACACATCCAAAAGTCTCTTGATAGTTTGTAAAATTTTGTCTGATAGGTGTGATATAAAATATAAAAAACTTTTAAAATATCCTGCTCCCAAATTCCCTTACTCTGATGCCCTTTCTTTTCTTGTTCTATTGTTCCCCTCCCTCGACTACGGCTGTCACAGGAAGGCACAAGAGAGCCAAAAGGAGATGAAACTGTTACTAGACATGTACCGCTCTGCCCCAAAGGAACAGAGAGACAAAGTGCAGCTGATGGCGGCCGAGAAGAAGTCTAAGGCAGAGGTATCTAGTCTGCTGTTGCCTGTCCTCTGGTTAAAATCTGCATATGTGGGATTTTAACTGTAACATTTTCTGCTCTTCTAAAGACCATCTAAAGTAGATATTTTAGGATTCTCCGCAAAGTGGTAAGATTACACCAGAATTACTTGAATTAGGAGTAGGGTCACAAATATTTCATTCCCTGCTTTACCTGTGTGAATCATTGCTTATAGTGATTTGCTTATTATTTTTGGGAGAAATTTTGTAAACTCTTAAAATTTGGGGAACTACATAAAATGCACATGCTCCCTCCTTACAAATGTTGTCATAGAAGCATGTAATGTTGGCGTGGAATGGTGTTAAAACAGTGTTGTAATTTGACATATTTATTTTGTTCCATAATCCTGTAAAGGCTCTTTTGTTGTGATGGGCCCTCTGTCTATCCACAGTGTGAACTGATTTTTGAAAATGTGTTACCACTTATTCTTTGTTTTTGTGTAATGCTTTTCCTCCTATAGTTGGACGATCTAAGGCAAAGACTCAAGGATCTTGAAGATAAGGAGAAGAAAGAGAACAAGAAAATGGCTGATGAAGATGCCTTGCGGAAGATCCGGGCAGTAGAGGAGCAGATAGAGTACCTGCAGAAGAAGCTGGCCATGGCCAAGCAGGTGGATTTCTTTATTTAGTTGACTTTTAAAGTAAATGTTACCTCATGAGTAAGTTGCTGCCAGTGAAGTTTGCTCTTTCTAATCTTTGTTTGTTAATATTTTTTTCGCTTATATGGGCTTTTGTTTGTTTTTACATTGAAGTCTTCTTCCATTATTTTGTTTTACATATTTGTGAGGCAGGAAATTTACTTATATTTCCAAATGGATAGTCCATTGTTCAATAATTGTTACATTGTTTGTTGAGGATCTGTCCTTTGTATACTTGGAATCAAGGGATACATTGAATATAAAATAAAAAAAGATTATTTTATATACATTATGATTTCAAATATATGACACTAATAAAACCATTTATAAATAAATGTAACATTCATAATTATATATATTCATATATATGCATGTGTTTATATATTTTATATTTATAAGTATGTGTAAAATTTGTTCTGTTTTCATTTGGTCCTAGACAAACTAGTTTTAAAATACATATGGAAAAGTAAATAAGAGTGACAAGGAAAATTGAAAAAGGACAGCACTGGAATCTCTTCCAGAGTTAAAACATAAAGTTTCAGTAGGTAAAATAGCTCGGGACTACTAAACAGACCATCAGAACTGAACAGAAACTCCAGAAATAGACCACAGTACACGTAGGTATTTAATATGGTAAAGACAGAGTTTTCAATTAGTGTGGAAAAGGATGGTTGTGGTGAGATAAAAATTTAAAAATGAGGCTCGATGCTTGTAGCTCAGCAGCCAGCCACATACACCAGAGCTGGTGGGTTCGAATCCAGCCTGGGCCTGCCAAACAACAACAAACTACAACCAAAAAATAGCTGGGTATTGTGGCGGGTGCTTATAGTCTCAGCTACTTGGGAGGCTGAAGCAAGAGAATTGCTTAAGCCCAAGAGTTTGAGGTTGCTGTGAGCTTTGATGCCACGGCACTCTACACAGGGCGACAGCTTGAGACGCTCTCAAAAAACAAATTTAAAAATGATATTAGATAAAAAGTTGGATCCGTACTTGAACACTCTACAGTTGGATGATTCCCAAATGGTTCATAGATACAATATTCAAAAAATGACACCATGAAAAATCTAGAAGAAAAAATTTGGAGTGGAGATCTTTCTAATTATTTAATAAAAGGCTATAAAACATGAAAGAAAGATAATTTTGAGTTATTAAAAAAAGATAAAATTCCTACAT
The DNA here is from genome assembly GCF_000181295.1 of Otolemur garnettii. Taxonomy (NCBI): domain Eukaryota; kingdom Metazoa; phylum Chordata; class Mammalia; order Primates; family Galagidae; genus Otolemur; species Otolemur garnettii. The sequence continues at coordinate 5,942,367 of NW_003852409.1, forward strand.
GGCAAAAATAAAACAACAACAACAACAAATACTGTTAGCAAAGCCAAATGTTTAAATGCCAAAAAGGCAAAAGTATTTTCCACTGTTAGTCACAAAGGGGCTTATCTTTCTAATACAGAAATCTCTTAAAATATGGTAGGGAAAAAAATCCCAACAGCCCAGTAGAAGAATAGGCAAAAGATATGAGTAGTTCACATGCAAGAATACAAATGGCTCTGAAACATTTAAAAAGATGCCCAGTCTCATTTATAAGGTAGTCGTAAATTAAAGCTGTTGTTAGGTACTATTCATTGTCTGTCAGACCGTTACAACACTTTGGATGTTTGCAAGTGCTGGAAAATCTGTAGATTAAATTCAGAATTTTAATTGTGGGAAAGTAATGTAAGGAGATGTGAGATATTATGGTAGAGGTTCTCCTAAGTAGCTGCTGCCTGATCAGTTTGCCCAGGTTAAGGTATGGAGGATAATGTCTTTGACTACAGATGAACTAATGAGTATCAGATCAACAACTGGTGCCAGTGACCGCAGGTAACAGGGCTTCTTCTGTACTTTTAGGACTACCTTAGTAACAAAAGTAAGCTTCTTAAAACTTAGTCTCTGTCACTAAGTTAATTTATGTCTAAATGAACAGTGGGAAGTTTGGTTTCCTGTGCTCATTCTCTGGACTTAGAAGGCTGCTCTCAGATGAAGTCTCTTCCTCTTTGTTTTAGGAGGAAGAAGCTCTGCTCTCTGAGATGGACGTCACCGGCCAGGCCTTTGAAGACATGCAGGAACAAAACATCCGCTTGATGCAGCAGCTGCGGGAGAAAGATGATGCAAATTTCAAGCTCATGTCAGAGCGTATCAAGTCCAATCAGATCCATAAGTTGCTTAAAGAAGAGAAGGAGGAGCTGGCAGACCAGGTTTTGACTCTAAAGACTCAGGTAATTAGGATGAATAGAGCTTTCAATTCTCTTGACGAAAGCTGCTCTCTGAAGGTACATGGACAAGGATGATTATTGTGGCATTTTTTTTCTTCTTATGATAGGAAAAAAACTGTCCATCATTGGGGTACTGATAATTAAATTATACATCCCTACAATTATATATCCCCACAAAGAGTATGATGTAGCTGTTAAAACAAATATGGATCAGCTCATATGTAAAAATGTCTAAAAATTAGTGATTTGTTTTATTATCCTTTTTGTGTTAAAATGTTTGTGCTTGTGCTGTGTATTTTTAAAAATTCTGGAAAGCTGCGTGAGAAACTTTTAAGAATGGTTACCTCTGGATATTGGGATGAGTTGTGGGTTAGGAAGTGGGTGTGTGTGGTTTTACTTTTTACTCTTTGATGTTGCTGGCTTCTTCCCTGTTCACTATTTCAAGAAAAAGACTGCTTTAGAACCTCCAGCTGTTGTGAAAGAGATACACTTGGACTTTTGTTTGAGCCGCAGTTTATGCGTTCTAGTGTGAATGGCCAGGTTTTAAGCAATTAGTATGGGCAGAGAAGAAACATATTGGTAACTGGAATTTCCCCTATTTTTGATGCTTTGGAGAAGAATCTTTTCAGTGATTTCTTAGATTCTTTTTGAATCTTCAGCAATATTTTATGTTGCAAGTGAAGCTTTCACCTTTTATAATCTTGAGGTATGTTGAAAGGTTCAAGGTTAAAGTCAGTCATAGTTTGAGATTCCTAACATTATATTTTGTGAGACCATGGTTTAACAGAGAATAGTCAGGGGTTTTATTTTTTTGATTGTTTGGTATTTTCTTTTGGTTGGTTGGTTTTTTGCCTTTCAGTTTTTGTTTAAAAAGTCTGATTTTCTACTTCAAAGGTTGATGCCCAGTTACAGGTGGTGAGGAAACTGGAAGAGAAGGAGCATCTGTTACAGAGCAACATCGGCACAGGGGAGAAAGAGCTGGGCCTTCGCACCCAGGCCTTGGAGATGAGTAAACGCAAGGTATGACCGATGGCGGCCAAAGAATGCTAGCACTGCTGAGAAAGCATTGGCTCACTTGATCCCTTGAACTCGGGTTAATATTTTGCCTCACTTGAAATAAAGGGTAATGAGATGATACTTGTACACCCTACGTAGGCAATGGAGGCAGCCCAGCTTGCAGATGAGCTCAAAGCACAGCTGGAGTTGGCCCAGAAGAAACTCCATGATTTTCAGGAGGAGATTGTGGAGAACAGTGTCACCAAAGAAAAGGACATGTTCAATTTCAAACGCGCCCAGGTAAGAGCATTGTCTTTTCTTTACATTTCACCTTTAGATGTGTTCTGAGATCTGAAGTGACCCACAGGATGAAAGAGTCATTGCTCTAATGTTTGTCATCACCTACTGTCCATTTTGTCATAGGAAAACATCCTGAAAACTAAATGTTCATCATTAAGTTCCTGGTAACTAATGCACCCTTCAGGCTTCCTACAAACAGGAGTGTAGCTGCTAAAACAAATGTGGTTCCGCTAATATGTAAAAATTCCCTGAGGGAAGAGATCAAGTCTGTTTTCTTCACTGCCATATCCCCAAAGCTTGTTCTGGTGCTTAGCACTTAGTAGGCATGAAATAAATATATATTCAATGAATGAATTAGTGAATTTTTAAAGAAGTTGCAGTACAGCAACGTTCTCCTACAATTTCTCTCTTGTCATGTCAGCTGTTTCTCATGTTGCCTTTCTGTCCTTACTATACATCTGTAAATTGTTTTAAACCAGTCTTCTTTCAGCCTAAAACTAGTTACCATAAAATAAAGTGGCCTAGCCTCTAAACTCTTAGACTGTCTGTTCATAGGACTGAATTGGCAATATTTACATTGGATTCTAATTTGGGGATATGATCACAGTTGCCTTTTGAAACAAAAGAAAATATCTTGCCATTTGTAATCCTCTACATTTCTAAAAAGGTAATTGGTTGTGAAAGGACAGAATGTCTTTCCACGATAGAAAGTTTAAGTTGGAGCAGTTATTTTTCTCCCAGACGGCAGGTTTGGGGAAGCGTGTCTAACGGGTCTGCTATCCTACCACAGGAGGACATCTCTAGACTTCGAAGGAAGCTGGAGACCACTAAGAAACCAGACAATGTACCCAAATGTGATGAGATTCTGATGGAGGAAATTAAGGATTACAAGGTTAGAAAAACCACCTCCCTGATTTCTTTACGCTTTTGTCAAGGCTGCAGGTGGCCTGCTGACGCACTGGAGAATAAATACTGAGCATCTTTACATGCCAGTAACCAGAGAATGGTTTATTTTGGAGGTGGTGGAAAGTGGTACTTTTTTCTTGGTGTCTTGTGGTTTTTCTTGTTGTTTGTTTGCTTTTATGTTAGAGCCCTTTGGACCCTGAATCTTGTTAGACTCTCTGACTTTTCTTTTTAGGCACGCCTGACCTGTCCATGCTGTAACATGCGTAAAAAGGATGCCGTGCTCACCAAGTGTTTTCATGTTTTCTGCTTTGAATGTGTGAAGACACGCTATGACACCCGCCAGCGCAAATGTCCCAAGTGCAACGCTGCTTTTGGTGCCAATGATTTTCATCGCATCTACATTGGTTGAACCCAGTTAAGAGAAGAACAGTAGGTGGCTAGACGCGCACTTACTCCTTAACCACCAAGCCTCTACCTCCTCTCTCCTTGCGACACCTCCAGGACAGTTTTCCTGTCAGCTGCCCTTCCTCCACAGACTTTCCCGCCCAGGCCCTCGTCCTCCGCAGCAGCGGGATAACATTAGTGGAGAGGGCTGCTGAATGCAAGCCTGGGGCTTTAGAATGAATTAGAAACAAACAGCTCTTATGTGACTTCCCCACCAGCTTTGCTCATTTCCTGCCTTTAGACTTTTCAACATTTTCTTTTTCTGGCCCACAGTACCCGCTCCTCCTGAAGAAGTCAGGATGGTATTTGTGACATGGAGAAGGGAACAGAGTGGAAACATGACTATTTGGGGAGAGTGACCTTTTAGAAATAAGCTATCCATTGGACACAGTCTTTTCTTGATTCAGATTATAAACTTTTTGTAAACTTGGATTATAAAATGGTATAATTGTGCCACTCTTTCCTGGATGGTTTGAAGCCCTAATGAAATTATGTCCAGGATGATTCAAAACATTTTCTATTTACTGGCAGAGTAACTTGGTAAGATCAGCTGGCTTCCTTGTTAAAGTTATTTAAATTTTGAATGTTCTACTTAAAGTCTTTAAAATTTCTTGATTCCAGAATAATTTCAAATAATATGCATGCAGAGCCTCTTTTGTCTATTAATGAAATGAAGATTGGAGAGATTGGGGAACAGGCCTGAGGTGGTAAAGAGGTCTTATGGGTACTTTGGGAACTGGATACAGAGATGCCTTAGTGACTTATGAATTATTCTTATCTTCTTTCCACAGGGGTTTTTGTAATCCCTATTTCCAGGAGATTGTCTGTGATATTTCTGTAGGACTTTATATTCTACAAGCTTCAATTAAAGCAGGATTCATTGTGCTTTTGTGTTCATGATTTTTCTTCAAAACTTTTGTTTTTGCTATTACTAGTTGACTGCATATCTGCTGCTCTAGAATCAAATTCTCATGAACAGAAATAATTAGCTCAGATTAAGAGGATGGCTGTGTTAAAAGTAGCTAGTTCTTTGATTAATTGTGGCACCTTTGTCCTGCTTGTTATATTGAGTCTGTTCCGAGGAAGAATTATACCTAAAAGATGATGACTTAGAATTTGTGGATAAGTGGTTAAAAAAATAAAAAGATGATTTATTTGATTATGTAATTCTTTTCCATCATTTGCTATGGGGGGTGAAGGGGAAGACGTTGTGATTTTTTTTTTTTTTAGGGAATATAATGCTGCTTGATGCTGTAGTTTGAGGGTTCTTGCATTATGTTTATAGTAACCAGCAAACCAGAAGATTTCTATATCTGGCGAAGGGTTGAGTAAAGTGGATCTTTCTTAATCATTACCTGTCGTAGAAGACGGGTAAGGACAAATTCCATGTCATTTTATGGTCACCAGCTATAATCAGTGGGATATGTGATGCATTCCACAAAGTTGTTTTGTGTGAGTTTGAAATCAATCTAACGGAGAGAACTTTACACAGTTATCAAGAGGATGACTTGATCCTGGATCAAGGATCCCTCGATACCCCAACCAACACACACACCTGTGGTGGGATTAGGCCCTGCTGTTGGACGCACATTGAGCATTTAGTACAGGACTTTGTTTATGCTGCTCACTCTTATTATAGGGCAAGCTTTAGCATAATTTTGTTGACTCGGGGGTAAATAGACTTGGGCAGGTGGTTTGGGTTTAGCTATTAGCTATTTCTGACAGTTGGCTGGGAAAGCCAGCTGCCCAGCACTGGGGGATAGTGGAACCTGTGGAACATTGGTGAGAGAAATCACTAGATCCATGGAAAGCTGGATTTAGAGGAAGTTCTAGTTTAGAAGAGCAAGGAGGAGCCCTGATCCCAACAAGCTTGAGGTCCAGGAAATAAAAGGTGAGCTTTCAAAGTCTTTTTCAGATAATCAAAAAGGGTGGTGAGTAATTTTTTGGCAGTTAGCTTATCTCACTACAGAAAAGCTCGATGAATGGGCTTCAGGAATACCTGCAACTAGCACACCACATGTTTGTGGTGTTTGTATTTTATTAATAATTTTTTTTCATACCCTTAAAGGAATTTTGAAACCTTACAAACCTCAAGTTAGGAATCAATGTCAATTTCAAAGATTATTGTAGAAGTACTAGAGGGTTCTCATTTAAAAGAGAATTTCTGATCTGTATAGATCCTACCCCCTTGCTTTGTTTTGTGATACCTCAGGCATGCTTTAGGCATATGCCTTCATTATACACTCGGTTCTTCTGTAGGGATCTTTTTTCAAAGGTATTGAGCTGTTCTGTAGCTATTACATTCTTACATGAATTTCCATTGTGAGTCCTTGCTTTTGCTTATTCCCTGTTTAGAGCTACAGGTATCCTTGTTCTTGAAGGGTAGGAGTTCTGTGCACCTAATGTCCGTGACACCAGAGTAATGAGTATGACTAGATATTGTGAAGGTTCTGGACTGGAAACAGTCCTCTGTTCTTTTAGATGGCAATGCTAATTCTTAGAATAAGCATATACTGCTCTCACTATTATGTGCTGGTGTGGAATGCTTTTAAATTTTGTTTCTTAAAGTTATTTCTGAGGACTGTTAGTAACCAAAGTCACGATGGGTCTGTAGAAAAGTTGATTAGTTACTATCACAAAGGTCTACTTGACTGATGTATGATAAGACAGCTACACTGAGATTGGGAAGAAAACTGGTGGGTTTTGTGCATGTTGGATTGGGGTTTAAACAATAGGAAACCCCTGTTGTGGAAAGGCTTAACAGATTTCCTAGATCTTAAAGTTTGGAAATACTTAAGAATTGTCCCATCACAAAGAAAAATTGAGCTCTACCTTCTGGGGATTTCTGCCCAAGCTTGGTCTCTTCCTAATGTTAGCTATTGAAGTCTTTTTTATAGCATACTTCACAGTTACTAAAATTAGGACATGGAAAGGACAATTACTAAAATTAGGATGCAGAAAGTTCCAATATGTAGAAGAGGCACAGAATATTCAGTAAAGGTGTCTATGAGCAAGTTAATTTCAGTTCCATGTTTCTGCTGCCCAATCTTCAGAAGTCCGGTCTATTGGGCCAATGTGTGAATTTGAAGCTTCTCACTCTTTTTGTTTTTCTTATTGTCTAAGTGGAAACAACCTTTCCTCATATTAAAGTAACTCTTCACATTTGGATTATGCTAACATACGTGATGGCATTTTTAATTACTTTTGTAGTGACAAAAGGAATTATGAATTCTGAAACTAACACCGCTATAGAGACAGCCCAAGACAGCTGAGGCTTCTTTCATGTAGGTTAATCTTTTTTTTTGAGGAAAGGCATATTTACATAACTACAATAGTGATGTACTGTGTGGATCCCAAATTATAGAAATTTATGAAATGGAGAATGGGGAGCTCAAAGGGACCTCAGACTGTATCTTTATTTTACAGATGAGGAAATGGGCTCCAAGGTCACTCTGTTTAGCCACAGATGAAATACGACTATCAGACCTCTGCCAGGCCTTCTTTTATCCTAAGTACAGACTCTACCGATAGAGTACTTGTCACCACGTAAATAGTATGTAAAAACATTTTAAGTCATTTTGAAGTCTTTCTGAAGACATAGGAACCTAGTATATTTATCCTTGGTAGTTCTAATTTAAGGAGGCTGTCTTTGCCAGGCCCTGGATTAGGTTTCTGAATTCATTAAGAGTTCATTTAGCACCTTGCTGTGAAGTAGAATTGAATCAAAGAGTTCTTAGATTTCTCCTTGCTCTCTCAATCTTACTGTGCATTTGCTGAGTGCATACTGTGATTTCAGGCACTGTGTTAAATACATTTCTTATAAAGTCAGACTTGTCTGGGTGCGGCTGGGCCACGTATTAGCAAGTTACTTTCCTGCATTTCAGTTTCTTCATCTATAAAATACGTCATAGGGTTGTATTGAGGATGAAATGAATCAGTGTATAGGAGACGTTCAGATAGTGCCTGGCACCCAGGTGAAGTGAACCAATAGAGAGCAGAACCTCTGAGTTGCCATCCAGGGGACTGTAACAAAGTGGTCAACACCAGGAACTAGGCCTACTGTGCCAATAGATACACATGGGGCATGATGGTTAATGAAAATTAGATAAACTTAAAGAGGTGGTGAAGGTAGGGAAAGCGGTCAGTTATGGAGATTCTACTGTATGTGAGACATTCAGCGTGGTGCCTGGCACTGATTATTATTGTTGGAAATAAATTGATAGGTCAAATTTTCTTTCCCGCCTACATTTTCTTCCATTTCTAAGAAAAAATGAGACTGACAGCTTCCCTGAAATCTATGTCGCATGTGTTTATCCATGTCTCTCTTTTTCCTGTCCTGGTTACAGGATATCATGGCCAATTCATCCCATAACACGAAAGGTTTACCTGTATCTGCTCACTGCCTTGCCAATGAACAAAATGTGTGTGAGTGACAGCCAGCTCCACCTAGTGGTGAGGATCCCGGTCTTTGAATCTGTCCCTGTTCAGTTTAAAATCCTTGAGTGGTTCCTGTAGTCTTCAGTACACAGATCCAGTTTAGCACAGTGATCTTGCCTCTGCTTTTCTCTTTCCAGTTTTTATAGTTTGTCATCTACCTTGATTGAGCTTAATGTTTCTGTCATAATGAACTATTTGATGTTCCCAGTTTCTACATTGCTGGGGTTTCCCAAATCTGGATTTTGCACATGCTGTTTCTTTTACATGAGTTACGTATTACCCACCACCACGTCTCTTTGCCTCACATGTGCGCACACACAGTAAGTGTCGTTGTTGCTGCCGTAGCACCCAGTAGGTGTGTGTTATCAGAGTACACACCGTGCTGTGTTGACAGTTTGTAGCCTCTCACTAGACTGAGCTCCATTGGATCAGAATCTGTTCTTTATCTTTCTGTCTCTGGCAGTGAGCCCAATGTCTGGTTCCAAGTAGGCAAACAAAATGTTAAAGCCCGAATTATATAAAACATCTGTAGGTAAGTTGGTGGTTGAATTAGGTTATAATAAGTTTGTATTTTTATGGTATTTGACTTGGTTCTATTTTAATAGAATGTGTAAAAGAATGTATCAGGCTGGCAAATTTGCCAGTCGCTAAAATGCTTGGATCATCAGAAACCACTGAGATGCCTGGGACTGTGGGGCTGCTAAGTGATTTGTCACTGTGTCCCCCTAGTTCTTGACTAGACGAGAAAGCAGAAAGAAAACATGCTGGAACACTATTTCTGTGACTTAGGTGGTACAGTGTTGAGTTAAATGGCCTAGTGCAGGTGTAGTTATAATAGCAGCTTCCACTGTGCTCTGTGGAGGTGGGGGCCAGGCTGAGGCATTGGCAGGAGGTGCTGAGGCAAAGGGACTAACAGGGGATTAGAGGAAGAAGAGGACGTTGTAAGGCAATGATCAGAATCCTGACAATAGTGTATAGTTGTACAGGTCTCTGCCACTACTGTTAGCTATGTGACCTTGAGCAAGTTAGGCAATTTCTCTGACCCTTGGTTTTTCATCTGTTGTCTAAAGAGCTTGTTTGCCTCCCCTAGACAACATTGCTAGCACCTATTTCATGGGATTGTTAAGATGAAATGAAATTGTGATTTGTAATAAGTGCCCCCAAATATTAGATATTACAGTACTGCCTGTTTATAGGTAGTGAAAAGGTCAGATTGTGAGATGGTTTTTGAAATTAGAGACCATACCCATCTTGTTCACTGTTGTGTCTCTAGCATTTGGCACCTAAATGGAAGCTGTTTAGCAAATGTTTGTTGAATTTCTAAATGTGGGAAACTTTAAATGATCAGCGTTTTTAGAGATCTCTGAATATTGTGGGTCCTTTTTTCTAGAATATCTTTCTCAGATGAAGCCATTTCATTTCCACTTGATGATGCATAGGCTGTGATTTTTCAGCATATCTTGTGTTACTTCCTTGGAGTATACCAAGGAAAAAACATAAATGACAGTATTAATGGGTCTCCTGTTCAAGGAAGTTGCTGGTGTGACAGCAGCATTTGAATCCCCAAAGTCAATGCCAGCGGTACAGACAAAAGAAAAGTTTCTATCCGAACATTTATTTCACATCATAGAAACTGAAGATGGAAAAGACCTGAGGACATCTAGTCCATCCACATGGTTGTACAAGAAAAGTGGCTGGAGCAAAACAGCCTGTTCACTTCATGCTCACAAGACAGCAAGTCCGTTCTTCCCAGAGCGGAGCGATTGCAAACACGTTAAAATGAAGACACAATGCAAATACTCTTCACAAACCTTAAGAAAATACTTATCAGTACATTATTTTCATAAAATGATTAGTAACTAAATTTTAAAAAATGAGGGAGGGAATCCTGGATTCGAAGAACGTATTAGGTGGGTAAAGAAAGGAATAACGAAACAGTGCAGATAGATGGTGGGGTGATGGTAATGACTAGAAAGCAATTTCTGAAGACCGATTGGGTTTTCTGGTTTGCCTATCAAAAATAGGAGTTGGGAGGAAAAGAGGCTCTAATGTAGTTTCTCTCCCCTGTCCTCTCTGTCTACCCCAAGGAAGCGCTTCCCTTGCTCCAAGGCTCTAATAGACTCAGCACCCACATGGACACGTCTGTCCCCCGGATGACACAGTCTGTCCCCGGATGACACAGTCTGTCCCCCGGATGACACAGTCTGTCCCCGGATGACACAGTCTGTCCCCCGGATGACACAGTCTGTTCCCGGATGACACAGTCTGTTCCTCTTGCCACTTGTTCCATTTACCACTTCTCTGTCTGGAAGAGAAGCAGTGGCTCCTGTATGTGGTTTGTGCAATAGCAGACTTCATGAATAAGAGAGTTATCTCCAGGCACGTTAAAGACCTCAGCTGCTTGTGTCCCTGTGACTGCCTCACTTTGCTGTCCTGGTCATTCTTTCAACTTGTTGTCAATTGTTGGGGGAATCCTCTTTCTCCTTTGCCTTGAGGCAGACACACACTAGGGCTCTAACTTGTTATTATTTACAGGAACCAAGTAGCTATATCTGTTCCAACTCACCAATCATGCTTTGCTGTGTGCTGTTTGTGCCAGGAAGTGCCCATTGGAAAACGGAGTTAGGTTTTTGTGACACAGTTTATCACATTCCAAGTTTCCCAGCACCAGAGCCTGGAGGAGAATGGGGTCCTTCTGATCTCATGAAATGAAAGCCCAGGCGAGGAGGTTAGGTAGCATCCCTTCCACCTGAAGGCTTCTGATCTTTGTTTTTTTTTTTTTTTTTTTTGAGCCTGAGGGGAGTTGAAAGAACAGAAAGGAGGTTTTCAAGGACCCACCATTTCATGACGTCTTTTTACAAAACACAACACACTGTCTCACAAATTGCAAAACACTGTTCAGTTACTACCGATAAAAGTAACCATTGCTACTTAACATGAAGATTGCTTCATTTCAACACAAGCAAGTATGGTTTTTCTTTATTCAGAACGTGGAGGCATTTCAAGCAATGTTGATGGCGGTCAGCCTGCCTTCAGCCTCTGCTCTGCTTGCTGCGTCCTGCCATCGTTTTGGCCAGGTGGAGCCTCAGGAGATACTTGAGGGCATGCACTGGTCATCTAGTTTGTGGATGGGCAGCGCGGTCTGGCATGGGATCACCACGGCTCAGAATGCCTCAGTAGAGAAGCTTAAGGTAAACCCGATATACAAAAACCCAAACTTACAAAACAGATACATTAAGGGATAATTAATTGCATTACAAAAGGGTTCTTTACTTTACAAAAGAATTCACCTCTGGGTTCCCTTAAATAGCCAGCTTCTCAAATACAGTCAAATACGAGTTGAATTATAAAAATGTCCATGAACAACATTAGGAGCATGGCTGTAATGGGAATTGAGGTACACCTGTACATCAGACTTCTAGGCTGTGCAGAGGTTTGGGGGCCGCAGACTACCACGGTAGAATCTACAGCGTCTTTGTTGCAGGTCGGTGGGGATGGCTGAGGGGTGGAATCTTCCAAAGGCAGCTGCAAACCTACTTAGGGGACTGGGTGAGAATGTAGGGGTGTAGGGCATTTCAAGGCAGAATTGTCCTTTTCTGTGTTCAGAGCTCACCTGTTCTCTCAGTGTTGAACTGTTTCATCTGCGAGGTTGATGAAGTCTAACATGAGAGCCCTCCCATGCATCCTTTATTAGTACATCTAGGCCTACCTCCACCCCAGGGTTTTATCAGCCAATTATGGTTTTATCTAATTACACCTTAAGGTATTATCTTTCCTTGGGGGACTGGGTAGTTCTTGGTAGAAATGCAGACATTTTACCCAAAAGTAGGGGGAGAAATTTTCTGATTGAGACCCTTTTCGGATGATCTGCAGCTGTTAAAAGGGCACAGTGCCTAGCACTGGGAGTGGACTCGCTGAAGGTATTCAGATTGCTTCAGTGCATGGTACTAAGTAGACAGAGCAAGTAGTAGATAGATAGATCTCCTAAACCGTGCCTGGGGTGGTGGGAGTGGGCATGTGGAAGGAGAATCAGATTTGTGCTGAAGTTAAAAAAAACAAACTCTCAAAAAGTCTCCCTCTTCATGATCTTCCCCATACCTGGCGGCAACTAAACTTCCAGAACAGTGTCTCTGCAAGGGCAATTTTTGGATCACCTGGGATGTTGGGGAGCAGTAGGTTTCTGAGCCCACCTGCACGTCCCCACCCCCATATTCTCTGGGGAAGGGTTCTGGCCACCGGCATTCTGATGAGTTTCCTAGATGCTTCTTATCTATACTAACATTTGGGAACTCAAGTTCTAGAATTCCCACTTTTCTTTCCTTCTCTCCCTGCCTAAGCAGTCTTATGCTGGGAAAAGGATGTCTAGGCAGAGAGGGGGCCGGGTCACACATATCTTTGGGGGGCATTAGATGGGGCCTGGTGGATATGGAGAAGGGTCAAAACCTGTTCATAGCTCCCCAGAGGCGAGCGGGTGAAGATGGGATATTGACTTGGTGGTATCTATACGATATGCAGAGCACGGGGCAGATTCCTGAAGGTTGAAGTTTGTGATGTTCACAGCTTGGAGGTTCCCTTTTGGGATTCCTGTGCCAAGAGATAGGTGAGTGCTGATCTGAAAATGGCCTGGTGTGTGGTGTGCAGAACATTTCACTTAATCCGCAGTTCCAGCCCACGTACTCTGTGACAGAGAATAAGCAGGCATATTCCAGGTCCATCTTAAGGCCACGCCTTCTTTGCTTTGCTTTTCCTTTATAAAAGGCACACATTACAGTGGGGATGCTCAATTAGATTAGAAATATAGTCATCTTCATTCTTTAGCCAAATTGTCGTTTTGGCTCAGGGTTTTTGTTCTAAAAGCTTCGTGTGCATTTTTAATGCCTCTTTGACCCGTCTTCTGTCCCCACTCACCATATCCCTGTCCCCTTTCCTAGTGCTGTGGATGCGTGTTCCTACTAAATGTTCAAATGGAGTCAGAGAGCCAGAACCTTCTCTTGTCTGATCCACTCACTCCTTGGCCTGCTGTGACGCTATAATGAGTTGGGTTACTCTCCCAAGTGAGGAGGGCCCTGCTTTTACCCTGCTCCCCATTCAGAATGTAGTAGGAACAAATCTAGGTCAGAGAGCCGTATCAAAACCTACCACCCTGGAAAATCCTGTTCTATATTAAGATCAAAACCAACAAACCATTAAGACATAGGTATGTGAGTAACAATTTTATCTCTTGTTCATAGTGCAGAGAAAGGGCTAAAAACCAGAAATGTTACTGTGGCACCTTGTGAAAAGGTTGACAGGAGCTAGGGCTGTCCAGTTATGCACAGATCCCTTACGTGGTGCTTACTCCTGATTAATTTAAGATTCTTGCCATGAGAAAGACTCCTATCCTGGAAACACAGGGGGTGAGCTTGGGAGAGCTGCTGCCGCACTGAAGCTGGGGAGAGCAGACCTGACCTCTAAGAAGACCTAGCCCTCGGCCTCCCCACACCTGTGTCCTGTGTCTGACAAAAGAGCATGACAAAGGTCTCCAGGGCTCAGAGGAACACCAGGAACTGAGGGAAGGGAGCAGTGTGGTCACCTAGGACTCACACGTCCGATTTGTCCTTTGATACTCTTCCAACTCTGTTTTCCTGCTCACGGCCAGCTGCAGCTCCTGCCGGATCACCTGAATCTGCTTCTCCAGCTCTGAGAGCTCCTGCATCACTGAGTTCCGAGATACGTTCAGGGAGTCTGCTTTCCCATTAGTGGTCAGCAAGGCCGGGAGCTCTCTTCTCCTAGGTGGGAGAGGGATGTCCTGGTGGCTTCGGATGCCCAGCTGGTTTTGTCCTTCCTCATCACTAAAGATGCATTTCCGCCGGTCGTCGTGACTCAGATTGGAAGTGTTCCACACGGCGAGCTGACGGGGGCCCACGTTGGACCTAGGAAACAGACAGTTTAGATTTACTTTCCATCCTGCAGCTCTCAAAGTGCTGTTCTCCATCTGTTAGCCATTTCCTATGTGAGTAATATGCATTTAAGGATGAAGTAACAAACCAAGGACAGACTGCCCGCCAGAGTGGCCTGGGGACAACAGGAGCCACGAGCTTCCAACTGAAGCTCGGGGTCTTATCAAGTCTTATACTGCTCTGAAACATGAATAGGGCACCGTCTGGAAGGCTGACGGCACAGGAGTGGCATGCTCTTCTGTGAAGAATCTTAGGTGGATTTATTCCCCCTTCCTGTGGGTGAAGCTCAGAGCAGCACTGCCTTGAAACTGTCTGTGGCTGTAAAGATGGTGCCTTAGTTAAAGTGAAAATCTGTTTATTCAGATGTTGGACTCTAAGCATCAGCCTGTTGATAGATACAATAGGGCCTATCCTTCATCCCACAGGACCACTCCAATGTTTACCACTTGATTTTAGGGAGAATAAAAGCTTATTAGCCCCAAGTTTCTGCAAAGTGTTTCTCTTTATAGGAATGACTTTGTGTGCATTGAGAATGACAGGTCAGGTCTGATGCTTAAAAAATAAAAGAAGCCCTTATTTTCCTGCTGGGGTGATGAAAGCCACATAGAAACAGCTTGGCAATCTTGCTTTAGCCTTGCATTGTGCCACCTACACCCTTGAGGAGAGATGGCACTAGACAGCAGGAGAGTTGCTGACAGATAGTGACGGAGGAGGGTGGACCATTTCTGAAATGCACTTTGACACGTAAGTACGAGGAGGAGTTCCTCCCTACGAGCACAGCTTAAAACCCGAAGCAGCACAACTTCTAATTCCTTGTACCCTAAAGAAGGAAAGGAGGAGGAGGATTATGACCATTTTTGCCATCTCCACAGGACAACATGAAGTGGAAACATGCTGTTAATTCCTTGTGTTTTTGTTGCCTCGCATGTAACTGA
>NW_003852409.1:5957384-5958476 GCF_000181295.1 Otolemur garnettii
TCCATGTCCTGTAACATGACTTGGCAGCTCATCCCCATGGGATTCCTTTTGCCCTTAAACTGAGGCTGGTCTCATAACTTGTTTTGGGAGATAGAAAGTGGCAGAAGTAGCAGGCAGGCATTTCCAAGCCTAAGCTTTTATGAAGCCTTGCACACTCTCGCTCTCTCTCAGGACCCTGCCGTGCAGTGTGCACAAGTCCAGACTGGCCTGGAGGATGATGGAAGACCATGTGGAGAGCGTCCCCAGGCTTCCCACTTGACCCAGCTGAGGCCGTCACAGACCAGACGGCCCTTAGCTGCCTTCTTCCTTCCTGCCAGGCTGGCTGCAGACATATGAGCAAACCCAGCCCAAATCAGCCAAGTCTGGCTCAGATCACCAGACTGCCGATCTAAAGCACAGATTAGCAAGCACCCTGCTAGTGTTTAAAACATCAAGTATGGGGACGATTTCTCTCAAAGACCAACTGATACATGCCCCAAGTCACTAAAACACACAAACACACTCCAAGCCACCCTATAGTTCTTTAACCATTCTCATATAAATGAGCAGAGGGCACCAGAGCACAGTTTTAGTGTGTCCTGAGCTGGGTAAAATTCTATAAGGAACCCACTTGTAGCTCTGCTGGCCTGAACAAGAGAGAAGATAGAGTTATAATTTTCCTTCCAGATTTCCCGTTCCCTTTAATTATTTTCTTACTACGTTTGAATGATTTTATAACAATCTTGTTTACGGTGTTTGTTACATGGTTTGCAATTTTTGTGTGTCTTGGAGTAAAAGGAAAAGGAAAAGGGGCAGTACTGGGAACACCTGGGTAAAGGTAGACAGAAATGTCCATGAAATCACATATCGAATAAACCAAGCACTATATTTAATAGTCTCTTGCAATAGAATGTCTGAAATCATATGTTGAATAAACCATTATAGTCTCTTGCAATGGGTGCTTTTTCTCTGCATTAAAGAAGAAGCCACAGGCGACTGTGGCTCAAGGAGTAGGGTGCCGGCCCCATATACCGGAGGTGGTGGGTTCAAACCTGGCCCTATCCAAAAACTACAACAACAACAACAAAAAAAAAAAAAAAAAAAAAAAAAAAA
>NW_003852409.1:5959740-5971209 GCF_000181295.1 Otolemur garnettii
TTTCCTATGAAAGCTATAAATTAGTTTCCTAGTAGGGCTGAGTACACCGGATACTTTTTCTTCCATTCTTGAGATACTTTGCTAAGAAGAATATTTTCCAGCTCCATCCATGTAAACATGAAGGAGGTAAATATTTTAAAGAAAAATTAAATAAAAAAATAAATAAGAGGTTATAAATGTTGGGCTGTAGAGACGTGGGCACAGGAAGTGTGGGCCCAAGAGAATGGATTCTGCCTTAGCTCCCATCAAAACAGGAGGTTCAGGAAGAGAATCTGTCAAAAAAAAAAAAAAAAGTGGGTAAGTGGAGTGAGTGAAAAGGTACATTTGGTTCTCAATTGCAAGTGAGAAAGATGTGAGCACGAATCACATCACAGTGCTTCTTGTTTCTGTAGCTGGAAAACAAATGTTTTTGTCATTGTGAGACGACATCTTTGCTGCTATGTCTCCTTGTGTTCTTCTGATTAGAAATTTATGTTAGAAATAATCATAGAAAAATATATGTAACATGACTTGGAGCAGCTGTGACCTGATTAGTCCACAGCCTGTCACTAGCAGACACGCGATGTGATACAGGGAAACCCAGGCAGGGGAGAGGGGTTTGGGGGAGAGCTCATTGACTGGAAAGAGAGGCTGCAGGAAATAACAGAATTGATTCTGACAGGCTGGATGCAGAACTGGAGAGAAGAGGACTGGCTGCAGCGGTCCCAGAGGAGACGCCCATCATGAGAAAAACATCATGGTTTCCATCCCTTTTTTCCCCCAGAAAGCCAGGCTTTGACATACGCCATATAGGATAGGAGTTGCTTGGAGCGGATGCCCTTGTCTGAGGTTTCTGGGCCTATGAAAGAAGAAGGAGGGCTGCCTGAGGCAGCCGGCCACGGGGGCCAGCAGGAGACAGACCCAAAGCCTCTGACACCTTTGTCACCACGAATCAGGCACCAGTCATCCGGAGGCTGGCTGCGGTGAAGGTTGTGGGGTTTCAATGTTCAAGTGTCATTAGTGCATTTAATGCCTGTTAATTCCTATTAATGACGTGCTCTTTCCAAGAGGGTTTGTATTAGAGTGCCAGGAAATAGATTAGGCAGGACAAGTCTGTTGCATACTTCAAATGCTGTATTCCTAAGAGTGCTGGAAAGGGCTAGGGATTGTAAACATGCCAGAAAGGTATCACATGAAATTAGTTGCTTGCACTACTTGTGAATTATGTCTTACGTGCATTTTGTATGTAATAGCGGCTAATATTAGGCATGTGATTTTTTCTCCCAGGGCTTTATGTGTTGTAACTGCTCTAGAAAATAGGTACTGTGTTTATCTCAGTTTCACAAATGTGGCACCTAAGGTACAGATAACAAGCTACCAAAGGAACATATATCGAAAGGATGGATTTGGATGCAGATGGTGGGCTCTAGAGCCCTTGCCTACACTGCTTTTTTTTTTTTTTTTTTGAGACAGAGGCCCACCATGTCACCCTGGTAGACTGCTGTGGCATCACAGCTCACAGCAACCTCAAACTCTTGGGCTCAAGAGATCCTCTTGCCTCAGCCTCCCAAGTAGCTGGGACCACAGGCACTCACCACAATGCCTGGCTATTTTCTTTTGTTGTTGTTGTCTTTGTTGTTTAGATGGACTGGGCCAGGTTTGAACCTGCCAGCCCTGGTATATGTAGCTGGTGCCATAACCACTGAGCATGGGCGGCAAGCCCTCAACCGTGACGGTAATTATTGCCTGTGTTGCATCGCAGTATCCATACTTTATATTGTCTACTTTATCTCTTTTATTGTTTCTGAAACCACATGTTGTTATACTGGTTTTTGTTTATGAACAATTTTTTTCTGATTTGATCTGAATAATTATACAGGTATATCTCTAAACTTTTACTTCAGTGACTATAAAAACAGCTGGCACTGGCCTCTTCTTACCTCTTTTCCAAACGTTTGGTCTTGAAACGCTGCTGATTTTCCTCTACAAATGATGTGTTTAGTGCTCTATGTAATCTCTGATGGAGAGAACAGATAAATGGGTAGAGATCATTAGAAACACATCAGTCAGGGGCCCAAGTACTACTTGAGATTTAACGATGTAGGATTTAACCATCATAAACTTTGGCTTCTTTAAACGAATTTTCAGGAATGCCCCCCCCCCCAAACAGATCACCATTCAGCCCCAAATCTCAAGAGCACAAGAATTCTAGTTATAGATTATTATTCTTGCTGGAGGAAAAAAAGGGGTCTGATAGAAAGCTGAGAAATGCCCTATATTGTGACACACATCTGAAGTGGCACAATCATAACGAATGTTTAGCAAAAAGCCCCATACAATTGCTAGAGATAAATCAAAACCTGAAGCCTGAACTTCTAGACAGCCAAAAGGGAGAAGGGAAGAAGGCCTCGTGAATTAAACTAATCCTATCAGCATACAGCAGAGAAGACCCATCTGGGAAAAAAGTGTTGGCTTGATGAAGTGAGGAGGTCAGCATGAGAACACCCAAGCCGGGTGGGACAGGCAGCCTCCCTGCCGGGAAGGGAGCACTGGGAGGCAGGGGGGTGTCCAGCAGTGGGGAGGCCTGGGTGGCTCACTGGCTGCAGGTCAGGTGAAAGTACTCTTGGTTAGAGTTTGTCGTCATTAAGGAGCCTTCTTACTATATTTTGCCTGTCCATGCCAATTTCCTTCAAGGAGAGATGTGCAAACAAGCGTGCTTGAATGGTCAGTCCACTCAACAGTGTCAGTTCTCCCGGTAAATCATTGTGTTGGTGTCTGGGCTTCATGAAAGAACTGAGGCCCCGTGAGGCTTGACCTGGGTACCAGTGGGCCTTAAACCTCAGACCAGGAAAAGAACAGAGACAACACAAGCAAGTGAGGTTGCTTAAAAGGCTACTGGGACTTGAAACCCATTGAGTGGCTTTCAATTTTGGCAAGAAAAGAATACAGGAAACAAAACGTTCACACCATTTTTTCCAGATGGTCACTGTTAAGGGAAGCCTGGTTAAAAACAGTTCTTTTGCTTCTGTCGTGAGCAGCAGTGGAGGGTTATAAGAAAGGAGGGGGCGTTGTGGGGTAGTTTAATTTAAGGGGACTCCATCTTCTACATTGACAGTGTCTACAGCACCCTCGTGATCCTGGTAGTACTTACCACCTGTCAGTCTGACACAGGGCCCTGGAGCCTCCCATCCCTGGGAATTCTGCAGCTTAAAGATATTGGAGAAAGATGCCTGCGCCACTCACCTGACTGGTGTGCAGCCAGTACTGCAGCTTGGATTTGTTTTTGATCCGTGGTAGCAGCAGCCTGTACACAATGTGCTCCCCGATGGTTGTTAGGATGGAGAGACCAAAGCCAATGCACAGCAGCACGAAGAGTCCTGAGAAGTGTTTGATGCCCATCTGCAAAGTCTGTGACGGAATAGGAGAGAAAATGCCACGAGCGTGATGATCCATGCTCAATGGCTCAATGCTTGTTCACTTTTTTTGACTTAGATTCCATTTTTCTAGACCTGGGGGAAGTTGGAGCCCACTCCTCCCTGTGTGTTCTGTGAACCTCACAATAATGTGCTGTGAAAGGAATTCTGTCAGTCTGGGACTCAGGGCTGCTGAGGGGCAGGATCCTAGAGTGCTAGTCACATGCTGATCCCACAGTGGGAGCAGTCACTGCAGTTGTGCAGGGGTCCTGGGTCAGGACCACCCTCTAGTCTTTCAGAGAGAGAGAGAGACAGGAAACTGAAATAATTTAATACACTAAAACATTCTATCAAGGAAAGAACCTTCCTCCGGGACAGAGAATGAGTAGATTGAAGGGGAAAAGATGATGAGTTCAGTATGTATGGAATTTGAATCCAGCAGGGAACATGGAGCTCATCTAGTTCAATGTTCTCATTTTACAGATGAGAAAACTGAGACCAGAGGGATGTAGTAAACCCAGCCTGGCCACAAAATTAGGCGGCCATAGAGGAGAAAGAGAAGGGACCTAATATTCATTGCTTGCTTACTTTTTGCCCGATGTTTTGCATTGAGATAGGTATACTAATCCCCCTGTTTTAGTTCTGCATGGCAGAGATGGTCTATAAATCCATCTTTGTTCAGCTTCAAGGGTTGGGCTCTCTCTGTTTTACAACAAAACAGCAGCAGTTACAGCAACACCAACAGTTACAATAAGCATACAGTATGTGGCCCGCAGTTTGCTAAGTGATTCACACATTGTTAGAGTTAATCACACAAAATGGGTCCTTCTTATCAAACCAGCCAAATCAGAGTCCAGGTGCCAGAGGACAAGAGCCCACAGAATCTGCTCCAAGAGGTAAATTTTCCACAGGCCCAGCTGCTTACCCTGCCTTTTATAACCTGAAACCAGTTTTATCTAACGGGCACTGAACAATCTGCTAACACTCTAAGAGGAGTTGTACCTACCACCATCACTTGCCCATCGGAGCTCGCCAGCTCCCCAGAACTTTACCAATGCCAATGACCCTGCTATCAAAAACAATATGTAGCATTTCTTCTTTTTATAAAACCACCACCTTTTCTTTATTCTTCAGACATATCAAAGACCACCTGGTCTGTGTGTGTGCCCTGAATTGAAATTCTTGCTTAACAAAGTGTTTTAGATTGAGAGATTCATCTCTGTATCTTACTTGACTTCAACAATGTGCTAAGACCAGAAAACCTCACATGTACTCTGAAGCAGGTATTATTCAGCCACTGATGTCAATAGCAAGGGGCAAAGCTGCAGGAGGAGAGAGCGCTGTGTTGGGCGTCTACCATGTACCGGCGTGTGCATCTCTTCTGCACATATGGGCTGGAGGGAGAAGGAAGTTCTGTTTCCCTGTAAGCAGCTTCAGTCTTGGGAGAAAGCAAATGTGCGTGCTGCCTGTGTGGATTCACTTGCTTCCTGGGTTTGGTGGAGAAGCTAGCTCAAGTGATAATATGAATGAGGGAGGCAGAATGGGGCGGGGAGGTGGAGCCCTAAGCTGAGGTTAGCATGAGCAAAGGAGGAAAGGCACAAGTTGCCCAGACCGTGGTATGGGGGCTTGTGAGCTGGACTGCTGTGGTTTAGGGAGGGTGCATGAGGCATGCGCAGTGCTGTGGCTGGATGGCTTGTGTCCTTCCAAAGTTTATACGTGGGGCCCTAAACCCCAAGATGATGTGATTAGGAGGTTGGGCCCTCATCCTCAGGAAGGGCTCTAGGAAGCAGCTAGCTCCTTCTGTTTCCCTTTTGCCCTTCCACCACGTGAGGTTACAGCAACAAGGAGCCAACTTGCAAGCAGAGACTGGGTTTGCAGTAAGACGGTAAACCTGCTGCCACTTAGATCTTACACTTTGAGCCTCCAGAACTGAGAAAGAAATTTCTGTTCTTTACAGATTACCCGGTCTCAGGTACTTTGTTACAGCAGCACGAGTGGAAGGAATGTGTGGTAGGAGAAACAGGGCGGCATAAGGCAAGTCCTTGGATGCGACTCCAAGGAGCACAGGTGTTGTCCCTGTGCTGGAGGCTTTTGTTCATCATTATTGTTGATAATTCTTACCACTTAATACATGTAAGGCACAGGTTGGAGCACTTTATCAATGTAGCACCTTGCATAATCTTCACAACGACTTGTGTTGTAAATACTGGTAACGATCTCCATTATAGGGGTGAAAGAACTTAGCCACAAAGAAGTTCAGTAACTTAGTCACAGCTCGGATACAAACTCCTGCAGTCCGTGTGCAGAGTCACACTCTTCCCTGCTTCATTTGTCCAACATAAGTGGATCCTCCCATCCTGTTTCAGGGTTTTCCTTCTTTCATTCTCCCCACCTCTTCCCACCCCAATCCTGGAGAATGGTTCAGACACAGAGTACACAGGAAAGTCTGTCTGGGGGTCAGGACGCAGAGATTTTAGGCTTTGATGGAGCCTGGGTGATAGAATCTCTTTTCCTCCATGACCACAGGCAGGCACTGGCTACGGGTCAAAACCAGTGTTAGGATCTATGGGGAGGAAAGACTAGAGCTGAAGAGGGGCTCAGGGCAGGCACTGGTGTAGGAGATGGAGGACAATGCTTATAGGAGCTGTCACCGCTTCTTGAGGGAGGAGTGGGACAATTTCCTGGCTGGCTTGGAGATGTTTCGTAGCCCAGAGACAAGCCCTCAAGCAACCGCATGCGTTAATGAGAGAAGCTCCTTAGCAAGCAGGAGTTATACCTTGAACATTCCTGGCGTATCAGGGTAGGAGTCAAGCCCATGGGAAAAAGATCGTGGTGATCATTAAGAACATGATCCTTGTAGATGGCCCCCCATCTGTTGTATAACGTTTCAATAAAAGGCCATGGCAGAAGGTATTAGAGGCTTCCCTGCACCTCTGGGAAGTCCACCTCTTGCAAGCATTATAGTTCTAATCCGTGTCCAGGATGATTCCTGTGTTGCAGTGACAGGGTGCCAAAGCAGCACAGACAAGAAAAAACGGGGTGCCTTAGCAGCACTGACACACCGGCTCAAGGAGACAGAGACACAGGCAGGAAAACTGGGCAGATGACCTGGAGACTCTTGGGGAAGCCCAGCTCTAGGGAACAGAGCAGGCTGATCTAGGAAAGGCTTTGGTGAGGAGGTTTACCGGGCCCCAAGGGCTACAGAAGTTCTGAAGCTCTTTCTGGGACATCTCTGCACAAGCAATGACCAGTCATATCCAGAAAGAACATACAAATGGGTTTGAAAATAGTCCTTGGTGCTAAGTGTACGGGAAATAGCTGTTATAGAAGGATTCAGTGAGTTACTGCTGCAGAGTAAGAACTGGGATCATTCACCTTGGACTTCAACATCATGAAACATTCAGTAACACTCCAGGCATAAGGGCATTCTTTTTTTTTTTTTGGAGATAGACTCTCACTCTGTTGCCCCCAGACTAAAGCGCTGTGGCGTCATAGGGCATAAGAACTGCACACCCCTGAGCTCAAGCCATCTTCTTGCCTCAGCCTCCTGAGTAGCTGAGATTAAAAGCGCCCACCACAATAGCCAGCTCATTTTTTTATTTTTAGTAGAGACTGGGTCTCACTCTTAGGCAATACAACCACCTTGGCCTCCCAGAGTGCTGGGATTTACACCACGCCTGGCCAGGGCACTGCTTTTTTTTTTTCCCCCAGTCATATTTATTTATTTTATTTTTTATTAAATCATAACTGTGTACATTTACGGGGTACAGTGTGCTGATTTGATATACGATGTGGAATGCTTGCATCAAACTGATTCACATAACCATCACCTCACTTATTTGTTGTGGTAAGACATTTATACTCTACTCTTCATGGTTTTGAAATGTACCATTGCATTGTGCACATTAGGTGAGGTCCCCACAAATACCTTCCCTCCTCCTGCCCTCTGCCCACCCCTCCACTCTCTCTCCTCTTCCCTCCTTCTTTCTGGACTGTAGTTGTGTTTTATTATTCTCATGAATGTGTAGGTGATGATATATTGGTTTCATAATAGTATTGAGTACATTGGGTCCTTTTTTCCCCCATTCTTGAGATACTTTACTAAAAAGAATGTGTTTCAGTTCCATCCAGGTAAACATAAAAGATGTGAAGTCTCCGTCCTTATAAGGTACTGTCAAGATAAGGAAGAAATGCATAACTTACAGTGGGTCATCTTGCCTTTGAGCACATGGCTTCTCTGTTTCCTGGTGTATCACGATAATTAGTCTCATTTCCTCTGATTATCTCAATAAGAAATAGGCTGTATTTAGTTTATACTAGACATTTCATACCCATACGCTAATAGACTGTTAGAACTAATTATTGTTTTTTTTAAATTGGGCATTTAATGAATGCCAGTCACATATATTCATATTACGATCTTGTAGTTAACCCTGTAAGTTAAGGATTGTTATCCTCATTTCACTCTTGAGAAAACAGAGGTTCAAAGAGACTGATTTCCTTACTCAAGTTCAAACAAACTAGGCTGTGGATCCAGGATGGTCTGTGCCACTGTACTTCTTCTCAAGCAAATATTATTTACAGGTATCCTTTGCTGTCTGAATTCTCACTGTCTATCCACTATAATAACCACCCCCAATTCCATTTAAACCTCACCATTGGAATTGAAAATGCACTATAATCTGCCTGTGAGCACCAATGACGTTGTGTCTGAGTCTGAGTGATAAGATGTATAGCTGCAATTGCAATCTGGCTGTTCTTCCTCTAGGCTCACGTTGCTTAAATGTGCCGTGCATTAGAATCTGCATCTTCCCTACGCTAGCAGGTTGAAACATTTTCTCCAATACAATGGAACTCACTCAACTTGATACTCATCTTTGGTCAGAGGGAGAAGGGGTGGAGGAATGAACAATCTATGTCAAATTTTTTAAATAAAGTTAAGTGATGCAGGTAGGATAATTGCAGTTGTAAGCGATGTGAGTGGATACACACATTTAGAAATGCATTTAGAAATGCAATTACGAAGCTGATCTCATACCATGAAGACCTGTGCAAATGAAAGCAAAAGAATGCAAACAAACATACGTTTCTGAGGGTTTTTTTTTTTAATCCCATTCCTTCATCTGAAGCTTCGATAGCTCACAGCCACACACTTCCAGAGTCTCAAGTGCCACAGAGCAACGACCATCCCAGGATTTAGCCAGGGACAAATCTCAGGCACTTATGGCTTCATTCGGTCCTCCACGAGCTTACTGTAGCACTGGGTCCCCAACCCCCAGGCTATAACTGGTACCTATCCATCCCTGGTGGCCTGCTAGGAACCAGGCTGCACAGCAAGAGGTGAGGGAACGCTGAAGTCACCGGAGACAGGGCGGGCACCTCAACCTTGTTAATAGAGAAAAATGTCTCAGGAGGAAAATACCTCCTTTTTTCTGTCCTCTCGGTATTGGCAGCAGCGCCAGCTCATCTGCACACAAGGCTTCCCAGGGATTAATCACCACTCCTGAGATTTGTGGGTGAGGTCTGACTGGGCTCTGCTCAGACATCCTGCTCCTGCACTGTGCTCCCTGTCCCACACTCTGTTAGTATTCAGACCACAAATAACTGAGAATAATAAAAGTAAGAGGTAAATCAGTTTAATTAATTAACATAGTTAGTAATAGAGAAATAGTTCTGTTAGAAAGGGCAAGCCCAGCAGGAACTACGGTGTAAGGCTTTAGCCTTCCTGGGTTAGACAGATGATTCAAACAGTGATGTGTGTAATAAAAATGGAACTAGCCCCAAGCTAGGGACTTCCACCGGTCCTCAGGCTTGGAGGTGGACAGTCTCCTGGCCAGCTTCTTCAAAAACTTTCTTCTTGGGACTTGAGTCATTATATTTTCCTCGTCCTCTCACCCCACCAGTCACTGGGAAAGAACACACAGTGTAGTTTGGGGCTGGTCCCTGACACTCATCCTCTCTATGCTTGGGCAACTATCTCTCATCCTTGGAACTGGTACTTACATTGCTACATTAGCTCTGTTGTGCAGTCTTTTGAAAAGTTTAATTTATTTTTAAAACAAGAAAAATATTTTAAAAAACAAAATGTGAATTTACCTGTAATTCTCTTACTATGAAAACAATTTCAATTTTCCATTTTCTCTTTTGACCTATCACATATATAGTTTCTAGAGGTATAAACATAGAATGTATCAGTTGTGTATTATGCTTTATTAAAAGCCTTGATGTTATTTTCTAAACTAATAAAATTTTTTCTTAATATTATTTTCTAAAAACATGCTTTCCTAATCATTAATTACTTTATTGATTTTAATGGCCTAATACTATTACCTACAGTTTTTATCATAATTGATTTGATTGCTCCCAAATTTTCAGGTGTTAAAATGTTTTTTATGTTATAATTTATTGGCCAGGCAAGGTGGCTCACACCTGTAATCCTAGTACTCTGGGAGGCTGAAGTGGGTGGATTGCTTGAGCTTAGGAATTCAAGAGTAACCTAAGCAATAGTGAGACCCCATCTCTAAAAATAGAATAACTGAGGCAAGACAATCACTTGAGCCCAAGAGCTTGAGGTTGCTGCAAGCTATGATGCTATGGCACTTTTCTCAGAATGCCAGAGTGAGACTCTGTCTCAAAGTAAA
The DNA here is from genome assembly GCF_000181295.1 of Otolemur garnettii. Taxonomy (NCBI): domain Eukaryota; kingdom Metazoa; phylum Chordata; class Mammalia; order Primates; family Galagidae; genus Otolemur; species Otolemur garnettii. The sequence continues at coordinate 5,969,774 of NW_003852409.1, forward strand.
AAATTATAATTTTTTTTTTTTTTTGAGACGGAGCCTCAAGCTATCCCCCTGGGTAGAGTGCCATGGCATCCCAGCTCACAGCAACCTCCAACTCCTGGGCTCAGGCGAGTCTCCTGCCTCAGCCTCCCAAGTAGCTGGGACTACAGGCGCCCGCCACAATGCCTGGCCATTTTTTTTGGTTGCAGCCATCATTGTTGTTTGGCGGGTCCAGGCTGGGGATTTGAACCCGCCACCTTAGGTGTATGTGGCTGGCACCTTAGCCGCTTGAGCCACAGGTGCTGAGCCATAATTTCTTATATATAATAAATGTTGCTGCAATAACTTTGTGTATGAAATTATAAAATATCATTTTTTTTTTTTTGAGACAGGGTCTCCCTCTGTTGTCTATGCTAAGGTGTAGTAATGTTATCATAGCTTACTGAAATCTCAAAGTTCTGGGCTCAAGCTATCCTGCCTGGGCCTGCCAAAGTGCTGAGATGGCGCCTATAGTTGTGAGCCATGGTGCCCAGCCAAAATATTATTTCTGATCATTTACTTGAGATATGGATATTGCAATGGGTATGGATGGCTAGTCAAAGGATATAACTGTTTTGATGACTCATAATGGGTGAAATAACCCTTAAAAGGGACAGAAAGCATTCCCAGTGCCACCAAAGATGCTGCAATACCCAGGGGGCATAAATCCTTGCCAACCTGATTCATTCATTAATCATTTTTTCCTGTTGTAAGTGTTCTGATTTGTAGAATTACAAATATTGAATTAGCAAGGTTGAATATTTTTCCATCTTTGTTTTCCCTGCCTTGTATGAATCATATGTTTATTTTTTTGCATATATATGTGCAAATTTATTCATATCAGACATGATGATGCTTTTTACTGAAAAGCTACTAACCCTTCTCCTAGCATGTTGTAAATGATTCTCCATTTTTACGTTTTCCTGTTATCTGTTTTTGTTCGAGTTGATCATACAGGAGTTTGAAATTTTACATAGCTGTACTTATTATATATTCTTCTAATCTTTTGGTTGTTGGAAAATATTGGTTGGGATAAATACTTTGTGTCCAGTGCTGTAGTTTTTGAAAAATGATGAACACTTCAGTCCATCTTCAATCTTGTGCTAAAGAGTGAAACGATGATAGTTTTTCTTCACTGATACTTTGAATTTTGTTCTAATACTTTAGAGGCTCTTTAGCCAATAAAAGGCTGCTTCCATCCTAGGGTGGCCTGCATGCCTTTATGGTAATTCTGATTTTTATTTAAAAATCATTTTATTTTTAAAATAGTGGCAAAATTTTAAAAAGCATTATGAGAATAAGCACTGTGTAAAGCCAACAACAACAAAATTAAGTTTGTGGGTCAGATTAAGCCTATGAGCTGTGAAATATTGTCCTCTGATCTACACAGCTTTTTTTTTTTTTTTTTTTTTTTTTTTTGA
>NW_003852409.1:5971259-5976084 GCF_000181295.1 Otolemur garnettii
CGAGTCTCCTGCCTCAGCCTCCCAAGTAGCTGGGACCACAGGTGCCCGCCACAACGCCCAGCTATTTTTTGGTTGCAGCCATCGTTGTTTAGCGGGCCTGGGCTGGATTCGAACCCGCCACCTTGGGTGTACACGGCTGGCGCCTTAGCCACTTGAGCCACAGGCGCCGAGCCTGATCTACACAGCTTTATTGCTACTGTTGTGTCCCTCTGGTTTTTGATTTTTTCATTATGAGTCAGCTAACTGTGTTAATGGTGACAAGATGCATGATTTATAATTTATAGCCACCAGCCACTGGGATAGGCATGCTCAGTAGAAGTTCAGTTTCATCCTCTGTCTAGTGGCCTTGCTCCTGGACCCTGGTGATACCCTGTTTTAACGACATCTGGGCCTCTTTCTTTTCAAATAATGCAGAATAGATAAAACACCACAGTCACTCTAACTACCCATCTGCTTCCTAACAGAGAATCAGTAGCGTAAGTGAAGAATGGAATCTGTAATTTTTTTTTTTTAAATTTTGGGGAGGCTTTTCCTTGAAAATGTTTCTAAAGCATGATCGAAAATAAACCCACTGTGCTGAGGTCATATTTTTTTCTTCTGTTGTCAAGAAGAGCGTCTCGCGTGCGGTCTGGGAACTGTAGCACGTGATAGAGAGCAGGCACGGTCCAGGATCGGTTTCATAACCGCATATTGTTCCTGAGCGCTGTGGCCTCAGGGCGTATCGGTTGCTGTTATCAGTTTGAAAACTGTCACCTGTTTCTAAGGATGAGTTGAAAATGGAAGATGATTGAAAACTGCCTTGCCTAACATATTTGTTTCTTTGCAATGCCTGGAACCAACGAGGTGGGGACTGTCCGACAAGCAATTCACCTCCTCACCTCAGTTTCCTCTGTTTTGAAAATGGATGGTTGGTTTGGTTACATTAATAAGACCATCAGAAATAATTTGAGACAAATAAATATAGGACCCCCCCAAAATAAGGGGATTGCAGTGAGGTAGAAAAAAAGCTAAGGGTTCAGGATCAGAAAGCCCAGTTCAAATCCTTGCTTTGCCACTTACCAGCTGGGTGACTTTGGAGAAGACTCATCTCTCTATGGCATCATCTGCAAAGCTGAAATGATGGCACCCACCTCACAGTGTTGTCAAGATTGAATGATATAATAGAAGTTACATCAAAAGATAGGGGACAATTGCTCAATAAATGCTAACTCTTATCATCACCTCAAGGAATTGCATAGAACTATGCAACTGGCAAGTAACTGAGCGAAAAAAACAAAGCATTTTAACTCGGAAGCAAAGGTGATTCCCTTCCACCCCAATATCCACAGTCAGATCTTTCCAGTGCTGCAGCCAGAAATAGGCTCTTAGTTCAAGATCACTGCCACAAAGCCTTAGGTAGCTATGGTAGATAGGCTGACTGAGCAATTAGTTTTTAATTCCAGTCACTCTAGAAGCTGAAATATTTTTCCTTTGTTAAATTTGAACATGTAATTCGACATGTTTCAAACCCTTGCTCATAATTTTCACATTTCATATTTTAATGTGCATATTTCAGGAAATATAAATAATGTCTCTTTTTAAGAGCTCCTCTTGGCTACACTCCCTTTTCTCATGTACAATTTCCTCCACAAAGTGCAATAAGTCGGACTAGAAATGAGAATGTCTCTCTCTGTTAACCTTTCTCTAGTTCTCTAGTCAAGAAGTCTATGGTCCCCTGTATGAGCGAGGGGGCCTGGAGGACCTTGGTGTTGTTCCCATTGTTTTCTTTCTGGGCTAGGATTACACTGATGTCCAGTTTTTAGAATGGGTATGGCTAAAAACTAAGTGAGGCCACAAAAGGAACCAGTGGGCTTTAAATATTGATGTTGTCGAAGGGGAGGAAGGGGAAAGGGCAGGGAATTCACAGAATAAACATAGTATTTGAGGCACTTTGCATGATTTATAATTTTGAATCCTCAAAATAACCCTGGGATGGATCCTCTTTTTAATTAGGTGGAAAGGCACAGAGAAGTAAGCTAAGTAAGTCACTCACACTCACACAGCTGAAAAGAAGTGGCTGTGATAACCCAGTTGTAAGTAACCCTTCAGTGTGTGTAACCCACACTGAAGCCAAACTCCAGTGTGTCTGAATCTTTGAACTATGTTACCCCGGTTAACTACCTTACATAGGTTAACTATGTTCACCCTATAGAGCTCTAATTCCCATTACTGCATCACTACAGGGTTGGGAGTGTTTACTGATTGTTAATCCGTTAGGACTGTAAAGGAATTAAAGGGATAAAGACTCATATTGTTTGTGTTTCCTAAGTAATCTATTATATAAAAAACTGTGGTGGGGTGCCTTGGTAGAAGAGTGCCCTGCAGTGAATAAATGTGTGGTCTTATTATTCCTTTTTAATGGTCAGGGCTGGTTGCCAGATTCTTCAAAATAGTACTGATTTTGTCTCAAGAAAAATCACCTGCGTGGCATATCCCTTGTTTAAGTGTGGGGACAGTATGACTCACTGTCTTGGTGTTTGGAGAGCCTTATACCCCTCATTTTAGTGATCCTTTGTGAGATAGAGATGGGTGCAAAGTGGTGGACTCTGGGACCAATTCTCCCCCTGCTCTTCCAAGGACTACTCTTGAGATCTGACTGCAGTATGTGGGGCTTCAGAGAGCTGGTAGCATTTGGAGTGCAGGCAGTCATATATACACTGGTAAACTAATTTTTCAAAACAAATCAAAACAAAAGCTTGTATTCTTTTCCTGCCATGGCTAACCTGAAGCTACTGTAACAAGACACAAATCAGTGGGGAGAGACGGGTCTATGTTGAATCTCATCTAGACCTGGCAGGCTTCAGCACACCCCTCCGTGGGGTTTGGCAAGGTATGAAGGACTCTGGGCTGAACGTGCATTAGGAACTGAGCTGCACTGCTCCAGCTTCCCTGCTAGACCCCGGATTTGATTTTCAAAATCTAGCTTAACTAGTGTCCCCAGCACTCATGTCTGCTGTAGAGACGTGCTTGTGGGTAGCTGCATGTCTGAGTCCCAGGAGCAACACCACCTCTGCCTGATCTGAAGTACTTCCACCCCGGTGGGAAGACTGACTCTGAATGTGTCCCAGTCCCTCCTCCTGGGTGGGGCTCAGTGCTGGAGGTGAAAGCACTTTCTGGGACAGCCACTGTCCTCTTTGATTGGAAGTCCCCTTTGCTGTAATTAATACTATAATGGGCCACCAATTCTGAAAACCCAGGGCCACTAAGACTGATCATTGGGTTGGGCACTTAGTCTAGGCTGAGTCTCTAGTTACTGTTGTCCAGCTAGTTACTGTTCAGGAGGGAGCTGGAGCAATGAGATGGAGGAGGCAGCACCGACTCCTACCCTTAGACATGCTCAGAGATTTCTGGGTGCATTACTGAGAATGGTGCTGTGAGCTGGGAAAGGAAAAGACGGACCTCTGATCCTGGTGAGAGGTGCTGAAAAGACCCTGTCGCTACCATAGGAAGTTGCCAGTCTGCCAGAGACATCTAACAACCCAATCAAACCCCTCACAACCAAATGAAAGGGGTTCACGCTGCCCCCCTGAAACCTGTAAATGTCCTCCCATAGACAAAATGATGAGACATAAAGGCAAAGATGTATATTTTCTTATTTTTGAACTTAAACATTTTTTCTAGGTGTTTCTGAATCAAAACAAAGAAAACATATTTATCAGAGCAGTTTCCTTTTCTTTCACCACCGTGCTCCTCCGTCTTGCCCTTGCCTGCTTCCGTCTGTTGCCTCTCGTCCCTGGGAGAAGAAGAATTCGAAACACTGAACGGGCAACGAAACCTGGGCTAGAAAATGCGGCTTCCCAAAGAGAAGTGCGTCATCAGGCAGAGAGTTGCTGGATGTCTTGAGCAAATCTTGAAGTTAAGAAGAAAGCAAAGTTGTTGGGTGGCACGCTGAAGAAAAAGGCTTACTCGCTTACTACCAGCTTCTTGTGGATCTCCATTTTGCGGACCACTGCGCTGAATTCCTCAAAGGATATCTTCCCGTCGCCGTCCCTGTCCAGGGTGATGATGGTTTTGTCGACCAGCTGTTGTAACTCCCAGTCCTTCACGTTGTTTCCCACCATCATCTTCAGCACCTGGAACAGCTCCCCGTTGGAAATGTAGCCGTCTTTATCCATGTCGTAGATGCTGAAAGCGAACCGCAGCTTCTGCTCCTCGTTTCCTGTGAGGCTGAACTGCGAGGTCCCCAGGATGAATTCGTGGAAGTCCACTTCTCCGTTGCCGTCAATGTCAAAGACGTCGATCACTCGCCGCACCAGCGGGTTCTGCTGCAGCTCGGGCATGGACATGAACTCCTCCACGCTCAGAGAGCCCGATTTGTCCACGTCCAGCTTCCTAAAGCTCTTGCTCAGCCTTTTAATTTCATCGCTGTCAAAGTGGGGGAATATCTCCTTCGGGTAACTGGCCTCGTTTCCCATCGCGGCCACCTGGGCAACCGGGCGGCGGCGGAGGGGCTCGCGCTCAGACGGTTGCGCCCTGGTGGGTGGGGGGCTCGCGAGACACCCCCCGGGTGAGAAAGTGGGGAGAGGAGCGCAGGGGGTGCTGGGTGAGGGTACGGGAGAGAGAATGGGAGGGGGGATAAGAGCGGAGGGCCCGGGGCGGGGAGGGGGGAGCAGAGCGCAGGCCAAGCCCGGGAGAGGCAGAGGAGGAGTGCCAGGCTACCTAACCTCCTCTTTTCTCAAACCTTTTCTCTTTCTCAAAACCCTTGTAGCTTTTCATAATCACTCCTGTTCCCTTCGAAATTATTTTATCTTCTCATTTCCTGACTGTTTTTTTTTCCTCCTAGGGA
>NW_003852409.1:5976134-6001419 GCF_000181295.1 Otolemur garnettii
GTTATTCCCTGCAGGATCCTGGCAGCACAGTGTGACATACAGCGAGTATCAAATAAACAAGTACGCGTCCAATGACTGACCTGAAACCAAGGACTCCTTATGTTAGTGGTACAGGCCTAGTGTTAGGACTAAATGAGAGGACATGTCAAAATATTGAAGTTATATCTATTTCCTGGACTTCTCTAGGAGGGGAAGCCGGGACTGACATCTGCACCTTTTCTAGGACATGGGGTTCAGAGTCTTTGTAAGAGACCACCCAGACAGCACCGAAAATTTCTTACATGGGTCATCTACAGACATGAAAGTATTCCTGAACTTGGAGCACTTTTTCAGGAGACACACGTCCCAAGAACATAGCCTGTCTTACTCTATTACTTAGACTCCACTTGGAGTCCCCGTCTTTCCTTGTTTGCTGCCTGGCGGCTGTCCTGCAGAACATTTGGGGGATGGCGCAGGGTGCCCAGGGAAGCCTTTTGTGTGTGTTGAGCGTGACACTTGCCTCTGCTCTATCCCCCTGTCCCCTTTTGTTTCAACTAGACTTGTTCCTTTGGTTGAGATTAATCTCACGTGTCCCTTCCTTTAGGAGCTCATCAATTACTGCAAATACATTAGAGAGAAATAGGGCTCCAGAGCAATACGGTTCAAAGGGACGGGGGGACCCCCAGGCCACTGAGTCACACACTGTTTCACTTTAAAAAATGTCAGCGAGTTCTCTGTTCCTTAGTTCAGCCAAAAGACCGGTCTCAAGATTACCATACTGAAACTGGCACCATAAGCTGCGGGATACTTTTATTACTCGATATGGCTGTTTTATTTTCCTTTATGAACAAATGATAATCCATGGATATTTTTTAAAGGTGATCATGAGTATTACATAAATAATGCCCAGCCAGACTGTGATATTATACCAGGAAAATGTTTTCTTTTATTTTGTCTTATTTGCTTGATTTCCAGTTACTGTTCCTCCCCTGTTCCAGTTACGAACAGGGTGCTGTTTGGGTACTAATCTATTGAATTTGCAATGTTAAAATCACCTTAAATTATATGACAAGATGCCTGAAATCATCTGGTATCCAAATACTACCAACCACTCTGGTCTATGTTTTTTCTAGAGCACAGAGATCTTTCTAGACTCTGGAAGGAGATGCTCAGGACCTGGAGGTGCTGTTCTGAGCAGTCAGAAGCCTCAGGAGCAGGGACAGGACTCTATCCTCTGGACACACCAAGGGGGCGTGGAATCTCTAGAATGGCATTATTGGCCTAATTTTGTGTCTTTGATCACAATGTAATCTAGATTTTTTTACTGAAAGAAAGAGAACCCACCTCTAAGAAGCTTATCAACAAAGGCAATTTGTTGGAAGAATCAAAAGAAGATCTGAATAACCCAGTGTTAGGAAGGGTGAGGATCACACTGGGTTTAAGGAACAGTTGGAACCAAGGCCTCAAGACCAGTTACAGATTGTGCGGGGTCCAGTGTTAAATGAAAAACCAGAACTCCTCACTCAAAAATTATTAAGAACTTCAAGATGGTCACAACAGAGCATTAAACCAAGCACAGGACCCTGGGTAACTGCATGGCGCATGCCCCTGAAACTGCTGGCCCTGTGCGGACTTGGGCCCATTGACCTCTGGGCATCAATCGGCTTGCTTCTCCACATGCTCTTGCATGGCAGAGGACACAAGCACTGACAGACTCCAAGTTAGTACTTTGGGGGTTTATCAGCAGAAAAGTTTGACTTTCTCCTGGTAGATAGATGCCCACAAATCCCAAGGACAGGCTCTAATTGGGTTGGATTCCCACCCCTGAGCCATTAGACACATGGAGCTTACACTTGAACCTCATGGCTGGAGCTGGGGTGAGAGGGAGCACTGGGTAGGAAGAGCAGGTACCAAAAGAGGCACATGCTGCTTCTTTAAGTAGGAGTGATACTGAGCAGACAGTGCAGTAGATGGACATTAGATGTGTCCCTTAGGGCTGACTCCATGGGAGGGAGGAGGCATTTAGCCTGATGAGCCCCCCTCAGTTTTGCCAACTGAACAGGCCACAGAATTTGCTACAGCCACTAGATCATTCATTTCTTCTTCATATTTGTATTTACTAAAATATCCCTTTACCTCTGTGTAGAGAGAATCACTATCTTCATATTAATTGAATAGTTGGACAGATAATACCAAGAAGATGGTACCACTTCCTTGAAATGATTCAAGTGTACCATCAGAATCATTTTACTCTTGCATTGTAGAGGATGGAACATTTGCTAGATTTGGAGTTTAGCTGATGTGAAGTTGAGTTCCCCTTGTTCCACATTTCATAAACTTCACAGTTCAGCATTATTACGGACTCAATGCCATTGTTTCAATTTTCTCTGGCCATTCTTCTTAGTCATTTCCACATAAAACACGAGTTGTTACCCTTTGGGTTTATCACCGTGGATTGACGTGGACTGTAGGACAGTTACTGCAGTAAGTCAATCAAAAGTGTTGACTGATTATTTTGGAAGAAACTGGGGGCCTGACAGCACTTCTTCTATTCCAGCAAGTCATTTCTTTTTTCCCCAGAGGTTTTCAGATAAAGAACTCTGAGATAGTCATGTGCAAAAAATAACTGACATTGGAAAATAAAACAGACAGAAATGGAGGCTCACAGAAAGCTTCATCTTTTAAAGCCAGACGGAAGACTGGGTTCCTCAGAAAGACGATTCGAGAAGCTGTGAAGGTGGTCCTGGACCTCTGGCTAGACTCTCTCACCTTTCAGTAGTGTTGCTGGTCACCAGATATAACATCTAACTGTGCTGACATTGGCCACAGTATCACCTTGGAACTACACAGCCCTGAGTTTAACCTGCCTCTGAACCTTAGGTTTCTTCTCTGCACAGCCGGGAAGACATAATGGTGTCATAATTTATTGTAGGGCTATGTGAGATAATATCTAAAATGAAAAATATAAAAAACCATCTGAAATAGCGCTGGCACATAACAGGTGCTCCAAGAGGTTGGTACCCTCCTCTCTTTTCCCTTTCCTCCTGGGTTATTTGCTTTCTCTGGAGCAGAAATTTGACTTTAGCTAGATGTGTTTTATCTTTTCTGGACATGACAAACCTTATTTCAAGTTTAAATTCATTTGGCAAGTATATATGGAACACCTCCTGTGTGCCAGGCTCCATGCCAGGGGATGGTGTTTTCTATGATGAGTAAGGCACAGTCCCTTTGAGAAAGATAATTTTGCCATTTAGAAACCTACAGTTTAAGAAGCAGTACGGCTGTCAGTGTTTTAATGTTTATCATGCATATTCAAAAGGATTAGGAATAACATACTTGGTTTTCTTTGGTAGAACTAGGATGATGTTTAATAGAAGTTTGGGGGTATGTGGTTTTAAATCAAAGTTTTGCCATTTAACAAACTCTGTGTCCTTAGGCAGAGTTACTTGTGTGAGTTATTCACTGTTCACTCACCAGGGGCAACTACTGCTAACTCATAGCATCATTTGCAGGATTAAATACGATAGAACACGGAGATTTAGGGTCAGTGCCTAGCATAGTAAACACAGAAGTAGTAGAGGTTACAATTGTTGGCTGCTTTAGGCTTGCCTGAAAAATTCTAATGGACTGTTCACATATGTACCCAACTCTTCATTTGATTTCTCAATAAACATTTATCAAGCATGTACTAGGTGAAGGGGATACAACAGTGACCTAAAGTGGATATTTTACCTTTCACAGATGTAAAGGAACACCAGCCTTGAGTGTTAGAGATGAGGGGTGTATGGTGCCCAGAGAGGTTGCACAACAGGAAACCTTTGTTGGGGAAGTGATGATTGAACTCCAGTCTCAAGGAGTTATTTTTGGAAGGGTTGAGTGTTCCAGGCAGAAGGAACTCCATGTGCAAAGGTACTGAGGCAGGAGGAACAGAACAAGTAGGAGAAACTTTCTTCAACTTACTTGAAGAAAGCCAGTGAGACGGGAGAAGGGAGGTCAAGGTAGGAAGAGCATGGTATGACTGAAGTAGAAAGAAAGTCTTCCCATTCCCCAGACACTAAAGAAAGGGCAATATGTACAGAGTAATTCATTACAGGGCATACTTTATTCAGTCATGTTTTGACTTATAAAGCACTAAGGGCGTTTGGAGATGGTCTGTCCTCAGAAAGCTCACTGATGGCTGAGTGACTTGAGGCATTAGAGACTTATAATTAATAATAGCACAAGATAGAAAACAAAAGATGTCACCAGATTGGTAAAGGCAAAGACCTCTGAGAACTCAGAAAACTGAGAAATTATTTCTTGCTTGAAACATATAAAGATACATATTTTTTTCTTTTTGTATAAGAAATGTTTGATCCTAAGGGTGACAAAGGGAACAAGTACCATAATCACAGATGTGGGAATGAGGCAGGTGTGGGTATCAGCAAGTTCGTACTGTGGTTGGAGTATTTGAGCAAAGTATCAGAGCTGAGCTGGAAGGAACTAGATCAAGGAGGCTTTTGACTATTTGGCTTGAACATTGCCTTCTATTTGATAGGGAAAGCACAGGCTTTAATCAGAAGAATGACTTACTCAGAATCATATTCTGGAGAGATGAATCTGGCATCATGCAGGGTAGATTGAAGAGGGCAAGAGACCTCCCAGAGCAGCTAGATGACAGCTATGACAATTACACATGCTTGGCTGGAGAACAAGGGCCTGAGCTGGAATGACATAGCACTAGAAGTGGAAAGCTGGGTGTATTCATCTCCTAGCACTGTTGTAACAAAGCACCAGAACCAGGTGTCTTGAAGAACAGACATTCATTGTCTCCCAGTACTGGGGAAGTTTGAAGTTAGAAGTTTGAAATCAAGAAGTCGGCAGGGTCAAGCTCCATCTGAAACCTGCAGGCCAACCCTTCCTTGCTTCTTCCTAGCTCCCGTGGTTTGCTGGTGACCTGCAGCGTTCCTGGGCTTGCAGAGGCAGAAATCCAGCCTCTGCCTTCATCCTCACGCCATGTTTGCCCTGCGTGTCTGTCTTGGGTGGTGGTTGTCTTCTTCTTCTTCTTCTTTTTTTTTTTTTTTTTACTGTTTTCTTTGCCTTTACTCTGGTTAAAACCACAGGTGAACATAATTCTGGGTGGGATCTTAATATGTTGCTCAGGCTGGATTCAGACTCCTGAGCTAAAGCAATTCTCCCACCTTAGCCTCCCAAGTAGGTGGTACTACAGGTACCACTGCATCTGGCTGGTAGTTGTCAATACTGTTGACCAGGACACCAGTCAGATTGGATTTTGGGCCCACCCTGCTCTAGTGTGACTGCATCTTAGTCTAACCAATCATATCTGTAATGACCACATTCTGAGCAAATGGGGATTAGGACCTCAGGACCTCAACATCTTTTGGGGGGATGCAATTCAACCGTAACACTAGGCCGGAAATCCTACTAGATAGGATGGACAGAGGGGACCAAGGAAGGAGAGGCTCCCAGGGTGTGTGCATTGGCTTCCATGTTGGGGGAGGCCGCCTGTGTCGTACGAGGAGAGGGGCACCCCGGTACGGGCTCCCCGGCTTCCCAGGGAAAGCTGCCTTCTCACCTAACATGTCCAGGAATTCCACCCGCTCCCATAGCTGCACGGGAAAGAAGTGTCCTCAGATGAATCGGAGGAAATGTCACTTTTACCCTTGGTTTATGCTCTTTGGGAGGAACAACGGTCGCTCTCCCAGGGTTTTGTAACAGCTCACATCAAGCCGCTAGATGGCGATCGTCACACATTCCCACGCTGTCTCTGTTTTCTGAAGACAAAATCTTCCGAACCTGGCGGCTGCTACTCTGCGCGTAGAACGGAGATGAGGAAGGAGGCTCATTTCATGTGACCCCCTACAGATTTTGGTGTCTGGAAGTCTAAGAAAAAAATGGAAGGAAGGCTGCCTCTTACAATAGCCCTAATCAGTTCGAGCACTCTTCATACCTTTCGGTTGCATAGTAAATACCATTCATGCATATTCATAAGCTCATTGCATTTACCCAGGAAGAAAGCAAGAACTAACAGTATGTGGTCTTGGGTGAAATTTATGCCCAAGTTTCTCTGGAATGTAAAACAGGACTCCCTTATCCCATGGGATCAGCTGACTTGGTGAGCGGCAAGGATGAAGGGGACAGCTGGAATTCTTTTTCCCCATGACAGAATTCACTGTTGTCATTTACAGGTGCCGTAGCCGGAGAGCAACAGAGAAGCAGCCCTAACTTTGAGACGATGCCGCGCACCCACGAAAGCAAACTAGAGAATTGTAGGTCCCGGCCTTGCCTACCCAGCCTGACTCTGAAATACCATTGACCATATTTAAAGGCCATAGTTACATTCTCTTTAGTAAAGTATCATGGAATGGAAAGGCAAGTATCCAATGTACACAATACTAATACGAAGCCAGTGGATGAACTAATACACACCCACCGAGAGAAAAACTCAATTTAACTCAAATGGGGGAAGGGGGGGAGAAGGGAGGAGGGAGGGGGCTTGGTGTGCTCTCACCTAATGGGCACAATGTAAGGATGTAGGGCACACCTCCTGGGGGAGGGGCAGAACTACAACTGGGGCTTTATCTGACACACACAAACATTGAAACCTAATCATTTGTACCCTCGTATTAATCTGAAATTAAAAAAAAAGACGATAGTTACTACTGTTTCTGTAAAGTTCTGTTTTAGGTGCAGCTTAATGGTTTGTATAAATTCTTCTCACATTTTCTCACTCATACCTAGATGCTGAGCTGGAAGAAAGAAAGAAAAAAAAAAACGTGATACTAATAAAAGCTAGTTAACCTAGCACTTTGCAAAGGAGAAAATTTCACGGTCACACATTTCTCAAGTTCTCCAGTAAAAAAGTCTTCCGTTCTGTAACATATGTAAGTAGTAAATAAAAGAATGTTTACAATGTTAAAGTTATAAGACGCTTGTAATGATAAGCGACTCCTCCAAGCTGGGTCTGAGAGAGGGCACACCAACTGTAATTTCTTGTGTGCTTGTTATTCACTGAACATTTTCTGTGTGCATAGTTCTATACTCAGCAAAGGAGGAGGGAGCGTTTGTTAAGCCAGATGTTCTCTACAAACTGTCTCATTAAATAAATTTCACACTTTCAAGCAGGCCCTGTTATTATCCCCAGTTTGGGGGAAGGATCTGAAGTTTTAGAAGTTGCATGCCTTGCATAGATACGGTGGTGGGGGTGAGAGTCAAACCATGGCGTGTCGCCCCCAGAGCTGAAATGCTTTGCTTTTCCAGACAGCCTTCCATGAGGACAGGAGAAAAGAGGAAGGAGGTAACAGAGAAGTCATATACAAGGCCTGTCATTGACTTGGGAGTCTAGCTGTGGCTGCATAACCAGTGGGGCAAGGCAGGTGGCCACCTGTAATTTTGGAACCCCTGGGGGAGGGCACCACTAATAGGGCATGGAGTTCTGTCCATCTGGCATGATTGGGTGCCATGTCTTTGGAGGGCGGGGCCAAGTTCTATCACTTATAATTACTTGTGTCAGTGTCTTGCTGATGCTTTATCTGGTGGGCTCTCCCTCTACCCCTTCTAGGAAGTCTGCTTCAATTCCTTCTAGCTCTTCCACAACTGAATCAGGGCCTCATTTGTGTCACTGTTCTTGCTGGCCCCATGGTGGTGTATGGGAGACAGGGTTTGATCACAACCTGTCTCTCCCTGACTGTGAGCTCTGTATTCAGCTCTGCGTGGGCTGCACCTGAAACAGGGCCAGTCACTTGGGAGTTCAGCACATGTTTGCGATGGCTGGCTGGATGCATGTATGAATGAATGAATGAATGAATGAATTTGTTTTGGTAGCAGGGTGGAGAAAGGTGAGGCCTTTCGGAGACTGGCTTCTCTTCCTTCACGTGCAATTCTGCACCATGTCATAAAAAGGACACACGTACGGCTTTGTGCTTCTTCAGGTTTTCAGAAAGTGCTACCTGGATAGATTCCATCTGACCTTATGCTTGGCTTAAATATTAAACTTAATTACTTAGGCTATTCCAAGGGAAGCACTCAGCTGTCAAGGTGGCGCCTGACATAACACGAGTTTTCAATTTAGAGCAATCTACAGTCATTAACTCTCTTTGCCTCACCATAACTTTCCTCAGTTGCATAGCAGTGACATTTTAAATTGAAAAGAGAAGGGGTAGGAATAAAATAGGGGAAGTAGGGTATTGAGATGTGGCCTAGTTGTCAAGAATGGAAAAGACTGCATGAAAATTCAGTCCCCCCTCCCCCCACTGCCCTAACAATTCCCTTTGGGTTTTTAATATGAATTAAAGATAAACTGGGAAGAAAACTGACCAGCATCAAAACTTTTTGATGCGACTTGTGTAATCCCCTTCGGTTTTCAATGTACGGTTGACCAACCCTTCCCTTTTCTCTCTCCCTAAATTAACAGGGAAGAAGGGATTTGCTATGAGAGAGCTGAAATTCATTTGCTCATCAGACAAGTATAATAGGTGAAAACACATGAACATATCAGGTGCACCTCTTGGTGGTCCTTGGGCATCAAGGCTTGGGGGTGGAAAGCCCAGGCTGGAGGTCAGTTGTGTTACTGTCTCTCCGTGTCCCTGCATCTGTATCTTCAACTAGGTAGGCTAAGATGACTCAACATAAAGCCCTGTGAGAATCACAACTTTATGGCAAGGAAACACGTTTAGAGAAGTAAAGTGATTTTCTAAGGGTCCCACAACTGGTTTTGGCAGAGTCAGGACAAATTCCACCCATTCGGCACCTACTGTGCATCAGGCAATTTCATGAACATTAGCTCTATTCCTCAGACCACGCCAGAAACACTAAACACCACCTCTATTATGCGGGGGGGGGGGGCAACTCAAAGAGAGGTTATGTGATTTGTGTTCGTGACATTTTGATGTGCCTTTTTCATATGGATGTTTTTATACCATGATTATTTTTATTGTTTTGCACCCATGCAGCACTCTGAAAGATAAACCCTTTAAAACGACCTCACCATGACCTGGACCCACACCCTCACTCCATCTCTACCATATGGCCCCATCCCTTGGGGGTGATGGTTGAGCCTTGGCCTGGGGAAAGCCTGAGGATAAGAAGGGTCAGGAATGGACTATGGGTCAGGTTGGGGCTGGCTGGGTGAGATGAGGGACGGGATAAGTCCAGGAATACGGCAATGTTTCCTCTTGTGCACTTTCTTTCATAGTAAAACCACCTGGAACGTTTGCTGATTTACTTCCAGACTGTTCTGAAATACATTTCTCCTTTTCCCCATCCCAAGCCGTGGAGGCCTGTGGATTCCAGGGAGTGAGCTCCTAGCACTCCAATGTCTGGCTTCTAGCTTAATACTTACTAGTTTCCCTCCGTGCTTAATGGCAACAGGAGGAGGCCCTGGATTCACTCAGAAACCTTGTAACAACCCAGCAAGGTACAGAGGAAACTGAGGCTCAGAGAGGCTGAGTAATTTTGTCAAGGACATAGAGCTGCTTCTTCACTGTAATGGTGAAACCATGGTAGTCTCACTCCCAAGACCAGGGTGATCCCTGTGGACTTGGCTGTACTCCCCTATCCTCTGTCTCTCTCCAGGTTACACCTCTGGCTGGAGGTGCAGAGTCTGCACACCCTCAGTGGTCTGGCTGCAGACCTTTTCTGGCTGGCCCACCTCCCTTTCATCTGCCACAGGGGCAGCACTGGACTTCCTCCTGCCTGTCCAGAGCCACTTGTGTCCTGCCTTGTGTCCTGGAAAGCTGACTTCTCTGGTAGTGGTAGATGTGAGGATGAGAGGAGGCTGAGGCTGGATAAATATTCCCTGGCTGTGTTCTGGCTGGATCACTGTGGGAAGGGTGTACTCCTAACCAAACGGCCACAGCTCTTAGAAAGCCCTCTCCCACACCCCCTGGGTTCTGGAAACGGCTGTCTTTATTTTTACTTTGAGCCTGGATGGAGTGATGGCTGCCTCACTTTACCCACCGTGGGAGACTGCACTATCTCTGTTGGTTTCTTTAAAGCATACCTTTGCAAGTAATTTCTTTAAAATTCTCCTCTGACTATTGAAGCGTGCCTATCTGTTCCCTACCAAGGTCACTGTTTCCTTCTTGACTAGTCTCATTTGGTTAAAAGGTGCATTATTCAAACCATTATTTAAAGGAGATTTGCAAAGAGAGGTATCATCATAAATCTTAATAACTCCTTGAAGAATTCTGGAGCTTGCTAACCTGTGATTTGCTGCCTTGCTTTCCCGGTTGGTGAATAAGAGATTTCATAAGACTATTTCCCTGGAGCTCTTAAATTCACTTGGGGACTTGGAAAAAAATTACATTTTCTTTTTTTTGCTGAGTCAAAAGAAAAATGAAGGAAATTTACACCCTGCCAGACGTTGTACTCAGTGGAATTGTTCAACAATGAGTCCACCGTGGGCAGAGGCACGGGTGTGCTAGAAGGATTGTGGGGGAAACATCTGAAGTCAATTTCAAATTTCTCTTTGAAAATTGCCAGAGTCTGGTCTGCTGAATTGGACCTGCAATTTCCTAGGTGACTCTGGGGAGCAGATAAAGCCCTGGAATTTAACAAAATGAGTTTATCTTTCAGAGGAACTGCAGCGTGACAGCTCTGGGGTCGCAAAGCAATGGGAGGTGAAGAGATCAAGGTTCTCACGGGTGGCCAAGTATTAATATCCAACTGCCAGAAATGGGGGAAAAAATCACCTTTCATGTTTTATCACTCAGTGACTATATAATTCATTATCCAGACTAGAATATTTTTTCAGAGTGAAAGAGGGGGTTTAATTGCTCTGTGGCAATGGACAGAGACTAAGACTGTAACTTGCAAAATGTAAAGTAAGGTCAGAAATAAACCAAGGCATGGCTTCCTCAAGGATCAGGAGCACTTGTGGGAGAGGCAGCATCCAGAGTCCACCTGCTTCTTTTGTTCTGAGCCCCTGCACCCCACCCCCAGGCAGGGGGGGAGGAGGGCCATGCTCACTAAACTGTAATTTACTTACTCCCCACAGGAGCCCCTGAAGAGATGAAGACGCTGAGGCTGAGATGGATTAAATGATTTGCCAAAAATAAGCTGGTGGTAGAGGTGGCCTTCCAAGATGGCTTGCCTGATTTCAAAGCCAATTCTGGTTTTTCCACATCTGTGAACGCAACCCAGCAGTGTATGACATTTGAGGCAAAAGGAATGGCAAGCAGGACACTAATAGGTATGCTTTATCTTTCTGATCCTTCCCAGGAGAAAGTTAAAAAAATTAAAAAGCAGGTAGAGACTCAGTGTGTTCATGTATTGAGCAATGGGAAATCCAGGAGGCAGAGGACCTCTGTGCAGAGGAAACCAAGCTCAGCTGTGAGCCAAAGATTGTTTCCATTTAATTATGCTCTATCTTTAGGTTCTGATGGTTTCTCAATTCTGTCTTAGGTTGTTCAAGACAATCTGTCAGTCAGTGCACCACGATGTACGTTGCTGGGCTGTTTAAATGTGCACAGGTGAGTAACCTCACAGAACAGTCTGTTACTGTGTAGGCTGTATAGAGTGCCCTCCCTGAGAAAGAAGGACTGTGTGTGTGTTCATACATTTCCCGAGGCTGGGGAGGACCCTCCTATCTCTATACACACTCGGATGTTATCAGAACTCTTTTTTATTTCTGCCTCTGAAATTCCCATTAAGGCCATACCTCTCCTCTATTCTCTCCTTCCAAATTCAGCTGAACTAGGATATGAGCCCAAGGTTATCTTAACAAGTACCACTTGATCCTGATATTAGTCTTATTTAGTGCTTCCAGCTGACTACATCTGGAATATTCCAACTGTCTTCCTCCTGCATTTGACCTCTTAAAAGTCATGGTTGAGGCCAGGCATGGAGCCTCATCCCTGCAATCCCAGCATTTTTGGAGGCTGAAGTCGGAGCATCACTTGAGGACAGGAGTTTGAGACCAGCTTAGGCAACATAGTGAGAACTCTGTCTTTACAAGTACAAATTAAAGAAAAAAAAGCAACTAGCTAAGTGTGGTGGTAGGCACCCATAGTGTCTCAGCTACATGGGAGGCTGAGACAGGAGGACTGCTTGAGTCCAGGAGTTTGAGGTTACAGTAAATTATGAAGGAGCTGCTACAGTTCAGCTTGGGTGACAGAGTGAGACCCTGTCTCTTAAAAAAATAAAATCCTAGTTGAAACATGTTTGCTATATTTTGTACATATCACCTGAACAGTTCATGGATTTTGCTGATAATTTACGTCTCAAAATCTTTTTTTGATCCACACTTAATTTTGTTTGAAATTGCTGATAAATCCATATAGCCCTGTAGCATCACAATGAAACCTCATAATCCTTAAAAAAAAAAGTAATGTTGTGGTTATTGTGTTTGGGGGTGCTCAATATTTGAAAAACATTATTTGGTTTCATTTTCACCAGAATCTTATAAAATATATATGACTCTCTCTCCGGTTGTAGAAGGTGAGGCCCAGAATGGTCAAATAAACTTTCCTGTTATCACATTGTTAGTAGAGCTGGGATTCAAATCTAGAATGGTCTCCAAACTCCATGCTTCTAACCTTTATGCTATACTGTATAGAATATCGAATATTCATATTTCAGAATGATATTAAGGGAAGGCAGAATCACTGTGTCAAAGCTGGGAGGAACATCGCAGATGATTAAAGCCAGATACCTCCTGCTATAGACGGTTGGCAGCGGGTAAGATGAGAAAGGAAGTGACTTTCTAAGTCTACAGAGTGGCAGAGAAGTGACCGGTTGCCTGTTTGACATCCGTTCCTTTACCTCCTTCTTCCTAAGGGAATCACACTTCTTTGTACGCCTTTGTGTTTCAAGGTGACTATGCTATCACCAGTCCCTGGGGGGAGTCAGGACAGGCCTAATCCATCACGGTGATCTGCTGCTCCCTTGCCATTAGTTGGTTTAGATGTGGTGTAGACATAATTTTGGCCAATGAAATACAAAAAATCTAACGGAGGGCTTCTGGGAATACTTTCTCACTTTAAAAAAAGCCACAGGAAGATACCTGAAAATATGCTGAGGAAGGGAGAGGAAGAATTAGGACTGCTGTTATTTACTATTTACTGTACCAAGCTTCTTATTAGGTGCTTTCCTAAAGGATCTCTTATTCTCAGAACTAGATTGCAAGGCAGGTTTTGTTATATCTATTCACAGACGGGGAAACTCAAGGCCTGAGAACAGTTAAGTCATTCAGCTAATGATTGATAGAGCTAAGATTCACATCAAGAAAAGCATGGCTTCAAATTTATCATGTTTTGTATTAGATACTTTTATATTGGACTAAATCTGGCATAAGTTCATGTTAGCGGTTGTTTTCCTTTTTTTTTTTTTTTGGAGAGGTTCAGGCCAGGTGTAATGAAAGGGACAGGAGAGAAACTTCCCCGGGCAGAGATGAAGATGGCCTCTGCGTTGAGAGCAGTTGGAAACCTCTTTTTATAGGAGGCCATAAGGGGCAGGAAAGTTCCACGCCTGCTAGAGGATTTTGGTGGGCTAGCGTGCAAAGTTTTGGGGCAAGGCTAGCGTTGTTGAAGTCTCCAAAAGTATGTTCCCTTCTGGGTGCTCAGGTGGACTTAGGTTCAGAGCCTGGAGAGCTGTGTACCCTCAGCAGTTTGGTTACAGAATCAGGTGGTCCCATCAGCTGACATCTTGGTCTGATGATCCTCTGAAATGGATCCTCGATCTTCGAGGCCTGTGTGTGATTAGGGAAGTGAAAATCATCCAGCATCGCTGGCTTTGGGGACGCGATTGATCTCATGTTGTGCTGTCTATTTTGAATCACTGAGATTTTGGCTTGAACACACAGTTTAAACAACTGGTTTGTTCGCTTCTTTGGTTGAATTAACTCAGATGACCAGTGTAAGCTTAAGCTTATTTCCTTTAGGAAATCTTTCCAAAGAAAGATTAAAAATGCCTACCTTACAAAGTTAAAGTGAAAATCAATGCATAAATGTCTCTGGTCCAGTTTTGATCACACGGTACATAGCAGAATGTGCTAGTTCCCTAAGTCTCCATTGTCTTCTTGGCCTCCCTCATATCTTTGATCAATGATCATCTTCTCAATGAGGACTTCCATGGCTGCTGTCACCACCCTTATCCTGCTTCTCACCTGGTAACAAACTCGCTAATTTACGTATGTGTCATGCCCACTGCGTATGTGATTCCTCCTGCTAGAATGCAAACTTCCCTTTGTCTCTTTTTCAATGGTATAGCCAATGGATCTAGAATCAATTGTATAGCCAATGGATCTTTTTCAATTGTATAGCCAATGGATCTAGAATCAATTGTATAGCCAATGGATCTAGAATCAATTGTATAGCCAATGGATCTTTTTCAATTGTATAGCCAATGGATCTTTTTCAATTGTATAGCCAATGGATCTAGAATCATCTGGCACATAATGGGTGTTCAGTAAATATTGTTGGATGAGCAAGTGTGTTCTTCCGGGTGGCCTAAGTTTTCATAGGCAGATTGAGTAGGTTAATAAAAAGGCTTTTATTGAATCACATCTAACATCATGCCCTCAACTTTTATGAAGCATCAATATAAGAATTAGCCAGAGAAGAAATACTTTTGCATCTTGCAGAGATTTCAGCTCCGTTATTTAGTGTCATTTTTCAAAAAAAAGAATTATTTTAGAGTTCAGAATTAAAGACAGGTTCCCTTCCTCTCCTTTTTCTGATAAAAAAGCTTTCTAAACCATCTTCTAGTCCTGTATATCATGGCTGCCAGGAAGATCAGAGGTAAACTTAATTGCTAGAAGCACTGGCCAGCTTGCCTCAGCTTCTGGCTGGAGTTATTTAATCTTACCTATCTCTCTATCTATCATCTATTTTCATTATCAATCTATCTACCTATTAGCTATCTGTCTATTATTGATTTTCATTACCTATGTATCTGTATTAGTTTCTAGGAATTCTGTAACAATTTACTACAAACTAGATGCCTTAAAACAATAGAAATTCATTCTCTAACAGTTTAGGAGGCCAAAAATCTGAGATAAAAAACGTGTGCAGGGCTGATTCTTTCTGGAGGCTCCGAGAGATATCTACCTTATGTCTTAGTTTCTGGCAATCCTTAGCATTCTTTGGCTTGCAATTGTGTATTCCAGTCATATGGCCTTATTTTCTCTTTTCACATGTCCAACTTATAACTCAAGTCCTTGGACTTGGGGGACACCCAGATAGAGTATGGCCTTATTTTCTCTTAATTAACTATGTTTTCAAATACCCTATTTCCAATTAAAGTCACATTCTGAAGTTCTGGATGGACATTAATTGGGGGGGACCTATTCGTCTCAGGATGCTACTAATGTCACTTCTGATTTATGTTCTTACCTTGGTCTCCACCTTCTTTTCCGGTATGTTGTTTAGTTTCTCTGATTCATTTATTCCATACTTATTGAGTGTCTACTATACATGAGATATTGCGAATATAATTGTAAACAAAGTCTTTGCCCATCCCTCCCAAGAGCTCTTATAATTTAATGAAGAGGGAATACACTGAAAAAAAAATCTGATTAAATGCATGTTTAAAAATAGTGAAATTTGTAAATCATGACAAGAAAAATGAAATAATGTGAAGTGTAATATGAGATAAAAGGAGATATGATTCCTATTGGTCAAAGATTATCAAGGTCTGAAAAAGGGAGATTTTACTTTTATTATTGTATAATAAACATTTAAAAATGTTTTATTTTTAATTATTACAAGTACATAATAGTTGTATATAATTATAGAGTACTGTAAAGTTTTGATACAGGCATAATTGTAAACTAATCAAACCCGGGTAATCAGGGTATCCATCCCCTCAGGCCTTTATCATTCTTTGTGTTAGGAATGTTCCCATTCCACTCTTGTAGTCACTTTAAAGTGTACCTTAACGTACTGTTGATTATAGTCACTTTGTTGTGCTATCAAATATTATTCATTCTACATAACTATCTAACTATATTTTTGCACCCGTTAACCATCCTTACTTTATTCTCCCCTCCCTGCTACTCTTTCCAGCCCCTGATAACTATTATACTACTCTCTTGTCTCCATGAAATCAGCTGTTGTTAATGTTTAGCTCCCACATCTGAGTAAGAACATGCAAGATTTGTCTTTCCAACTTGGCTTATCTCACTTAATATAATGTTTGTTAGTTCCATCCATGTTGCAAATGGCGGGATTTCATTCTTTTTCATTACTGTGTAATTTTCTATTGTATATATGTACCATAATTTCTTCATCTATTCATTTGTTGATGGGCAGTTAAGTTGGTTCCAAATGTTGGCTACTGTGAATAGCGCTTCACTAAACACAAGAGTGTAGATATATTTTCAAAGAAGGGAGATTGTAGCTGGGAATTGATAATATGAAGGCTTTAGCCGAACAAATGGCAGAAGCAAGAGTATTTGAGGAAGAGGAGACAACAGCATGTTCAGGGGCCCCGACATGGAAAAGCCACCAATATGTCTTCATCTAAAATGCCCATGGCAGTGAGGCAGTCATGAGACAGGAGGAAAGTGGCATGAGGTGAGGCTGAGAGGTAGGCTAGGGCTGGTGTCAAAGGGCATTGTAGGCCATGCCAACATTTCAGATTTTGTCCTCATTAACATGGGAGGCCATTGCAGGGATTCTAAGCAGAAAAATGATCTGCCTTGTGGAAAACAGATTGGAGGAAGACAGGAGTGAAACAGAGGCAAGTTAGGAGACTTTTGTAGAGTCCTGGGTGAGGGATGATGGCTTGTACTAGAGAGATGATGGTGGAGATGACAATAAATGGGCATATTTGAGGGATGTGTTATAGAAGAAAATGTATGGCTTATTGATGGATGCAGAAGGTGGGACATGGGAGGCATTAAAGATTCCTGCCATTTTCTGGAATGAGTAACTGGATGGCAGAGGTGCCATTATCAAGACATGAAGTACAGGAGGAAAAGAGTTAGGAAGGAAGATTAAAAGTTCAGCTTTTGACAAGTAAAATTTGCGATGCCTGTAGGTTATTCAAGTGGCAATGCTAATAGGAAAGTAGATATATAGTTTCAAGCTCAGAAGAAGTGTCTGTGTTGAAATACAAATGTAGGGGTTCTTAGAGATTAGAGGCTATTTGAAGTCAGTATTTTTGGCTTTAGGTTTTTTTTTCAATGTTAGACTGTCCTTGTATGAGATTATTTGGCTTCTCTTTTTAAATATGAGCTTAAATATCTGACCCTATGCTTCTGATCATACCTTTCTGTCTCCTATTTTAATCATCCAATCTCTAGATTGTAGATTTATTTCTAATTAAATTGTAACAGCAGAGTACTACAATTGAAGGAAGTATATTCTGAGTATATTTCAGAATATACTTGGGCAAATCACTCAATATCTCTGGGTACTAATTTCCCAACTGTAAAAGAAGGGAATTTGTTGTTTTCAGTTTTAAAAATGTGATTCTATAACCTAAGAAGTACTCGGTAAGGACTTTCTATTTTTCTAACCCATAAAGGATTTACCCTTAGCTAGTGATCATTGGGAAGTTAGCTAAGCATTGGTTAGATTTTTTCAAAGGATATGTTGAAGTACATATCATGACCAGAAATTAATGATTAAACCAAACACTGTTAATATCCATCTCAGATACGATTGCCATAATTCAGAACAGCATTTCTTCTGTAGTCGTGAATACAGGTTATGGGGAAGAGTAGAACTTAGACATTCACTCATTAACATGGCATCACATTTAAATCTAAGACAAGCTTACTATAAGTTCCTATAGGAATGAGCACTTTTCAAGTGAAGTGAAAAGTAAACCTAGAATCATAGAGCGTCCTAGTAAGTGCAATAGCCCGGAGTCTGAGGCACAGGTAACATATTCCTTAAGGTAAAGCTGTACACAGGGGGAACATCAGCAGCAGGATTACCATACCTCAGTGACAGCAAAACTTCTCTTGCCACAGGGAACCACCTTATACCACTTGTCGTGCAGCACATCCATAAATCCATGTGACTTGTATTGACTGATGAGCTCAGATATGTTGGAGGTCAGTGGAGAGTTGGGTGGGAGACCGATGCCATATCCTAGGGGGAAAATAATCTCAAATGAGTTTTTTACACCGTTCCTATAAGGTTGTCACCTTATTTTGTACGTAGGTGATATTGCCACCAGATCTTACAGCAAAAGCCAGGTGAGTTTTCACCGTCTTTCCTTCAGGGGACTGAAGGGTGTTCTTAGATGTGATTACCCTCAGACTGGCTGCATCTCAGAGTAGATGTGTCTGAGAGGAGAGGAATGGGTTGTGTACAGTGCACTAGTAGGACATTTCATTTCAAGATCTTCTGCCTGTCCCTTCAAGGTATTTCTTAGAAGCAATCTCTGAGGTCTTTCCCAAGAAAGGGAAGGATTCTCTACCTACCTCTCAGAACCCCTCCTCTGGACCTTATGTATACAAAGTTAAACTAGTCATACTCTTTGGTTTTTGAAATTCTCTTATTTGCTGTTAATGCATGACTCTCTATTACTTTTTTTCTGGTTTCTTTTTAAATAATAAAACAATGTGAACATGCAAAATAGCATGGGAATGAAAACATCAATAAGAACTTATAATAATTAACTTCAACTGTTAAAAAAAAACAGGCAAAGAAGTCTGGTAGTCCCAATTGTTGGAGAAGATATGGATTGATAAGATCATTTATATATTTCTGGTGAAATACAAATTGATATAATCACTTTGGAAAACAGTTTCTTATTTTGTTAGTATTTTGTATGGTTGAACATTTATTTACTTTAAGATCAGCAATTCTGTTCCTAAGAACATCCCCCAAGAACTCCACAAACACACCGGGAGATAAGTGCAACAATGTTCGTAGAGGCAGTGTTCATAAAAGCAAAAATTGGAAACAACCCACATTTTTTCCGGCAAGGGCATGAGTAAATAAATTGTGGAATATTTACACAGTTGGAATATCATAAAAAATATATGAACTGGAACTAGATGTAATGATAGGGATGATCTTAGCAATATGCTATTCAATGAAAAAGGTCAATCCCAGAGGATTACTTGCAGCATGAATCCATCATGTAAATATTAAAATATTCAAAACAAAATAATATATTTTGAGGAATACATGTATATATATGTAGTAGACTATTTAGGAAAAACAAGGATGTGATAAATGAAATATCCAGAATAGGGGTTACTTGAGGCAAGGAAGGCAGGGGAAGAAATTGGGAAAGAGCATTAAGGTGAAATTCATTTATTGTCAGTATTTTTTTGTTGTTAGATCATGTTATGTCTCTGCCGACCCCTAAGTCCAAGTAGAGGTATGCAGCAATCAAAGGCAAATGTAAGCATTTTTTCATTAAAATATATCACAAATCTTTTTCTTGTCATGAATGGAAGAGTTTGATATTGAAACAGGTTTGTAAGCAAATATTAAGAATATTTTATTAGAATATATTTCATTCTCCATAGGTTCATTTTATATACAATTACCTGTGCAGCTTTAACAGGCAGAGCTACATGTGTCTTTTATTTTAGTTTATGGCTTGCACTGAATAGTGTTTTATTTTTTAATGTTTTAAATTATTCATTTATTTATTTATTTATTTACAGTTTTGGCCAGGGCCGGGCTTGAACCTGCCACCCCTGGTATATGGGGCTGAAGCCCTACTCCTTGAGCCACAGGCGCTGTCTTAAATTTTTTATATTTATTTCAAAATGTTAAGGGGGTATAAATGTTTTTGATACATGGCTTGATTCAGGGCTACAAATGTGCCCATTGCCTGGATAGTGTTCCTTGTGTCCATTGTGTGGGTTTTGCTCCATCCCTTTTCACCCTGCTTGAATTTTTAGGACTTTTCCTTCCTTCTACACTTCTGTGCCCATTTATTAGTTTCAATTTATTAGGGAGTACATGCGGTGGTTGTTTTTGCGTTCTGTCATACTTCACCTAGAGAAATGATCTCTAGTTCCTCCTAAATTGCTCCAAAAGGCACAGATTCATCCTTTTTAATGGCTGTGTAGTATTCCAGGGTATATGTAGACCACATCTTGTTAATCCACTCATGAATTGGTGGGCACTTGGGTTGATTTCCCATCTTTGTGATTGTGAATTGTGCGGCAATGAACATTTAAGTGCAGATGTCTTTTTGATAAAATGACTTCTTTTCTTTTGGGTAAATACCCAGTAGTGGGATCGCTGGATTGAATGGTAAGTCTACTTTAAGTTCTTTGAGAAATCTCTGTACCATTTCCATAGGAATTGCAGTCCCACCCACATTATATAAGCATTCCTTTCTCTCTGCATCCACTCCAGCATCTACTGCTATTGGACTTTTTAATAAAAGCTATTCTAACAGGCATAAGGTGGTATCTCAATGTGCCTTTAATTTGCCTTTCCCTGATGATTAATGATGTTGAACATATTTTCATGTGTTTTCTGGTCATTTTTCTATCTCCTACTGAAAAACTTATGATACTGTCTTGCCTACTTTTTAATAGGGTTGTTTTTCTCTTTTTGATTTTAGCCCTTTGTAGTTTCTAAATATTATCCCTTTATTGGCTGATTACTTGCAGCTGATTATTATTGATAATAATTGGTTATTATTGATCTGCTGATTATTTTCTTAGCTGGGCAGAAGCTTGAAACAGGATCCCTTTCTCTTACCATTCAAAAAAATTAATTCGAAATTGGTAAAAAGTCAAATGTAAGGCATGAAACCACAAGAATCTTAGAAGAAAATGTGGGAAAAACTTCTAGACATCACCCACAAAGAGTTTATTACAAAGACCCCAATAGCAATTGTGGAAACAGTGAAAATACATAAATGTTCTTGAGTTTTGTGGTTGAGACTTAGACTGCCTGTTATCCTCACACTGTTTTTTTGAGTTTAGACTGTCTGTTATCCTCACACTGTGGCTTTACTTGCTTTCCAAAAGGTTACAACATTATTAATTTCTTTGATGAGCCATATGAAAGAGGCTAATTAATTGTATTTTGTTTTTAGTTATTGGATAGCATAGTAAAAAAAATAGATTTTGCTTGCAATATGATTGAGGAAGACAGATTAAAAATATTGTCAGTTCCTTTTTCACACACAAGGAATAAAAGACTGTCAAGGATCCAAAGATATTTAATGGGAACAAATAACTCCTATAATTATTCTATCTATCAAAGCAATTCCAAGGACATTAGTTTTTGATCCTTTTAACGCAGATATACAAATCCTTTTTAGAAAAAAACCTGAGGCTTGAGATGTATGTATAACCAATAAAAGAGAATAAACAATGCAGAAAAGACTTTGAGTTTTTGAGAGGTGTATGTTTTTTATTTCCTGATAATTTTGTTTGTTTCTTTACAATAGGGAGCTGAGGAAATGATGACAACGTCAAAAGCATGATTAGAATTTTCCATTCAAAGAGCTATTTTCAGCGTCTGTTTTGTGTTGAGTATTTTGATTTGAAAGGCAAGACTGATAATCAAAGACTTTGAATGGGGAGCTTTTTCTTCTGCTGCTGTTATCTTTAAATAACATTCTTTAAATAATGGGTAACTTATTATTAGGAATAACTGGTTTTCTTTAGAAAATTATAATAAAGGCAATTGACAAACTATAAATAAATGCAACTGCACAACTTTTCTTCAGGCTTTGTTTATGTGTCAGGCACAGTACTAGGCACGTAGATAATGATAACAGTCACTGACTCACACATTCATTTGCTCATGCATCCAACAAACATTTCTTGAGTGACTGGGCACTGTGTTAAGTGGTCAAAATTTAGCAGTGACTGGGGCAACTATGGTCTCTGCTGTTATGCAGCGTATGCTCTGCTGGGGAGACAGATATTAAACATGCACACCATAATGATTATATCATTACAGTTGAGGTAGATGCCAAGAGAAAGAAGAACTGGGCATGTAAGACCAAAGTGTAGGAGGACTCAGAACTATCTGGTGGGAGAACGTTGATAGTCAGAATAATTAACTAGGTTTTCTGCATATTCACATGATTTTCTTTCTTGGGGGCAATAGTTTTCAACAACAAAAAGTCCTAATATTTACTGAGGGCTTACTATACACCAAATACTGCTTTATAATAAACCTTTTACATGCCTTACTCTGTTCTGTAGACTATGCAGTAGAGCAGCAGTTCTCAACCTGTGGGTCGCGACCCCTTTTAACTGTATTAAAGGGTTGCGGCATTAGGAAGGTTGAGAACCACTGCACTAGAGTAAGATTGTACTAGATTATGACACATTATTCTGGTTAAATTATTCTGGGATTCTAATAATAAGAACTAGGTACTGTGTGCCAGGCACTATTCCACATGTGTCCCCACATGAACCCATGCCAGAGTATGTATTACTTAGAGACAAAGTTTGAATAAGTAAACTGCCAAGGGCACACAGCTGGTAGTTGGGAAAGCCAGCATTTGAAAGTAGGTCTGTTTGATTCTAATACCAAAGCTCGCTCTCTACCCACTTTTTTTTTTTAGAGACAGAGTCTCACTTTATTGCCCTTGGTAGAGTTCTATGGTGTCACAGCTGACAGCAACTGCCAGCTCTTGGGCTTAGGCGATTCTCTTGTCTCAGCCTCCTGAGTAGCTGGGACTACAGGCACCCGCCACAATGCCTGGCTATTTTTTTGCAGTTTGGCTGGTGCTGGGTTTGAACCCACCACCCTTGGTATGTGGGGCTAGTGTCCTACTCACTGAGCCACAGGCACCGCCCTCTCTGCCCATTTTTATTACCACTACCACATGTGACCAAGACACGAGAATATTGTATTTGATTCCTCCCCTTCAACACAGGCCCTATTACTATAGGTGTCTGGAATAATCTCCCGAACTGGGCAATTCATTAAAAAAATCACCATCATCTAAATTGGTAGTTTGTCTTCAGTAGAAATAAGTATCTGTTATTCACAGTTAGATTTTATTTATAAACATTTCAATAAGTTGTATAGATACAGGGCGAGAACTTGTATATGATTGAAATAGGTGGAGAATTAATTGGCAAGGACCCTCACTAATCATACTGTTTTTTCTAAAAAAAATCCTCTTAATATGCTAATAACACCAACCCATATTAGCATAATAATGCCAGGCTTGTTTGCATTTTTCACTTGATAAACACTTATTGCTCACCCATTCATTTATCCATTAATTCCTCAAACATGCGTTGAATTCTTATTCTGTGCCAGGCATTCTGCCCAGCGCAGTGGAAGTTAACAAGCTGAACTGGACACAGCACCCAGGCCATCCATAAGTAGCTTACGGGGCCCTGGGGCAGATGAGGTATACGTGGCTTACACAATGTGGAAAAGTTACATAATTCTTAAAAAAAAGATGAATGAGGCATAAATTCAATAAAGGAAAAATATAACGACTAGGACACAGTGAAAAGGAGAAGATCAGAGGAATGAGAGATTTCTACCAGATAAGGAGGATAAGAGAAGGCATCTGGGCCTGATTTTTGATAGTGATATTTTTGGTAGAGAAGACCAAAGCACGTGGTAAGAAAGTTTTAAAAATTTTGAAATTCATGCTTATAAATCTACGTATTCTACGAATAGAATTTTGGTACTGCAACAAAAGAATTAAAATTCCCTTAAGAAAAAAGCTATGCTGAAAGGGTGGCGACATTTATTAGAAATTGCTACATAGGAAATAGTCTTAAATTATTTTACTCCATCATGTCTAGGTTGATTTATAGCTGGCTGCTAAAACTAGATTATTATCCTTTTTAATTTTATATTTTAATATGTGTATCAAATATTGATCTTTTAATGATTTCTAGAATTAATCATAACTACTATTAGCTAATTAAAACAAACTATGCATAAAGAGTGAGAGAAAAAGTAGGAAAGAATTATATGTGCTGAGAAGAGGCATTTGTTAAAAGATGTAAAAATCCATTTTATTCACAAACAAAATAGTAGAACCTTGAGGGTTTATTTCTGTCCTTCTCTTTATCAGTTGCCTTTTCAATTTGCTTGTGTTCATTGGTCAAAGAATTCTTATTTTTAAATTGCTGACTCAACTTAGCAGCTTGAGTTGCTTTCATTACCATTAGATAAGTGGCTTGGTAATAAAGACAGGGTTGACTATTTTTTGGTTGATGGATGAAGCAAAATGGAATCCTTCAACCCTAAAGATGAAGGCATCAGGCACCCTGGAAATTGGATACAGCTTAATAGCCCAAGAGAACAATTTTCAGAATAGAATCCTCATCTCTTCCCCATGGATAGATGAGCTTTACTTAGCTAGGAGTGGTGGGAATATATTTTGGCTAGCAAATGTATCGTTAGAAATTCAGATACTGAAAGAATCCTCATGAAATGTGGTTGGAGAATAGATGGTTTGAAAATAAGACCTCAGCTAGGGTTAAAAAGCCTTCAGGAAGAAAGATTTATTCTGTTTTGCAGTCTGTACCATATTTAGCTGCTCTGAGACAATGGTTGAGAACGTACCGTGATGGTTCCAACTATGAAAGAGATTTAAAAAATGGGTTTCCCTTATTCCCAGCACATCAAAGTGGGGAGAGAAATGTGTGGGAGAAGCTAAGATCCGTGGGGGCTATCCTGGGAGAATTTTATAGTGAATCGATCTCAATCTATTAATTCAATACACTATTCAATACACTACTCAGTAGTACTTTCCTGAGCACTTCCTATATGCCAGCCTGCTCCTACAGTATATACTTTACATTAATTATTTTACTTAATCCTCGTAACTCTATCATAGATGTGCTGGTTTTTCTCCCCATTATATAGAAGAGGAACCTGAAGAGCAAATTAAGTAACTTGCCAGTTAATGACAGCAATTCCATCCTAACCCAGGTGCTCAGACTCCAGAGCCAGAGCCCCAAGCACTGTATTACATAATTATTGGAAAGCACGTAAAAAACAAACTTAAAAACAGGCAAATATCTTTGGCAGAAGGGTCAGAAGTCATGACTCCAGTACATTACTTTTTCTCCTAGTTTGACCTTATCGTCAGCTAACCCCACTGTAAAAATTAGGGACATGTGTTCATTTATCTCAACCTTTTCTCCCCCCGCGCCCCCCTCCCCACTATGTATTTGAGCCTTGGTGTATGGATTTAATTTGACCAAACCCTTCACAGGAGCCTATGAATTCCTAATTGTTTTGGTTTGTTCTGCCAGGCGCTCTTTAGCAGCAACGAGTGCTCCTGAGAGGGCTTCCCGCTCAGTGTGGAGCCACTAGCTCTCAGTGGCCTTGCTTTTACTTTTTAAGTCTAATAAATGCAGAGTGGTGAGATTAGGAGGTGTGTTAATAGCTATCTGAGTATGTTCAGGTTTCTATCACAAAATACCACAGAC
>NW_003852409.1:6001567-6001916 GCF_000181295.1 Otolemur garnettii
GTGCTAATTCCATCTTATAAGAGCAGAGCCTTTGTGACTTAATCACCTCCCAGAAAGCCCTATCTAATAACTCCATCTTATTAAGGATTAGGTTTCAACATACGAATTTTGGGGGGGAGCTATAAACATTCAGACCATGACAACTGTCAAACCGAGTGGTATAATATCAGTACTACATCGAGTGAAGGGTCATTCAGCATGAAGGGCTCACTGCACTCTGGTTTTGTTCCTTTCTAAGTTGTTGACATCATTTAAACCCTGGCGAAAGTAGGTGCAAACACTAAGAATGAGACTGATTATCTCCATTAGTAAGTAAATTAGGTAGTTATTTCAAAGCTAACCTAATGAG
>NW_003852409.1:6002452-6010217 GCF_000181295.1 Otolemur garnettii
CCTTGAAAACAATGTGGAGTCTAGAGAGGGTGGGAACTGTGAGACATCGAGTCTCAGGAGCACAGATGGAAATGTAAACAGGAAGCCAGTGGGGAGTTAATTGTGTGGCATCTGGCACTAGGGTCTAGCAGAGGCAAACAAGCCATCTTACCACTGTTTTTTGACAAGATAAGGTTGCCCCCTGAAGACAAAGGTGGACAATGGAGCCTGCCATTCCTCTGCCCTCTGAAAATGATGCATTGCTAGTAGCTGCTAATTGCCAAAGGGACCTCAATTACCCAGTGTGTCTAGGACAGAAATAAAATGTAACATCCCTAGAAGCCAAAACAATTGAGAATTTTTACATGGTCACATAAAAATGGGGTCATATCCTGAATGTCATTTGGTTTTCTAGCTTTTTCATTTTCTTTTTCTTTCTCTGAAATCCCGGATTGTAGTCTTAATAGTATAGAAGACCACTGCCACTGACTTTCTCTTTCTGAGTTTCGTCCCTGGTTTAGGTGGGGGGCCACTTTGCCTGGAGAGGAGACTAATTTCTCTTAGGAGAAGTCTCAAATAAGGCATCAGCTGTTACATTTATTTTATCACAAAAACAAAGACTAAAGTAAAAAAAAATCTGCTGATGTGTTTAGGGGAGACAGAGACCAACTGTGGCTGGGAAACTGGGCAAATTGTAATCAGTATGGCCTTGATATCCTAGTTAACCTACAGGAAAGTGCAAATTTCCGAAACTAGGATTGGGCACCCCCATGGGATTGTTTTAAGCCAAAGTGTTTTCTGACAAGTGAGCATGGCTGTCTTGGGAGCCAGCATGTACTGTCAGGGAAGGGAAGCTGGGAATTGGGAGATGTGAAATTTGCTGGTTCAAACTATCAGCTCCTTATATCAACCATCATTCAAAATGAAAGAAGCTACTGACAAAGCAATCTTTCCTTGGTCTTGAAATTTGATGGATGGGTTGATTCAGTTGGAAGCAAAAATTTGCTTCCAGTGGGGAAACAGGCAAGCCTGAGGTCCCAAATACAGCTCTGTTTAGGACCCCAAAGGGTACTAAACCATAGAACGAGATTTTTTTTCTACTTATTTTCCAATTAGTGGAAGAACACTTATTCAAGAACCATGTGATTTAGATTTTGATCCCAGTGTTATTGTCTAATTATATGATTATAAAAATGTGATATAATGCCCCTGGGTTTTCTTGTGCATAAAATGAGTAGACTGGATTAGATCGATGTTGGGGCCCTTTCCAGTTATAAAATGTACTCATTCTAAATTTTGCATCAGAATCACTGCAGCATCTGGCTATTATAAAATACAGATTAGATTAATGGGCTTCCCATTTATTATATGTGCCACCCCTCCCAGATATCTGAAGCAACATCATTTGGGTAATGATGACCCCCCCCCAATAACTGGGTAAATAAATGTTTGTTGAGTAGGTAAAAAATAAATTCCTAACTTCAGCATCTTAATAGCTAAGTGCTTATGAATTGAAATGAAAACAAGGGATGATGAATAGCTTTTTGCCTCTGAGGCTGGTGTATGTGACTTGCTAGGCTGGCAAACGGAGCACATCCTGGGGAAAAGGGAATCAAGAGTGACTGATTAATACCTTCAATGGCAAATGGTTTCCCCACGGTTAGAAGTTTGCAGTCAGCATCTATTGACACTTCATAATCCAAAAGGGCTTTGTCCATGATGAAGGCGTCTAGTTTCTCTGGATCATTCCTATATTTAAGACCAAGAGAAGAAAAGTGAAAAAGATTCATTAATGGAAAGGAAATGCTAAGGCTGACAGCTGGCTTTTGTTTAAGGGACAGAAAGCTGGACACTAAGGGCAGGACAGGCTAGCTAGCTGCTGACTCAGCTTTGCTGGCATCTCCCTGACCTCCAGAGCACAGACCAGGGGAAACAGATGCTCTTAGAAGAGACAATGACTTCTTTCCAATTAGGTTTATCTACTGATCCCTTTCGTTACTTCTAAATCCCACAAAAAGCCAGGGCAACGCTGTGCTGAACTGGAAGGTAATACAGAAGGTTCTTTTCTCTAACTTTATCAGCTTCTTTGTGTTAGGCCTTATATTTATTGTTGTCTATACAGTTTATCCCTCATAATGACTAAGACACAACAGATGAGGAAGTTGAGGCTTAGAGAGTTGAAGTAACCTGGCCTAGGTTATATAGATAGTAAATATGGGATCCAGGCAGTCTCATTAATCAGTATTTGAAATTTTTATTTCTTTTTGTGATGAGCACAATAACATTCTTTGGAAACCAAATATTACTTTATATTTAGCAGTAGAGTTTTAAGG
Source organism: Otolemur garnettii (assembly GCF_000181295.1). Lineage (NCBI taxonomy): Eukaryota > Metazoa > Chordata > Mammalia > Primates > Galagidae > Otolemur > Otolemur garnettii. Next base: position 6,004,765 of record NW_003852409.1, read on the forward strand.
CGATACATGTAAGAGATATAGTACTTTTGGGAAAAAGGAAGTTATGGTTTCTTTAAAAGTCCCCACATAGGTTGGCATTCCAAAAATGAAAGGGGAAGCTTATAGAATAGATCTTAGTGACCCGATTTATTGCTGTATCCCCAGAGAGTCACAGGTCATTTCCACTCTAGTAGGCAGTTCAGGCAAGAGTAATTTAAAGTAGGTGTCCCTGGGCTGTTTTAATGAATTAGCAATAAGCTGGATCAAGCTGTCATCATACGCCTTGGGTATCACTCATGAAACTCTTCTCATATTTTGAACATAGATACAGAAATGGTCCAGATGAAGGTTATGTCTCAGCACAGACTGAACTGACACTTACAAAGAGGGCAAGGAAGGAAGAGATTTAAAGGGAATTGTCTAAGGCAGCTGTCCCTAACCTTTTGGCGTCAGGTGCTGGTTTCACAGAAGATAATTTTTCCATGGAATGGGGTGAGGGAATGGTTTTGGGATGATTTAAGAGCATGACATTGACTTCAGATTGTCAAGCATCAGATTCACATAAGGAGCTCACAACCTAGATCCCTTGCATGCACGGCATACAGTATAGTTCGAGCTCCTATGAGGATCTAATGCTTCTGCGTATCTGACAGGAGGCAGAGCTCAGGTGGGGATGCAGGTGATGGGGAGCATCTGTAAGTACAGAGGAAGCTTGGCTTGCTTGCCTGCTGCTCACCTTCTGCTGTGAGGCCTGGCTCCTGATAGTCCATGGGTCAGTAACAGTCTGCAGCTTGGGGAGCGGGGGGCTGCAGGTCTAAGGCATACATAATGACTTCTTTGTTTTCAGCTACTTCAAACCCTTTTTGGAAAGGTGTAGGTAGAACATATATCCATTTAATAAAAGCTTTCTACCCTCTGAGTTGTCCAAACAGCTTTGCAAAGAGAATAATTCTTCTCTATTCCTTCTGAGCTCAGTGCTTGGTCTGGGAGAGCCAGGAATGGGGCTTCTGGAATTCTTCACAGAGAAGTGGCCTCTAAACTCAGTGGAGAATACAGCTGGGTCCATCAACAATTTAAAAGAGAAAGACATCCCCAGACACCTGAAAGGTTCATCACTGAGCAGGATACATATCTTTGCGTGAATGCCTTTATCTGGGCCACTTATGGACACAAAGTCATATAGGTCAACTTCTGTTTTTGGTGCCAGGGATCGTTGCTTCCTTTTCCTGTACTTCTGGGAAGTGAAATAGCCAATTTATAATGCATCCCCCTTTCCAGGGGATATTGGATTTAAGTTACAGGGAGGCCTAAGTTTAATATTAAGCAAAATTGAAAGTATCTCCAAGCTCCCTAGCAAAGCTTTAGAAAGGGTTGAGGATGTGAATTGTCTCCTAGGAGCTGATGATGAAGAAACTTAAAGAAATCCTGGCAATAAAATCAAAATTGAGCTGAAAAGTGTTTCTCTAATCAAAGTTTTACTACCACAGTAGCAGAATGCACTTTGGGGGCTACCCAGCAACAAGTTACCATTTGCTAATATTCCACACGTATTGGTGATAGCAACGTGGTCATAGAAGAAAATTGTGGTTCATTTTGTTGGACCAGTAATTCCTGAAGTCCAGTGAACTACTCCTGACTTTGGGCTCCAAAGTGCAGTTAGCTATGACAGACTTGTATTATGTAAGACAACAAGAAGGAATCAGCTCACAGATTCTCCAGGGACTCTGAGTCACTGGTCAGGCCATGGCCAGTATGATCCAGGTGTAAGTGGCCTCCAGACTGGCTGAATCACTGTTGTGCTTGGAAGGGGCCTCCAGTTGTTTCTTCTATTACAGAATCATGATCTTTTCTTGAGCATTCATTTAAAAATACATATAAGATACCACAAAAAACCCCCAGCCATCTATCAGCATACTAAAATAAATGAGCATCTTAATAGGAATTAATTTATTGAAAAACTGTCACCTTAAAAAGTAGGGCCCTGCGAGAGTAGGACTAAACTCAGGGGAATTTTGATGGGAGAGAAGGACATGTCCTGCGCATAGGACCCTGTCCTGCACCAGCGACTTCAGGGGGTGTGCCTGGTAGGTCAGAGCTGTGGGATGCCGGAGGAATGACATGAAGACTGAGGTTACTTGGAGTGGTGCCTAAGTGCACAGGAAGTGATTATGCTAAAAGTGGAGAGAAAAGGCCCAAAGAAAAGAAGTGAGAGGACACTAATGATAAGCTCTGCCTGTATTTCACTTGTAACCAGTGAACTACCTGGGGGCTTGTTAAATTACAGCTTCTGGCACAGTAGGTTTGGGATGAGACCCCAGAGGCTGCAGTTCTAACTGGCTCCCAGATACTAACTGGAACATGGACTATTATTTGAAGACCCAGGACCTATTCTTCCATCATGGCTCAGCCTAGACTAGGCTGCATTCCCATGGAAAATTTATTTCATCATCTGTGCCTGATTTCGTAAAGGACTGCTTTCTGCAGGCTCAGGTGGGGTCAATGCTGGGCACTGGGGGCCCTCTCAGGTGGGTCCTGGACTACATGAACACCCTGAGTGGAGTAGAACTTTTGGGGACCTGAGGCAGTGGCACGACTCATCCTTTTCACCCTGACAGCAGTATGTCAGCCATTCCTACTGAACTGGGAACCAATGCTATCTCCCTGACATCTTGCTCTCTCAGCCCTGAATTTGCCTGAAGGAGAGAATCCAGAAGAGGATCTGGGAGGCACAGGGATTCTGCACTCCTAGTCAGAGAGGAACTCTAATGTTTTGATGTTCTTGCAAAATTAAGAGTGGCATTTCATAGTACTTAGACACCATAGACAACTTTGCAAATATGGAAGAACAAGGGTTTTCTCTAAGCTACAGTTAAACATCTATAAAATTGTCTAAGTGGCCTTCTACTAAAGCTCCCCTAAAAGACAAAGCCCTTATGTCCCATGGAATTATTTATTTTCTCTTTTTCTTAAAAAATAATTTGGGGCAGCAGATTCTTTTGTCTGCTGGGAAGACTGCTGCAGCTGACTATGGAAAAACCCATTTCCTGACCTTACACAAGTCTAGGAATCAGAGGATTGGATGTCTGCTATTGTCATGATGCTATGGGGCAGGGGGAGGGGAGGGCTCACCCTCCTGCACTGGGGCTTATCAGGAGTCATTCATTCCCTTCTCCCAGGCAGACTGCAGGCCAGACCCATAACTGCATCACCCGCCTTTGCATTCGGCTCCACTGAACTACAGGCTCTGATAATCTGCCACGGCAATGTGATTTCTCTTGATTGCTTCTCATAAATTCTGATGAGAAGGATGCAGGCCTGGAATCATTGCCTTCTAACTTATTTCCTTTCTACAGGAAATCTCTAAGATAAATTCCATTTCCTTGTGGCAAGAGGAGGCATTCCCTGGGTTCAGAGATTCACTGTGAAGGATAGGGTTGCCTTGGGACACATTATCCTCTGGCTACATTCCCTGCGTGTTGGATCATTTCAGCACCATTGTTTTCTTAAGCGATGTCAAGCCAACATTTTCCTCCTCCACCATCTGCTACACTAATAGTCCCACTGGCTCTTTGAACAAAGCTACTGCCAACGTGAGACTAGGCAGGTAACTAGCAATCTAGGTCACATAATTAAATGCATGCTATTCCATACTGCCTCCTGGATCTCACACAGCATGAGGTATTCCTCAACACACCATGGCTCATTTATCTGTCATTTTCAAAATCCGGCAAACACTACATCAGTATCTAAATGACTTCTCTTCAGTGAGAACTTTTGGGATGCAAGAGGTTGACACTCACTTCAGATACTCCACTCCATCGGGGGTGGCTGGGACGTTGTACCTTCTCATGTATTCGTGCATCTCGGGGAAACTTTGCCTCACATAATCTTCAGCACTGCTTTCTCGGACAGTTCCAAAGCGGAAACCTTGGGAGGGATGATGCAACTGTGAGGGAGAGAAAGACGTGAATTAGTAAGAATTATTCTTGGATTTGCTTTCAGAAAAAAATTTTTTTGATCACTGTTTGAAACCTAATAATAATTAGAAGTTCTAGCACCCACTGACATAACCTTGCACGCAGACAAGAGCAGCCACGGGTCTATGCTTTTTTATATCCCAGCTTTTACATCAGAAATTCTTCTGTCTTCAGAAACAAACAGATGGAAACATCAAACTGAAAATACAAAACAAGTTTTTTATTGAGAACGTATTAGAGTTTTTTAGAAGTTGTAGAAATCGGCATGTAGAGTCAGTCTCATTATTGTAGACTGTGTATCAGACAGAGTGTACCACTCAGGTGATAGAGATTGTGATCCTCCTTGTTCCGAACTACACAAAGGCAGGCCAAGTTAAAACCTTGAGTCCTGAAATTGCTATAATACATTGCTTCTGTGCTGATCTGTCTTCAGGCTATATAACATTTTAAGTTTGTTAAGTTTATTTTCGGTGTTACTATAAAATGTTCTCTTTCTTTAAGTAACTGTATTATCCAATGAGAAGTCATGATGTGTCTTTGCTCAAATGGAACGGTATATGAGATAATTAGGAGTGACAGAAGGCAGGGTGGCAAATGTCCCAGGTTTCCAGGTTGCAAGACCTCAAAGTAAGAAAAGACTGCGCATTGAGAGTCCTGCAGAGACTTCCTATCACTAAGGGCAATAAAGATACATCAGGTGACACATTATCATTCAGTGAAAGTCATAGAGAAGCATTAACGTAGAATTTAAAACATGGACTATTTCAAACATAAGAAAGGGTGGACAGGGATTGGGCCACGTTATGGTAGCCAGCAATATTTTAGAGATTATACGTCTCCACAATTAATAAAGTCTTTGTACTTTTTTGTTCTGTTTCATATTGATGTATTTTATGTTGTTGGTTCTGACCTGAAGCTCTGGGGACAAGACTCTATGGATGAGCTTCTTGGCGTTTATGCACCTTCTGAAATAGGATGCAATATTGTATTTAAGTGTGTATTTGTAATTTTCTTCTACAGAGGGAGATCACACAGAGATTTGTTTTTTAATAATTAGGTTTTTAAGTTTTATACAACCCCCCAAAGAACTCACTGAATATGGTATCAAATAATGTATATTTCAAGATGAATTAGTTTGGGCCCACACTAAAGGTTTAACAACACGGAAATAGTCAAACTAGGTGGCACATCTTTACAGAATGTCACGCAACGTATACATGATGTTTGTGATGTATACTTAACAAAGCCAGTGTTCATACGACAACTGGAGGAAAGCTTTCATGTGGAATGATCTAAATTAAATATCTTTACATACTATCATTTCCCATATATATATTTTGTACACAAACACAGACACACGTGTGTGCTCACACACCTTGGAAGAAAAGTCATTGGCGATGAAATTATAGTTATATTTTTTATTTGTAGATTGTCTACAGAAATATGTATCATATTTATAAGTAGAAAAATATTTTAAAATCACAAAATGAATCACTC
>NW_003852409.1:6010375-6010770 GCF_000181295.1 Otolemur garnettii
TGCTAGTATAACCTTAATGCAACATCATTAATAAAAATAGCTAACATGTCTTAAATACTTATTATGTGCCAGGCTTGATACTTAGCACTTTACCCAGATTATTTTGTTTAATCCTCAAAATAGCTTCATGAGGAGGGCATTATTGTTACTTCCTGTTAAAGATCAGTGAACTGAAGCTTAGAGAAGTGACGAAATTGGCATAAGATCGCACAGCTGTAGGTAGAAGGGACTGGATAGAACCCATGTTTATCTGATCTCGAAGTCCGTGCTGTCATCCACCACATCATCCTGCCTTCCAGCTCATGGCAACAGCTGGAGTGAAGATGTTTCTAAGAAGAAACTTATTAGCCTTTCGAAAATATTCTCTTTGGTCCTTTAACCCCCTGGACATTCTC
>NW_003852409.1:6011077-6012625 GCF_000181295.1 Otolemur garnettii
CAAGAAACCTGAGGTAGATATTTCTATGATCTTCTTTTTGCATGAAAAACCTGAAGAGTAAAAAGTTTGTTATTTGCCGGAGGTCGCGGAGCTAGTAATTATTGGACCCAGGAGTCAAGTTCAGTCTGATCAAAGACATTTAGCTCCACCCCCACATATTAAGGGGGACATCCAGCTTTTGATCACCGTAGAACATTGCTTCTGATGCTACGTCATACTGACTCCGTCAATGTGATCACATTTGCTGCTTATGTGCCAGGCAGTGAGCTAAGGGATTTTGAGATTTTTTAAATCTTCCCTATAATTCTAAAAGATAGATGTTATTTTCTTATTTTGCAGATTAAAACAAAGTTTGGGTAAAGTAACACCAGATCCTCACTGCCAGGAATTAGGATTCAGCCCGTGCCATATTTCCTAACTCACAGACCAGGTTCCATTCATTCATGTATCACAGGTGGCGGCACCTGGCACATGGTCTATGTCCATTTGTCAAGTTAATTCACTTTATCATGATTCTTCCATTCTCCTTCGTCCATTTCATTTATATTCATTCTTCTACTTTCAGTTCAGTCCTCACGTCCCTAACTTACTGTCTTGGCCTAATCCTCTTCTTATAAGTTCTTATAGTAGATGTATCATTCTTGTGTAGGTCTTATTACAGTGTTAGTTTTAAATTCTAATTGTGTAATCATATGTGATTACACGTGTGTGTCTAGACTCTCAGCTTCTTCAGTGAACTGGAAGCTGACATAAATAAGAACCATGTCAATTTTAACTCATCACTGTATTTCTGACGCCTCTCTTTATGTCTTTATTTGCTCAACAAAATGCTTGATGATTGATTAATTGAACCCAGAGGGAGATGACAGTTTTGTAATTCCACTTAGTGTATTTACAACTCAAGCTTTCTAAATAAACCCCCTCCTTAAGGTAAAAGGGCTGTAGAATCATTAATTAAAATATTTCTGTCTCCTGTAAGAAAATAATTTCTTCCATAAGTCCATTTCTTCATATCATGTTGTGATAATACTTTTATGGCCTCTGACCTGTTTTTAGAGGAATGTCACCTTTCTGTGTCTCATTCTCCCCGCTGAGTGCATCCATACATCATTTCCCCCCCAAAGTTTTGGGAGAAGTCAGGAACCCATAATCCCAGGCTCCTAATCACAGGGGAGGACCCTTCCTTTGTGTTTTTTCCTTTTTGTGACTTCATGGTGCATTTGTCTGTAAGTTCCCACGCCTGCCTCATCGACTCTGTGAAGGCAATAGTAAAGGTTTTGAGAATGGGAACCTCCTTTAGAAGTTAATAAATAATCAGACTCCAGGAAAAAAAGCATTCTGTTAGCCTGATGGGCACCCCACCCTACCTGGAGATGTTTTACAAACACTGCCATCTTTCTAGTTCAAGCCACCATCCTTTCCGCCCTCTATTCATTCCCCTCCCCTCTAATCCACTCAGAATAATCCTAGAACTCAAATCTGGTCATGTCACTCATTTGTTTAACCTATCAGAGGCTCCCCATTGGCCTTGGAATAAAGTCCAAACTC
>NW_003852409.1:6013099-6014035 GCF_000181295.1 Otolemur garnettii
TTGAGCAATATTGGTATAATATGTAAGTCATTCTTAACATGATATTCTCTTAGGTTAGATATATGTCACACCTCATGTTATCTTTCTTTTCCCTTAAAATTATTTTTTCATTTCACTGTTACCTTAATTATTTCAAAACAGTATGTTCTTTTTTATTTCTGTGTGTGAGATTCTAATAGAAAATAACAACGGGTTACTCAGCAGTCAGAAAATAACAGAATCAGAAGAGGGATCGAAAAAGCTATTGATGCAACCCAGTGGGCCAGCACGGTCCATCCTGTGTGTAATTCAGACAGCCAGGGATGTCAGAATGCCTGCATCAAGGAGGGAGGATAAAAGTATACAGAGAGCTAAAGCATTTGATTGAGCTGCATTACAACCATCGCCAGGAAGTCCCAGGGAGAGAAGCGTTTCTTTAGAATTTTCAGCTAACTGCTTTACCAGCTCTTCCCATTCTATTTATATTTGCATCAACCTCTTTAGGCCTGGGGGAAATATCTAAGGTTAAACTATCTATTTGTATGTGAATTGTTCAGTATTAATGGAATACTGAACTCTACCTAGAGGACCAACATAAAAAATAATCAAACAGGCCTTCCCCAGAAATCAGAGCTGTGGCTCAAAACAAACAGAGGCAAACACATGAAAGAATCAAACCATGGGAAAAATGCTTTGGATTAAAAAACAATCCCAATTTTGAGTATGTTGATTTAAGGTCTTCATCTGTACCTATCTGAAACTGGTACTTAAATAATCAATAGAATGTAGTCACTTGGCTTGGTATAAGGCTCTTTGGAGTTGGGTGGGAAGGGTCATTCTTAACTTGCCCAGTGGAATGGGGATACAGTAGGTATTGAGGCTATAAGCTCCTCTGTATTGCATGATTTTATGCACTTTAAAACTATGGACTCCATAATAATAGATGGTTTCAGGGTT
>NW_003852409.1:6014772-6015524 GCF_000181295.1 Otolemur garnettii
CATTACAGACTTGTATTATTATACAAGTATTGGTGAAACTTTAATTACATCTGCTTATTTGTGCTATAGTTTCAATATAATTTTGGTTGATATAGTTGTGGTCATTTAATAGTGCAAACTAGGACACTTCTTTAAAAAGGGGCACTACTGATAATTACAGAGGGATGATAGACACATTAGCACTGTCCTGTGTGTTAACCTCAGTTATTTCTCATGCTCTGGACATACAGAAAAATGAGACTGAAGATGTTCCTGAGCCTTACCTGGTAGTTTTCTAATGTGAAGTACTGAGTACATCTTATGCTGCATTTCTTTTTCACGATAGTCTGATTTTCTTCTACTTCTTCCATCTAAATGTAGGCAGTTCACTGCTTGTTCCTTCATTTTTAGTCTGAAGCCCTTTGTATTAGGTCAGCTAATCTCTTGTCAACAACATTCTTCAACATCCTATTTGACTCATATGAGCTCTAGCCCGGGTTCTTCTGAGAACTTGAGTCATTGCATCAAGTCCTTTGTACAGACTAGGGGTCAGCAAATTATAGTTCCCGGGCCAAATTCAGCCTGTTACCTATTTTAGTCAATCAGGTTTTATAGGAAGACAGTCATGCCCATTCATTTACGTATTGTCTTTGGCTACTTTTGCACTATAGCAGCAGAAGTGAGTGGGTACAAAAGAGACCACAAGGCCCACCAAGCCTAAAATATTTATTATCAGAACCACAGGGAAAATGTTTGTCAGCCCCTGGTATAGA
>NW_003852409.1:6015703-6024527 GCF_000181295.1 Otolemur garnettii
TGAACTGATTTTAAATTCTTTCCCAGGGGCAGATGCTTTTGTGGTTACCTCCATAGACTTGAGATTATAAAAACTGCATGGGTGGCACACCTCCTCCTTTAGCTGAGTTAGTTAATTCATTTTATCTTCTTCTTGGGCACTTTTCTCCATTCCTGACCCTTTTGATTCAGACTTTGTGTATCTGTCATCTCATCAGACCTAGAGTTTATTATTTCTGTATTTTAACTTCCATTATTTTACTAATGATAATAGCTAACCCTTATGGGTACCACCTTCATTTCAGGCATTGTGCCAAGATGTTAAATTCATCACCTTATTTAATCCTCAAAACATCTCATGGTAATACAGTCATTATCTGCATTTTAAAGATGGAGGGACTGAAGCTTGGAGTGATTAAGCAACATTCTCAAGGATCTGTAACCACACAGTGGCAGATCAAGGAAATAAATCCAGAAGCCTGAGAACCTGTCCTAGTCCTCTTTAATTTACTTGTACCCAGCATATATCATTATCTCTAGCATATTATTTATTGTTTTTTCTCTAATATATAACTGCCTTCGGGAAAGTTTTCTCTTCTTCCAGAAGCCATAGCTAAGACAGGCATTCTTCAATCCTGTGATCAATTTAGTCCAAACAACTTGTACCAGTTCATAGAAATAAGACGAACAGCTCATACCCTTTGAGTTTTTAAATGAGACATTTGTCACTGTTATAGTAACAGCAGCAAGAACAGCAACATTTGAACTGTGCTGTTTACAAAACTCACCCAAGCATATTATTCCATTCACAAGGCACAAGCAGTGTGATGGTTTCTGTGTTCTATTCATTCATAAAAGATAGAAAAAAAAAACAACACCCAAGATAGATGGATCAACTAAGTTTCCTGGACAAAACATGCACTCTGTGTACTGTGGGGTTCAAATATTTGTATTCATCATCTACCAATCTGAGAGGTGACTGAGCCCTGTCTCCTCTTGTACACGCACCCTTCACACATTTCTGCCATATACTGGCCATCTTATCACTTCTTTCTTGCCCTGAACTTGGTTTATAGGTGAGGGCTAAGGAATAAACTAGAAAAGGGATAAAATCAGGAGGCTGTAAAAATATGGAGCCCAGGCTAGAGGAAAGATGAGAAGCTGGAAGAGAAGTTAGAGACCTTTTAGTCCATTCACTTATTTTTAAAGACAATAACCTGATGGTTTCCATTTGTTAAGTACTTCCCACGTGTTAAACATGGTGATGACACCTTAACATGGACCATGTAATTTAAACCTCACAATATTTAGTCTCATCTTCAACTTTTACACGAAAACCTGAGGCTTGAGTTTGAATGATTTGCCCGGTAACTCAGCCAATAAGCATAACAGAGTGCTCCGAACTTAGTTAGGCTCCAGACCCTTTGTATCTAAACATCGCTTGGTATTACTTTCTGATCTATACAAAAAGGATGTTTAGACCCATAAGGAGAAAGGTGAAGAAGAGAATTACTCCAGGTCACATCAATAAACAAAAGTGACCTTAAACACCCCCAAATTAGTCCCAAATACAATCTGTCACCTCCCCACTGAACATGATGGATAAAAATAATTGTTCTCTATATCTTTTCTTTGGTATCCTGTGTTCAACAACACTTCCCCATCTACTCTTTATGAAATCGTAAGTTTTCTGTGTTTATTTTTTCTCTAAGGAACCATTTCCTGAATTAAGTCTGCTTAGGAACATCTGTGAAATGGCACTGCACTGCTGTACTTATTTGCCCAGCTTCTGTAATTCCTTGGTATTTTCCTCTCATTTAGAGGAATAAAAGAGTACGGATCGTTGCTATGGTCTTCAAGCGAAGCATCTGCCTTTAGACGCTATAGAAATTAGTCCAAACCAAAGTATCATAGAGTTGACACAAACAAATCATTCCTATTCTGCTACAAATGTTCTATCTACCTCTTAGGTTCCTTTTGCGCAAATCATTTCACTTTGCTTCTTCTCTGACCTCAGCCTCACTGTCTTTTTATTTTGTTTGTCTGGAGGAGTCTATGCTTCCAGTTCCCTGAGCTCCTTTCAATTGTCTTACTGAAAATCCTCTTTAAACCCCATTTTATGTGGAGTCATCTCGTGGAGCCAAGTCCGCTTCTCTTACCTGTCAGACTAATTATTTCATTACTGGCGTTTTTGCACAAGGGAGCTGGAATAATAATGATCACAATGTCACGCCTGTAATCCTAGTGCTCTGGGAGGCGAAGACAGGTGGACAGCTTGAGCTCAAGCTCAGCTCAAGACCAGCCTGAGCAAAAAGTGAGACCCCTATCTCTACTAAAAATAGAAAAACTAAGGTAAGAGGATTGCTTGAGCTCAAGAGTTGGAGGTTGCTGTGAGCTATGATACCATGGCACTCTACCCAGGGCAACAGCTTGAGACTCTGTTTAAAAAAAAAAAAATAGTCACAATGGTAATGATGATGATGATGAAGTTTTTCACGGGCTGGGCACTGTTTAGATGGTTTATTAATAGGAACTTTTTAAATCCTCAGAGCAGCTAACCAGCTTGGCTAAGCTTATGGAGCCAGTAAATGACAAAGATGGACACGGGTGGGCTACTGGCTCTGTTGCTCATATGCACTGTACAAGTTTTTGGCCTTTGTAGTTATTCCCTTCACTGCTGGGATTGAGACTCAGTTTCCTTATCTGCAAAATGGTTAATTCTAAGAGTTCAGCCCTTGTATGCGTACCAACAGCCCACTGTGGGCACTTACTTAGCCCATGACGATCTCTCAGTACTAGTAGATATCATTTATCATGCTGATCCTGTGCATGGCCCTCCACATCCAGCACCTCTTTTCAGCCTTGCTATCCTCCTGTGAGGTAGGTTCTGTTTATAACTCCAGTTCATGCATGGGGCAAACGAAGCTCACAGACACACTAGCTATCTCAGGCTCTTCAACTCACATTGTTGAAGTCAGTCGTTAAAACCCAAATGCCTTTTAAGACAATGTTTTACATGGGGTTGTCAAAGGTAATTGTGATCATAATACAATTACTTTAGACTCATACTCCCTTTTAAGATGTGATTTCCCTGTAAGAATTGGGGCTTGAACCAGGTCACCTGAAGCCAGAACTGATGCTAGAGCCTATTAAGGAAAAAAAGGGGGGGGGGGCTTCCTTTAAGCCCATGAGATCAGAATAACCCTGTTTTTTATTTATATAATTGACTTGCTATACAGCCAAACTTCAAGGTGAAAAATGACCTGTGGACTGTGGAACTCAAACTTCCCACTTGAGTCATTGCCCATCACCAGCGATGTACTGCACCCTGCAGACTGAGCCGGCAGGAAGGTCCCTGCCGAACTTCGAGTCAGCAATTCTGGGCTGATTAAATGCAAATGAGCGAAAACAGCCGTAAATTTGCCTCCAGTCCAGTGATGTAAGCCTTTTGGCACAGCTACCCAGATGCTCATGGCATAGGAACCGTTTAAATGCCATTTTTTATTTAATTATATAACTCAGAAAAATTAAATATTAAAGCATGTCCAGTTTGGCCTTCATTCAAGGAGAGTTGGGTGCTATAGGATCACTAGGAGATTTAACCTAAAGGTCAGCAGTTCCACAGCATAAACCTCAGGAAATCAGCCTCTTCGGCTGCTAAAGCAAAACATGAGACAAACAGAAAGACAAACTCTTGAATACCAGTAAGAAGTCTTTGCCTTTCTTTTTTCTCTTAGGCTAACCCTTGAGGGTGACTTGCTTGTAATTTATAATTCTGTTTTTCATGGCTGAATAGTTGATCTGTCTTTGCTCTGCAGTGCTCAGGGAATCAGGAGTTGAGCCATCATGATAGAAAGGCCCTCCAAGATTTAGGCATCTACTGTGGATAAGTACGTTCCTGAGGAGAGGACGCCTCATCTGCTCTTCTTCCCCCCGGGCAGCTGCCTGCAGCCCTCCTCCCAGCTTTTCCACTTGAGACCATCTCCCGGTTTATGACTAAGCTGATGTTTGCTTATCTTTCTTTTCCGTTCAGCACATTTGCTCCTGCTAAATGAATCACAAGAGCAGCACAACTAAAGTAGCATTTGGCTTTGTGAGCCAAGCATCAGAGGGCAGCAGTCAGCTGAGTAACAAAGACATTTTCTTTCTCTTTCTTTTGCAAATTTGAGAAAATTTTTCTGCAGCAATAGACAAGCATGCAATGATTCATCAAGTTTGCAGTTGAGAAAAATGAACATCAGTTAGATTAAGCAATTGGGCCAAGATGAGATAGCTAAGTGGAGCTAGGTCTTCAACACATTTGACATATTACCCTCGTGGGCTGCCTCTGGAGCTTAACCTGAAAGCTGGTTCTGTTTTCACTCTCTCGGGTAATCCTCACAGCAAACAAAGTAGGAGCATAAAATGAGGAGTTAATAATTCATGTGCAGAAAGAGGCGAGGTAAAAACTGGAAATGCCAATCAGCTCTATGAATTGTCTGTCTGGTAACTAGATAGTGGCAGTAGATTCTTACTAAGTGTTGGATGAATGAACATGTCCGAGTGCAGAGAAAGAAAAAAAGAAAAGTCGGCTCAGAACCTAAAAATATATGTTGTTCATCAATTTACAGAATTACATAAATTAAATATATCTTGCTGGATTAAAACAGTAATTATGAGTAGCAGTTATTTGTTTTATGATCATCTGATACATTAATATTCATTTACAAAATAATACATATTTTTAACTAAAATAATTGATGGTGTATTAGTCACAAAAGGTCTTAAATACCCAAAACAAACCATATATCTGGTAGGGGGCTAATATCAAAAATACATAAGGAACTTATTCAATCAATAGCAAAAACCAAAACAAGCCAACAAGCAAAAAACCAACCAACCAAACAGAAAACCAACCCCAAACAAATAACCCAATTAAAAACTGGGTAAAGGATCTGAATAGATATTTGCCACAGAAGACATACAAATATACAAATGGTCGACAGATATGTGAAAAAGTGCTCAACGTCACTTATCATCAGAGAAAGGTCAATCAAAACCAGGAGCTATTGCCTCACCCCTGGTTAAAATGGCTATAATCAAAAAGTCAAATAGTAAGTATTGGTGAGGATTTGGTGGAGAAAAGAGAACACTTGTACACTGTCAGGATTGCAAATTGGGAAAATGGTATGCAAGTTCTTCAAAAAGTTAAAAATAAAACTACCGTATGATTGGTCAGTCTTACTTCTGGACTGATAGAATCCAAAGGAATTGGATGCAAAAGAATTTAAATCAATTAACTTGAAGAAATATCTCCACTTTTGTCTTCATTGCAACATTATTTACAATAGCCAAGACATGGATGCAACCTAAATGTCTGTTAATAGAAGAACGAATAAAGAAATTGTGAACACACAGACACACAGACACACACACACACACACACACTCCCTGGAATAGTATTCAGCCTTAACAAGGACGGAAATCTTATTGCCTTTAACAAAACAGATGGACTTATTATGTTAAATGAAACAAACCAGACACAGAAAGACAAATATCATATGATAACTACTTGTAAGTGGAATCTAAAACAATCAAATTCATAGAAGCAAAGTAGAATGGTGGTTGCCCAGGGGCTGGGTGGATAAAGGTTGGAGAGATATTGGTCAAAGGGTACAAACTTTCAGTTATAAGGTGAATACATTCTGGGAATTTAATGTCACTATGATGACTACAGTTCAATACTGCATTGTATGTGCAAAATTTACTTAGAGGATATATGTTAAATGTTTTTAGAACATCAAAAAAAGTAAGTTTATGAGGTTATAGATATGTTAATTGTTATAATCACTTCACACTGTATACACAAAAATCATGTTGTAGGCCTTAAATATATACAGTTTTATTTGTCAAGTGATTAAATAAGTAAAAAAAACTCATTTAAAAAATTTGCCTAATTATTAAACTCTGAATCAACTCTTCCTTCCCCTGTTTTTCTATCATTTAAATTTTGATAATTTTTAGATAAACTGGCTCACTCACCAATAGAGAATTTCTACCCAGAATTATAGAATGTTACATCTAAGGTGATGTTATAATTTAATTCAAAACCTCTGAAGAAAATAGAGTTAACCAAGTGGTTTGTCCAGGGCCAAAGACTTGATGAAGGCAAAGTTGAGACCAGAATCTACTTCTTATGTTTTTGAAATTACACAAGTCATGCAAATAAAAACAAAGTGTGAATACACGGACACTTGTGAGGTAAAAATTGAATGGAAACAAGCCTGAATATCTGTATCAATGTTTGACTTGTTGAAATGGGAATTATGGAAAAACTTAACTAGTTCCACTTTATAAAAATTATTGAAAAACATATTCATTTATGTAATGCCACAAGTAATACATGAATCTATTCTCACTGTAAAACTCAAAGGGAAGTTTTATAGCCTAACAAACAATACATAATTTCTTTTTCCTCTCTGATTTACTATCTTCTCCAGAAGAAGCCATTCTTGATTTTTTAGTATTTATCATGAATATTCTTGAGTTCATCTTATCTTTGATATGCTTTTCATTTTCTGGGGCAGAATTTAATATTTAGATGCCCCCTTTCCCCTCATTTGTTATTAATACATAATAAAATTATACATGTACATCTATGAGGGGTACATGTGATATTTTGATACATGTCTAATGTGTAATGATCGAATCAGGATAATTAGGACTTTCATCACCTCAAACATTTATCTCCTATCTGAGTTAGGAACATTCTAAATCTTCACTTCTAGCTATTTTGAAATATATAAGACATTTTTAACTGTAGTCACACTACTGTGCTACTGAAACTAGAACTTATTCCTTCTATGTAACTGTATTATTATAATACTCATTAACCAACTTCCTTTTTTCCCCCTTCCCTCTTCTCTACCCTTCCTAGACTCTGATAACCATCATCTACTCTTTAACTCCATGAGATCAACTTTTTAAGTTCCTACGTAGGAGTGAGGACTTGTGAGGACATTTGTCTTTCTGTGCCTGGCTTCTTTGTAACATAATGACTTCTATTTCCATCCATGTTGCTGCAAATGGTAGGATTTTATTCTTTTTTGGGGTGAAGTAATATTTAATTACGTATACGCATCGCATTTTCTCTATCCATTCATCTGTTGATAAATACATAAGTTGTTTCATATCTTTTGGCAATCATGAATAATGGTGCAATAAACACGGGAGTGCAGATATGTCTCTGATACACTGATTTCCTTTTTTGATAGCAGAAGGATTATTGGATCATAAGCTAGTTCTATTTTTAGTTTTTTGACGAACCTCCATACTGTATTCCAAATGGCTATGCTAATTTACATTTACACCAAAAGTGTACTAGTATTCCCCTTTCCCTGCATTCTGGCTAGCACTGTCATTTTTTTTTTTCTTTTTGATGATAGGTATTTTATTTTTTTAATTTATTAAGTCAAATACACATAGATCATGAATACATTCATGCATATGTGGAGTACAATGTGCTAATTTTTTTTTATACAATCTAATGTGGTTACATTAAACCAATCAACATAGCTTTCACCTCTTTTACTCGATTACTGTGCCAAAACATCTATGTTCTACATTTCACAGATTTGACTTGTAGCCTTATCATATGTTGCCTAGGTGTGATCCTGCCTTTTACTCTCCCTCTGTTGAACCTCTCCCCTCTCCTTCCCTCCCCTCCCACTCCATTTCTCTCCATCATCTTGGACTACAGTTGTATTCTACTTTTTACAAGAAAGTGTGAGTAAATATAAGTAGGTTTGATGATAGCTATTTTAACTAAAATAATGAAATAATACCTCATTATGGTTTTGATTTGCATTTACATTATGATTAGTGATGTTGTATTTTTTCATATACTTGCCCATTTATTTGTCTTCTTTTGAAAATATTTATTCAAATCATTTGCCCATTTTTAATTGGATTGTTATTTTTTGGTTATTGAATTGTTTGAGTTCCTTATAGATTCTTCATATTAATCCCTTGTTGAATGAATAGTTTGCATATATTTTCTTACATTCTGTAGGTTTTCTCTTTGCTATGTTGATTATTTCTTTTGCTCTGCAGAGGCTTTTAGTTTGATACAATCCTGTTTATCTATTTTTGCTCTTGTTGCTTGTACTTTTGAGGTTTTACCTAAAAACATCTTTGTTGAACCCAATGTCCTGAAGCAGTTTCCCCATTTTCTTCTAGTAGTTCCATAGTTTCAGATCGTACATTTAAATCTTTAGTCCATTTTGCTTTGATTTTGTGTATGATGATAGATAGGAGTCTAATTATATTCTTCAGTACTTAGAGATCCATTTTCTCCAGCACTATTTATTGAAGAGACTATCTTTTCTCAAAGTATTTATTCATGTTATCTTTTTTTTGCAAATAAATTGGCTGTAAAGGTGTGGTTCTTTAATTCCCTTGGTCTTTTTGTCTATTTTTATACAAATTTCATGCTGTTTTTGTTATTATAGCTTTGCAATATATTTTGAAATCAGGGGGTGTGATAGTTCCAGCTTTGTTTTTTTTTTGTCCAGGATTGCTTTGGCTATTCAAGGTTCTTTCTAATTCCACACAAATTTTAGGATTGTTTTTTCTATTTCTGTAAATAATATCATTGACATTTTGATAAGAATTGCATTGAATCTGTAGATTGCTGTAGGTATTATGAATATTTTAAGAACATTAATTCTTCCAATCCATGAGCATAGGATGTCCTTCCATTGTTTTCTGTCCTCTTCAATGTCTTTCATCAGTATCTTATATTTTTCATTTCTTTGGTTAAATTTATTACTATATATATACATACATATATATATATATATATATAC
>NW_003852409.1:6024995-6056593 GCF_000181295.1 Otolemur garnettii
GGCTATTTTTTGGTTGCAGCCATTATTGTTGTTTGACGGGCCTGGGCTGGGGATTTGAGCCCGCCACCTTAGGTGTATGTGGCTGGCGCCTTAGCCACTTGAGCCACAGGCGCCAAGCCGAGATCAGGCTATCTACAATTATGATTAATTTGACTCCTTTCCAGTTCAGATGGAGTTTCTTTCTTTAGCCTAATTACTGTGACTAGGACTTCTAGTGCTATGTTGACTAAAAGTATACCCTTGTTTTGTTTCAGGTTTTAGAAAAAAAGCTTTCACTTTCCCCACCATTCAATGTATTAGCTATGAGTTTGTCATATATGGTCTTTATTGTTTTGAGGTATGTTCCTTCTATTACCAGTTTGTTGAGAGTTTTTTATCATGAAGGGATGTTGAATTTTATTAAATATTTTTTCAGCATCTGTGGAAATAATTATATGGTTTTTGTTACTGATTCTGTTAAAGTGATGTGTCATATTTATTGATTTGAATATGTTGAACTATCCTTTTATCCCTGGGATGAATCCCACTTGATCATTGTAAATAATCTTTTTAATGTATTGTTGAATTCAGTTTCTTAGTATTTTGCTGAGGATTTTGCACCTATGTTCATCAGATATTTTGGCCTTTGGTTTCCTTTTTCTGCTGTGTCTTTGTCTGATACTGGTATAGGGTAATGCTGGGCTTATAGAATGAGTCTGGAAGTATTCCTTCCTCTTCAAGTTTTGGGAGTAGTTTGAGAATTGGTATTAGTTCTTTAATGTTAGGTAGAATTCACTAGTGAAGCTGTCAGAGCCCGGGTTTTTTCTTTGATGAAAGACTTTTTATTACTGTTTCAATCTTGTTACTTAGTTTGTTCAGGTTATTTCTGCTTGATACAATCTTGGTAGGGTGCACATGTCTAGGAATTTATGCATTTCTTCTAGGTTTTCCAACTTGTTGGTGTATTTATATTTCTGAGGTATCTACTGTAATGTTTCCTTTTTTCATTCCTCTCATTTTATTTTCTTTTATTTTTTGCAGTTTTTGGCTGGGGCTGGGTTTGAACCTGCCACCTCCGGCATATGGGGCTGATGCCCTACCCCATTGAGCCACAGGCGCCACCTCCTTTCAAATTTATTTGAGTCTTTTCTCTTTTTTTCTTAGTCTAGATAAAGGTTTGTCAGTTGTCTTTTTTTTTTTCCCTTTCAAAAAGCCAACTTTTCATTTTGTTGATCTTTTGAATTTTTTTTTTTAGTCTCAATTTCATTTATTTTTGATCTAGTCTTTATTTTTCCTTCTCTTCTACTAATTTTGAATTTGCTTTGTTCTTGCTTTTCTAGTTCATCAAAGTACATTGTCTGGTTGCTTATTGAAAGTCTTTCTGCTTTTTTGATGTAGGCACTTACGACTTTAAATTTCCCTCTTAGGATTGCCTTTTTCTATAGCTCATATGTTTTGGCAGATTGTGCCTTCATTTGCAATTATCTCAGTGAATTTTAAAATTTCCTCTTAAATATTTTCATTGACCCATTCATTATGCAGGAGCATGTTTAATTTCCATGGATCTGTGCAGTTTCCAACATTCTTTTTGTTATCGAATTCTAGTTTTATTTCATTGTGTTGGCAAAGGTACTTAATATGATTTTGAATCTTAAAAATTTACTAAGACTTGTTTTGTGATCTAATATGTAATCTATTATGGAGAATGTTCCATGTGCTGTTGAGGAAAATGTATATTCTGAAGCTGTTAAATGGAATGTTCTGTAAATATCTGTTAGGTCCATTTGGTCTAGTGTTTAATTTAGCTCCAGTGTTTCTTTTTTGATTTTCTGTTGGGATGATATGTCTGTTGGTGACAGTGCTATGTTGAAGTTCCCTACTATTAATGTACTGTAGTCAATCTCTTCCTTTAGGTCTATTAATATTTGATTTATATGTTTAGGTACTCCAGTGTTGGGTGCATATATATTTACAATTGTTATATTATCTTGATATATGGACCCATATCATTGTATAATGTCCTGCTTTTGTAGAATTCAGCAATGAAGCTGTCAGGTTCTGGGTTTTTCTTTGATGGAAGACTTTTTATTTACCATTCTTGACTTAAAGTCTATTTTATCTGACATAAGTAGCCATTCTTGCTTTTTTTGTTTTTCGATTACCATTTGCATGGAAAATCCCATACTTTTGACTTCAATCTATGCAGTTTATTGTAGGTGAGATGAATATCTTTTAGACAGCATATAATTGAGTCCTGTTTGTTTTTATTTATTTAGCTACCCTATGTCTTTTTTTTTTTTTTTTTTTTTGGCTAGGGCTGGGTTTGATCCTGCCACATCTGGCATATGGGGCTGGTGCCCTACCCTTTTGAGCCACAGGCACCACCCCCTATGTCTTTTAATTGGAGAATTTAATTCATTTACCTTCAAGATTATTAATAATAGCTACTTTTTCCTGGTTGTTTTGCAAATCTTTTCTTCCTTTTTTCCTCTCTCACTGCTTTTCTTTCTTTTTTTTTCTGGCTAAGTGATTTCCTGTGGTACTTAATTTTGATTCTGTGCTATTTATTTTTAGTGAATCTATTACAGGTTTTCACTTTGTGGTTACACAAGGTTTGCAAAGCAATCTTATAATTATTACAGATTATTTTAAACTGATAATGACTTAACTCTGATTGCAAAGAAAAGTATCAAAAACCCCTCTACACTTTAACATTTTCCCCTTCACACATTTTGCCTTTTTGAAGTTTCTATTTATATCTTTTTATATTGTTATCTCAGAATATTTCACTGGGGTATCATCAGGAAAGTCTTTCTCCTAAGTGCATTGACTCAGGGGCCTCAGAATGGAGCCAGCTGACAAGAGATGAAGCATCCTGGAAAGGTCAGGGACTTATGTCAGGAGCTCAGGGCAGAGAGGGCTAGCCCTGGCCCCTCACACCAGCTTTCCAGGAAATAAGCCAACTGGAGTTTGGAGGTCTTGTTCCCACTGACTTTCCCATAAGAAATGAGAAGATATGGGTGGGCTTAGAGAGGACAGTTGGGGGAGGTTGGGTACTCAGGTTGTCCAGACCACTCTCATTGTCTGCCTGGGCTCACTCCCAGCTTCTTCATAGTTCTGTTTCTGCACCTCACACCTCTTGCAAGAGAAGGAGGCACCACTGCTTCTCCACTCTGCCTTCCTTTACAAAAAAAATTTTTTTTTTTTTTTGAGACAGGAGCCTCAAGCTGTCCCTCTGGGTAGAGTGCCGTGGCATCTCAGCTCACAAACTCCGGGGCTCAAGTGAGTCTTCTGCCTCTGCCTCCCAAGTAGCTGGGACTACAGGTGCCCACCACAGCACCCAGCTATTTTTTGGTTGCAGCCGTCATTGTTGTTTGGTGGGTGGGCTGAATTCGAACCCGCCACCTTGGGTGTACGTGGCTGGTGCCTTACCCACTTGAGCCACAGGCACCGAGCCCCTTTACAAAAATTAAAAGGAAATATTTTTTTCCTGAAAGTGCGGGCCAAAAATGTGAGTACACCCTTTACACAGGAGCACATTTACATGGCAAAATGCAGCAATTTAGATCAGATATTGATGAATCAGATTTTGTTTGTTTGGGAAATTTTATCTTACCTCCATGCTTAAAGGATAACCTTTCTGGGTATAGTATTCTTGGTTGAAAGTCTTTTTCCTTTCAGTACTTTTGATATAGCATCCTGTACTCTCCTGGCCTGCTGGGTTTCTTCAGAGAAAACCACTGAAAGCTATATTGAGGCTTTATTAAATGTTGTATCTTTCTTTTTCTTTTGCTGCTTTGAATATTTTTTGCTGATTTGATTATGATATATTTTGAGGAATTCTGGTCTGGGTTAAATTTGACTGAAAACTTCTGAGCTTCCTGTACCTGAATGCTGTCATCTTTATCCAGATTTGGGATATTTTCAGCCTTTATTTCCTTAAATATGTTTCTTAGGCTTTTTTCTCTCTCATTTTATTCAGAAATTTCAGTTATATGGAGATTAGTAAGCTTGATGTAGTACTATAATTCTCATAGGCCTTCTTCACTCTTTTTTTTTTATTTTTAATTGGATCATTTTATATGTTCTGTCTTCTAGTCACTAATTCTTTCCTCTGTTTAATTGAGTCTGCTATTGAAGATTTTTAATTAGTTTTTCAATTCAGTTATTATTTCTAAGATATCTTTTTTATTTTAATCATTTTTATTTCTTTGTCAAATTTCTAATTTTGTTCCTGGATTGTTTCATAAATTTCATTTAGTTTTATGTTTGTATTTTCTTGTAATTTTTCTGAACTTCTTTAAGAGGCTTATTATAAACTCTGTGTCAGACACTTTGTGGATCTTCAACTCTTCTGAGTCTATTGTTGGATTTTTGTTAGTTTCTTTTGATGGTGTCATATGTCCCTGAGTTTTTATAATCCTTGCAAATGTACCAAACCTTTGATGGCTTGTGCATTTGAGGAGACAGCCATCTTCTCCAGTTTTTTGAAGTGTTCTGTGGTAGTATTAAACCTTTAATTCTTGTGTTGGAAGATAAATGCTGGGTTATTAAGGACTTGTAGTGAGCACTGGAACTAATACACTGCACTGCCACTAACTCATTGCACTGTCATTGTTTCACCTTCTGGGGAATACCTATTAGTGAACAGCAGAACCCAACACTGTTCCTGAACTAAACTGCTGTCCTGACATTTTATTCCCCAATCTGAGGAACACTTATCTGAAGCATTGGAACTTAAATGCTTCCTGGAACTATATTGCTGTTCTACCATTATTTTCTAGTCTGGGAAAGATTTAAGTGAGCACTGGAACTTAATCTTGATCTTTTACTTATTTCTATGCCAGGGGAAGACTCCACATAAGCATCCAGGGTTTATGGAAAATCTGGTTAGAATTTAGGGCTTCTTGCAAATTGTATTCCTGGCAGCACTACAGAGACAGTCTCTTCAATATGGCATCCTTGCTGAATAGGATGTGCTGATTGAAGTGCTGAATAGTCACCAAGATCTGAGCATCAGTCATCATGACCAGTGCTTTGCTCTTTGTTCTTAATTAATTCCAGGTGTTTCAGGTATCCTGGCACCAGGGGATGGGACCAGCAAGGAATTTCCTTTCTTTCTTCTTCTTCTTTTTTTTTTTTTTTGCAGTTTTTGGCTAGGGCTGGGTTTGAACCCACCACCTCCAGCATATGGGGCCGGCACCCTACTCCTTTGAGCTACAGGCGCTGCCCCAGAAAAGGGATTTTCATGAAGATTCTCAGACTTGTAGAAAGATTGGACTCCTACCTCCAATTCCCTTATCTCACCTTGGCAACAATGAGCCTAGGAAAATTCTCTGTGAGTGGTATTCTGGTTTGAGGGAAGGAGTTGCCAGATTTGATGTAACTATTTCTCACAGTAGTTGTGACTTCTCTAAATTCTGTTTGTCCAAGGGGTTTCTCTGCTTCTCCTCTGAGTTCTGGTGTATTCAGGATGGTATTTTTGTCTTCAAATAATTTTTTATATTTTTATGGGGGAAGTGATGCTGGGTCATTTTTTATTCTGCCATCTTGCTGACATCACTGATGCATACCTTGGCTCAACCTAGATGTTCTTTTTTTATTGTAGCCTGGAAAATGTACCAGTATTATTTGAAACCATTATTTTTCTCAAGAACATGAAATAGAAGCTAAAGTTTAAATGTGTGACTAGTTAATGTGCAAATCATGAACAAAATGACACTAATCTTTTAGATTTTCATGATAACTTTTGTGGCTCTTTATTTAATATTTATTTTCTGTTAAAAGCCTTCGAAAAAAATCTTCCATACATTTCCTTCCAACAAGGTTGGGATGTCAAGAGGGAGGAATTTTTGTGTTCTCCATTTATAGAAAAGAAAATCAAACTTTAGAGAGATTAAGTGGGTGCAAATGACTGATTATATTTGTGACTCCAATTCTTTTCTCCTTTTTGATTCATACCCCTTGCAGTGTCACTATGAATGCTCTTATATCTAACTCTGGTCCTGTCCACATGTTGTGCTTTGGTCACTGGAGTGTTAGCAGACATAATGTATGCAGAGTCTTGGAAAAGTGCTTGCACAGAAATGCTCGTGCGAAAGCCAACTTTTATTATCACGAGAAGGACTAGCTTGGATTAGCATGTTGGAGGATGAGACATGTGGAGCAGAGTCACACCACCATAGCAAATTACTGAAGCCACCATGTAGCATCCAATAGCCTGCTGATCCCCAAATAAGTAAATTTAGACTAGATCAACTGTACCTGGCAAACTTGTGAGCTATGTAAATGCTTTTTGTTGTATAGTACTGATATTTTGTGGTTATTTATTATGTGATATTATTGTAGAAACAGGTAACTGATACAGTGAGAATCTAGAAACTGAACCAAGATCTTTGGTCACTAAGCCTAGCGCCTGTGTCATTTTGGGCAGTCTTGTCTTTCAGCATTTGCACATACTATTATTTCTAGCTGAAATTGCCACTTCCTTTTGTGCAAATGGATAAGCTCCTATTATTCCTTTAAAACTCAGGCACAGTCTCCTTTTCTTATAGAAACCTTCTCTGATCTTCCCAAGAAAGAGTTAACCACACTTGTGGGTACCTTATCTCCCTTTTATAGAATTTTATTATTTTACTAATCACAATACAGTGTAATTATTTGTTCACTTGAATGGATTTCTCAAGGAAATGTTTCTCTGTAGTCTTTTAGAACCCATAATGGTGCCTCATTAATATTTTGGGAATTATATTAATTGGTAGAAAGAAGAACATGGAAGAAATGATATGTTGATAAAATGTTTCATACATATTTCAGATTCGGTCTTACATGCCACCTTAATTAGGGACCTCAGGTCAGGTGATACGTTCAACTACAAAGAATCCATTAATATATAATCTGTATCAGTTCACACTTCCTATGAATAATACAGAAAATGTCTCTATGGAGAAAATAATTAAGATGAGGCAAACCAGATGATTAGAGATAATGAAAACTTAAAGAAATAAAGAGAAAAAATGGTATGATGTGACAGAAAGTCAGGTGAGGCGGCCACTTTTGATAGGATAGCCAGGGATATTGACATGCATATTGGATACTCTGTGGTGAACACTCTTCTTTTCCTTGTTATATTGCAGTATTTTAATTTTAACTTGATAATACATTTTATGAGGACAAGGATTATTTGCATTATTCTATGTATTCTCTACAAACTCTATGTACAGAGACTAACTTGCTGGTTGATTTATTAATCTGATAATGAGGAGCACAGGAAGTTCATTGTGTGTGTGCACGTGTGTGTGTAGTGTCTTTCCTTCAGATTTTAAAATTTATACTACTTGCTTGGAGGGTTATTATAAGTCTGTAAATTCTACAGATAAATTTCATATTCCTTGATAATACTTCTGGGTTTGATATTTCCTATTTATAAATGGTCACAGGCTTTATTTTAAAGATGCTTGTCAGAGCATAAATCCTGAGTGCTACGAACACTGGTTGTAATTCTTCCTGGAGAAGTCAAGGATGAATTTGGTCCTGGCCCATTGTTAGAGGTGTGAGATAAAATAACTAGAGTGGTTCTTCAGCCCTTATATTTGATATAATTTGTCTTTGTTATTTACCTTGACACCAATAAGTCTGGAATTATAAGCAAGTGGAGAATTTAGATTTAATAAATAATTACAATGCATCGATACAGGTCAGCCAATTACTCAAAGATTTTATATACATTGTCTCATAATTGGCTAAGGATAGTGCTATTAGTAGGTATTATTTTCATTTCTATTTCTTGGGTGAGAAATATGAGGCCTAGAGTTTGGTAATGTCCAAGGTCACAAATTCAAGTTATGCACTAGAGACAAAATTCAAACTCATGATTTCTGATTTGGAACAGAATTTTGAGACCTTCTTTTTTTTTTTATGGCAAATATTTATCAAGTTAATGAGAATTTACAGAGAACTCAATTTAATCAACAAAAAAAGAGTAAACAATCCCATCTACCACTGGGCAAGAGATATGAACAGAGCCTTCTTTGATGAAGACAGATGAATGGCTAACAAATATTTGAAAAAATAATCATTATCCTCGATTGTCAGAGAAATGCAAATCAAAACCACCCCAAGATATCACCTATACCCAGTGAGAACTGCCCACATTACAATGTCTCAAAGTTGTAGATGCTGGCGTGGATGTGGAGAGAAGAGAACACTTATACTGCTGGTGGGACTGCAAATTAATACAAAATTTTTTGAAGGAAATATGGAGAAACCTCAAAGAACTCAAATTAGACCTCCCATTTGATCCTGTAATCCCATTACTGGGCATCTACCCAGAAGAAAAAAAATCATTTTTTCATAAGAATATTTCCACTAGACTGTTTATTGCAGCTCCATTTACAATTGGCAATATGTGGAGACAACTTAAATGCCCACCAACCCAGGAATGGATTAACAAGCTATGGTATAGGTATACCATGGAATACTTGCCATTAAAAAGATGGAGACTTTACATCTTTTATATTAATCTGGGTGGAGATGGAACACCTTCTTCTTAGTAAAACATCACATAAATGGAGGAGTAATAATCCAATGTACTGAATTCTAATATGAAGGCAATAATCTAATACATGGTGGGGGGTAGGGGAATGAGGGAAAAGGGAGAGGGGAGGAGGGAGGAGGATGAGGGGTCACGGTATATGGAATACCTCTTGGGGGCAGGACACAATTATAAGAGGGACTTTACCTAAGAAATGCAATCAGTATAACCTAATTCTTTGTACCCTCAAAGAATCCCAAACAATTAAAAAAATGTTTATCAGGTGCCAAGGTCTCTATGAAATTCTAGAAAAGTTGATCAAAATGACTTGGCATGGTTCTCATGAGGTGCTTTCCATGATGTCTCATAAAATTCACAGAAGAGAAAATGAAGAGAGAGTGCATTTGTGGTACTCTGTGTAGGAGCTTGTCTATTTAATAGAGGTGGAGGGAGGGTAATTGGTGGGACCACACCTATGGTACATTTTACAAGGGTAGATGTTAAATCGACTAAGTGTAGAATATAAATGTCTTAACACAATAACTAAGAAAATATGGTGAAGGCTTTGTTAACCAGTTTGATGAAAGTATTTCAAATTATATATAAAACCAGCACATTGTACCCCATAATTGTATTAATATACACAGCTATGATTTAATAAAAAAAAATAAAAGAGCAACTTTTGCATTAAATTCCCAAAAGAGCCAATAATAGTTCCCAACGTCTCCTCCCACCAAAGGTGCTTTTCTCTATTGAGGGAGCTGGACCACCAAAGGATTGACCTGGAATTCCAGACAGCAAGCCCTGTGTAATGCCCTGCAGCTATAATCTTCATGTTTGTCTCAACTTCCTTAGAGTAGCAGCACCTTGGGTGGGGGCAGCCTCGTTAGCTTCCATGTTTTCCTTCAGGGAAAACTAGTCAAGTAAATGTGTCTTTTATGAGGCTTCATTTTTTTCTATCAGCATTTGGTTTTTATGTATTCAAACTTTCCTCTAATATGCATAATTGCTGAAAGAAAAAGGCTGTAGAACAGCCATGAGTTACGGCTTTTAGGGGAATGAACATCGCAGTTAATGTTGCAAGACAGCTTCCATTATAATCCTCTGTTTTCACATCCTTATGTTTTTTTTTTAAAGGGGGGTTGGGAGGGAGGAAGCATTTTCCTTTGGGCTAAAATTTTCCATGGTTTGACTCTGCCCAAGGTGATGTTCAAAAAATGACACATTTGCACAAATGTCTTCATTTATTTTTGATATATTATATTTGGAAAATGCTGTTCGTTTTCACTCCAAGTATTATTAATGCATAAAAATTCCAAGTATGAATGGCTATTAAAATTTCAGTTATCACATGTCACTTGCCTCGGGAATGATATCCAAGTAAGATTTTAAAAGAATTGTAGTTCCTAAGGGCTAAATTTTTTGTTTTTTATAACTATATTAAAGCATTGGTAAACAGCTAGACTATTTCATTATTTTTACAGTTTCATTGTGATGTTCACTTAGCACACAGATTTTCAGAGTTTGCTTTTAGTATTTTTGGATGAACTCTAAACTGACAAGATATATTTAAAATAATTTCTATACTTTTAAAACTATGTTTATCATGCTTCAAATTTTTTAACTTAGGGTCTGTTTTAAGTGTGTCTCAGAAATTGCACCCTGTGGAGACATTTTCTAATAATGTTTCTTAAGTGAAACCAACTTTGGGGGAGCAGAATTACTAACAATTACCACAAAACCAAAACCCATTTTTTCCTATATCTAAGAACCTGAGACACATATTTAAGTAAGTGTTTTGTTTTATTGGTTGGTGTGTCTAATTTATTTTTTCTTTCACCTATTGTTGACAATTTGATATTCTGAAGCGCAATCTTTCTTGTGTCTATTTTTCATTTTCTGGGTATGACTTTAGATGATTTACATTTAAGTATGCTAAAACTCTACTGTAAACATACCTAGTCCCTAACCTTGGAAAACACATGATATTGTCAAATGTGATACAAATGAAAATTGTATTATCATTGAAAATACTACTATAATTTAATTGTTTGAAATGATACTGAGATATTATTAAGAGATAACCTGTGTGGTCAGTAACTCTTCCTGAGCTTTTCCATTTGGTGGAGATGTTTGTATTCTCTTCCAAAATTAATGACATCGTCACTAGGTAAATGTTTCACATTGAACAACCGCTTGGCTTCTTTCAGAATCCTGTACCTATTGTTTCATTCAGTACACTATCTGATGATCTTATCTGAAAGTGTCATCCTAATTAGTTACCCTTTGAGTATTATCTCTGTAGTCTTCAAATCTTAAATTATTCCTTTCTATTGTCACTGAGGATGAAGCATTTATAGAAAATGGCTTGGTGTTTTATCATTGCAGATTCTGCTCTGGCATACACAAGTGCACATGTGTATATCCACACACATGTATAAAAATACACATGTATAGTATAGCACATGTACTATAGTTCTCATTATGTACACACATAATTTTTGCATGTATGATGTGCTTACATACACATATAATTTATACATACATGTGACATGTGTAACATATGCATATAATATATCTTGTGTGTATACATGCTGAGAAGTTTATATACATACTTCTCATTGATTTCCAGGCTAGATTACTTGATACATTATTTTCTGAATCTTTCCAGTTCCTTCCTCTAGCACATCCACACAGCTCTTCCTATCCTTTGGAGGGAGGTTGGAACTCTTTGCTCTTCTTTCAAGGTCTTTTCTTTTTCCTCTCATTTTCTTTACCTGCTTTCCTCTCCCTTTTTTTCCTCTGTAATTCTGATTCATCATTCAGAGTTCATGTTTTCTTCTTCAAGGAGGCCTTCACTGACATATTCCCCTCACTCACCCCAGCTTAGCAGGTTCCTATTAATACATTTGGCATAGCATTCTGTTCATTAATATTATGCTTATCTCACGGTTATGGTCATTTAATGTGCAAAGACCCTGCTAAAGTGCAAGTTCTTTGAGGATAGGTTAGGGATCTGACTTATCTACTGTTTTAATCCTAGCCTTTATCTTAGTGGTAGATATATGGTGACTTATGCATATTTATAGAATGGAGGGATGAATGAATTTTCTGCCTGCCATTCTCATTAAAAAAATAATTTCTATATTTAAAGTCATTAGTCAACATGACGAAGCATTTAATATAGTTTTTTCCTGTAATTGCAATAGAGGACAGGTTAATTACAGTCCTCAGTGGCTGAAAGCATTTCAACAACTTTTGCCTGTGGGGAGCTACAATTTCACCTTATGATATCATAAACCACTCAAGGATTTCATGTAGTTACCAGAACCTTGGGCGGAAGTTATAACCCTGAAAGCCCTTGCTGCTTATTAGTCATTTCATATGTGACACAAAGCAAAATCGTCTGCCTTCTTGGAATTCATTTGGTGCTCAGCATATTAACTGCTTGATTTCATATTTGACCTGCAAAGTATTCAGCTCTCTGAAAGTTAAACCATCTAAACTTATGGCAATTCACAAGTACTAGATGTGCATCAAGCAGTAATTAAATGAGATATTTTGAATTTCTTATTTGTTCTGATAATTTTTTTTTCTCAAATTACACTCTTGAAATGCTGAACAAAGCTTTGGGAGCTATGAGCATTGTACCCTTGTGTGCTTAATGTGTTTTTGATTAGTTTAATATGCGATATCACATTGTACTGAAAATTGTGATGAATCTGAAATTAGAGAACTTGGGTTTAAGTAGCAGCTTGAACCTTGGACAAATTACTTTACTCCTTTGAGTCTTCATCTCCTCCAGTATTAAATGCCTCTCCTGCCTCACAAAAATGTGGGGAATCAACCGAGGTGCTGGCGTGAAAGTGGGAGGCAGTGGGAGGCTTTACAAATGGTTTGTGTCATTATTAATAATCGGTCCTATTAGTGAAGCAAAACATCTTCTAAAAGCATGAATAAAATCAAAAGAGAGCCACTGGATCAGGATAAAAGCTTGTGTTTCCAATAAGTAACACTTCTTCCCCTTTCCAGCGTTCAGTTGTAGGTGAGAGCCTGTGTGAAAGCTGCCAATGGGGAAATTATGCGACTGAGTACAGGGGCAGCACTTTTCATTTCCCCAGAGAAGCTGGAAACGGCAATTTGTCGACTGATTTATAAGATGCGAAGAGCACGATGAGAAATGGGTTAATAACGGTTCAACAAAGAAGCTAATAAAGCTGCTTACTATCCCCACAGAGGAAAGTGCAAGAGTGAAAAGGCTTAAAAAGGAAACCATTTCTGAAATTCTTTACAGGATGGACTGGCTTGGCACTGACGTAGTATAGATCAGTCTAGCAGTAGGGTGAGGGGATTTTGAGTGGATGGTGAAAAAGAAAATTGTTTGGATTCATTATCATCTAAGATGGCAAGAAGCTGGGCACAAATCACAGCTGACAAACTAGGGCTCGGAGTCAAAGCATCTCCCAGGTGAGATGCTACCAGAGGGTTAGAGCTAAGCAGGACACAGAAAGGAAGTCAGCCCTACACGGTACTTCTAAACAGGGCACCGAGCCAATGATAAGTTGCAAGGTAAAGTTTGGTCCTAGAACATGCCACAGATTCACAGGTAAAAGATAACAGCAGGGTCTGCAGCAAGAGTGACACGATACTGTGTCATGTGGTGACTGACCTATAGCAGTGCTTCTCTGGTTGTATTATACAAAATGAAACGCCTAGAGGTCTGTTAAAAAGTGCAGACTCTGGTTCAGTCGGTCTAGCGTAGGCCCTAATATGGAACCTAAGATCCCGCATTTCTAACAAGCTCCCGGAGATGCCGAAACTGCTGGTTCTTGGACAACACTTCTGAGGATCCAGAAAGAGCATCTTAATTCTCCCTGAAAGAATAAGATTAGTTGCTAATCTTATTGGTTGGGGGAAAGGTAAGGAGTGATGTCAGCGGTGAGGAGTAGAGCTGTAGGCAGGTGGATCTCGGCGGGAAGCTGTGCTGACGGCCTTCTTTTGTGGTCTCCTCTATAAATCTGGTGGTTGGTGTCATCTACCTGAAATTTATCAAAATGTCCAGTGGTACTTATGCTCTTTGCTTTCTGTGTAAGCAGAATCATATAGTCTAAATCAGTAACCTATATAGGAAACTAACAGAAGTCTCACATGTTTCAGGGAACATTTGTCTTATCTTGAAAGACAGTAGAACCTCCATAGTTGACCATTGCCCTACACTGACCACCTTCTTAAGTTGACCTGCTTTTCATAGACTGGACATGCACCACCTGTATGTAACAGTACAGGAGGACTAGTTCCTTATGTTGACCACCTCCATATGTGACCAGTTTGCTACAGTCCCTTGGGTAGTCAACTTACAGAGGTTCTACTGCATATGCAGTATGTGTAGAGTTCTTCTGGAGGAAAATTTAAATTTTTTCTTTTTTTGCATTTTTTTTGGCTGGGGCTGGGTTTGAACCTGCCACCTCTGGCATATGGGGCCAGCGCCCTACCCTTTTGAGCCACAGGCGCCACCCTGGAGGAAAATTTCTTAATACAAATAAATGGCTATTAGAGGAATTTCCAAAATCTGTGGCAGCAAGAGAGAGTTGAGGTGTCTGATTTCTAGTGGTGAGCAACCCTTTCACAAGTGTGCCAATTCAGTAAAACTAAAAATGTTAGTGGAATATTTTTACATGCTATATTATTTTTATTCATATTCACTGGTATAATCTACTTTTTTATTTGACTGTACACATATAGGTCAATTTTTTCCTCAGCATCAATATTCTAATGAAGAAATATACTGTATTTCACTTAACCAATCTTCTCTTGATGACTATAGATTAATTCTAGACTCTCAATAGTATAAACAAACTCTTAATGACTTAATGCTTTGAACAAAATCTATGTGAGTTGAGCATTAGCGGTGCTGAAGGTGGAGTGATGGTACAATGGAAGGATATTAGGAGGTTAGGTGGCGCCAGAGTCCAAACTCAGACGCTACATCTTCCTTTGGAGATGTCTAACTCAGGGAAAAAGGAGAAAGAAGGCAAGCTTCCATTTCACAGGGAGTGGTGGCAGCACCCGAGACTGCCAACGCACTGGCGTATGGAAGATGCTCTGATAAATAACTTTTCTTAGTTTATGAAGTATCCAGAAGATGTGTTCTTGCTGCAGTACTTCCCTGGGCAGGGTAGTAGTGATGCTGAAGGTGGGGTGGGGTGGGAGGTATTCCTCCTGCTCTGGGTCTCTCACACTGCTTTATCCCATACTGAATCCTATGCTATATGTGCACAGATTCCCTTGTCTCAGCCTCAGCAGCTGTCTCTGCCCTGGAATCATCTTTGTTGTATGAGTGCCTTTCCCAGCGTAAGTTCTGGTGTGGGAAAAGGATTGTTGGAATAAATCAGGCAGGGGAGAACATGCTAAATGCATGTGCATGTGCATGAGAAAGAATAATTAAGTCAGATGTTACTGGATATGAATCCTGCCTCTATCATTTATGAGCTACATGGCTTTGGGCGAGATACCCAATTTCTTTAGCCAAGTTTCCTCATCTGTATAGATAAAGTTTTTTGTATTGAGACACAGTCTCTGTCACCCTGGGTAGAGTATTGAGGCAGCATCATAGCTCATAGCAACCTCAAATTCTTGGGCTCTAGTGATCCTCCTGCCTCAGCCTCCTGAGTAGCTGAGACCTCAGGTGCCCATCACAATGCCCAGCTAATTTTTCTATTTTTAGTAGAGATGGGGTCTTGCTCTTGTTCAGGCTGGTCTGGAACTCTTGAGCTCGAGTGATCCTCCTACCTCAGCCTCCCAGAGTGCTAGGATAATAAGCATGAGCCACTGTGCCTGGTGTGGATACAGTAAAGTTTAAATGAGGAAAAAGCATATAGCACAGTCCCTAGAATTTAGTAGGCATCCCAATAAATATTATTTTTTGACATTTGTTGACATTGATATTTTTAGTTTCTATACTTGAAATTTTATCCATGGTCTTGGTATGAAGCAAAGTCAGTTATGTGTAACCTGTAGGATGATGACATTTGCGTAACTAGCTGAAGCAGGGTTGTATCTAGTTGCAATTGAGTCTTAATTGGCCAAATTTCCCAGAATGAGTTCACCATGGTCCTGAACTCAGTTAAGATTCCTGACTTGTCACTGGCTATGCCACTAGATCTGGATTAAGGATCAAAATATCCAGTTGAAGCTAAATCCAGCATTCAACTTAATTTACATTGTGGTTGTGGTGGTAGAGCTAAAACAGATATATTTTAGATATAAAAGGAGCTCAGAGGGTGCCAAAAATTGTTAATACTCAATATATGCCGACACTGATAATATATCTACTCATAACAAAAGATGAACACGAGTCACGTCTGAGCACCTTTTGTAATTGCAGAAGTCAAACATGAGTTGAGTATTACAAATTTAATAGTATTTTCCTTTCTTAAAATGTACATACATTTTTTGGTACCCTTTGTATTTATGAAATATTAAAATAATTCTTTATGGATAAACAATCATGCTTCTTCCTATTCCAAACATGTTTTCACTTAACCTGCATTAACTTTTTATATATAATATAAATGTATCTTTGTGAGCACAGTGGCATAGACATCTATACTGATGATTGTTTATGATTATATAAGATATATGTGAATATTTATAAACATCCTATTCTATTATATTAATTGTTATAGAAAAGTCTCTATGTATAGAGATAATGCTTGCTGAGAAGGTTAATAATGTAAACAAGATTATAAGCCAATTTTCCTCTAATTTAAGAGAAGGATTTTCAAAAGTGTGACACATTCTCTGTTTATATTCAAATGAAGGGAATGATCTTAGACGTTCATTAAAGCAAACTCGGCAGGGTATCTAATTGGAAAAATTCTGCTGCAGTTAGTATGAATTACTGTATCTATTTGAGGGTAATAAAACTGCAGTTATTTAAAAAATTCTGTAAAGATGCCATCTCAAAATTGTAAGTGAGGAAATAATAGATCCCTTGCTCCTTTGCTCAGTTTTCCACTTACCAATGTCCTGATGATTTTCCTCCAGTTCCTTGAATTGGAGAACATTCAAGAAGAAAAGAGAAATACTATTTTTTTTTAACTCCTCCTACTGACCTAAATGGTGTGTCTGACGCACTTTGGGCTACTAAATGCTTCTGACCCAGCTCCACAGTCTACTGTCAGGGATCCACAGCCACCCAGCCTGGGGCAGCACTCTTGCACGCATCTATGCTCAGAGTCTTCCCAGTCAAGGATCCTCCATATCTGGGCCTTAGTTCTGTTATAGGCATCATTGTCATAGGTTTTCTTTGTTTTCATGGTCTGATTATATACAAACTTCTGGCTCAAACACTCTAGGTCAGCTTTGGCCCTAATTCCCACTGCAAGGGAAAGATGCTTCTTCCCTCTGCCCCTATCCTCTTGGTCTCCTGGCGGCCACCTCTGCTTGGCTTCACAATCACATCCATTTATTTATTTACTCAACACTGAACTCAATGAGTGGTCGCAATATACTAAGGCCCTAGGAGTATAGGTGCATTAGATAGATATAGTCCTTCCAGTCTTTTCAGTCTCACTCAGTCACCCTGGGTAAAGTTCTGTGGCATCATTGCTCAGAGCAACCTCAGACTCTTGGGCTCAAATGATCCTCTTGCTTCAGCCTCCCAAGTAGCTGGGACTACGGGTCCCCACCACAATTCCTGGCTGGCAGATTTATTCTTTTTCTCACAGAGTTTATAATCTAGTAGTGGATGAAATCAGAACTTCAGCTGCGTATTTTTCATCATTTTCTCCTTAGTCTTCACATGAGGACACAGAGGCCAAGAGAGACTTTTAGAACTTTACAAACTAACATGTAATGGAGTCAGGCATGCAACAAATCTGACTAACCCCAGAGCTTTGTCCTTTGGGTCAGACCACATTGCTCCCTACCACAGCTTTCTTTTTATTTATTCTATAGCACCCAGCATGAGAGTGATTTCGAAAGGTCATGTCAAAAGCATTGATTTGAAAGTAATCACTGCACAACACTATACCCTTATTCCAATGATGCTGAGATTTTTCGTTCATTTAAGAATTGAATAACATGTACTGAATATTTGCTGTTCACTCAACAACACTGTGGTGAGGATACAGGTTCTGAGGATACGGGAATCAGCAAGACAAAGTGAGACAACTAACAAACAGGTAACATGACAATTACAGATTAAGTCCTGTGTAGGGAATAAACTGGGTGAGAATGGAAATTTACTTCTGATGGTCTCTGTGGACAGTGTCTGTATCTTTGAAATATAAACATTCTACTGTGGGAATGTTACTCCTTGAGGAGCTCATCTTGGACAGCAGCAGGACACAGGAAGCAGACATTATTGCTGTGACTGTTGCTGTTGTCACAACTGTTGTCACCTGTCTGAATTATTCTCATTCTTACGTGATTTATTAAGCACTTTCCTATTACATAAGTGATACATAAACATTGTAGAAAATACAGGTTAGACATAATACAGTAAATATTTCCTTTAATTACACTGGAAATTATTGTATTTCCAGGTATAATGCTGGGATACTTTATACACATTGTGTTTTATATATTGCATTATATTTCTTCTAGTCATTTATCTTTATAGAAAGTACATATGTATATTACAAAAATTAGAAATGTAGTATATGGTTTGGTAACCTGAATTTTCACCTAAGATTACATTTTGATTTTGTGACATCTTAAAAATCTCTTTGAAATCATCTCTGCTAGCTGCATTTTTATAGCACATAGGAATGTTATAATTTATTAGTTGTGCTCTATATTGGAAACTTACATAGTTTCCAAGTTTTTGCTATTTTGAGTAAGGCTATAGTGAATCTCTGCAATAAACTGTTGTCCACGTATTAAGTTATTTCCTTTGGACAGAGTCCTGGACATGAAAGTCAGGGGTGAAAGGGTGTTCACCCTTTTAAGGCTCTTGACACAAACGGCCAAAATGATTTATGAACATATTATAAACATACCCTCCCAACATCAGTCTCAATGCGCTTCTACCAAGACTGAGAACTATCAATAAAAAGTTCCTAATCTGATAGGTAAAAATTTCATCTTATTACTGTTTTTAATTAACATTTTTCTAATTATAAGTCAGATTTAGCATTTTTATATTTATTCTGTCAATTTTATTGCTTTCATGAATTACTGTTAGTATTCTCTATTAATTTGAGTTGTACATTACTTATGTGTGCCTTACTTTCTTGTTGACAAGATTTAAGGCAGCTCAAAGGTCACACAAAATATAAGATAGAATAAATTAAAATAGGATGAACTAAGAATATGAAGCCAGGAATGATGCCTAAAATGCCGACCATGGGGACAATAAATCTGCTAATAATGGGCAAGAAGTCTGTCTCCAAGCTACGCTCTAGAAGTTACCCTTAATAAAGGAATCTCGACATTTACCTGGGCAAGAGAAGAAAGGACAGAGGAGAGAAAGAAAAGTCGTTCAAGGTAAATATATACTGTATCAACATCTGACATTACTTTAACTATTGTTATTATTATTATTTTGTGCCCCCGAGGTATCAGACACTATGCCTGGTGCTTTACTTGGAGCATTTTATTTAACTTCCCTGACTACTTAATAGGGACGGGGGACGTGTTCTACTAACTTCACTTACAATAGTGCCTGGCATATGGGGAATGGCCAATGAATATTAAGTATTTCAATATCTAGAAAAGTAAACACCTTGACTCACTTGGTAAAATTGACATTAACATATAGTTTTAAAAGACTCAGAACTCAATTAAACACAAAAGCCCTTTGGTATTTTGACTGGACTTGTTTTAAACCTATGAAATAACCAAGGAAATTTCACTATCTTTAAATAGTCAAGCTTCCAATTTGGGATATGACAGTTTATTTTATCCCATCTTTTATGTCTTAGCACATTAAAAAAATCTTTTTAAACACAACTGTTACAAAAACGGGTTATTTCTCCTGCTCTGTTTTCCATCTGGAAGTAAACCCAGACTATGCATTTCTTGGACTTTTTTTCTTTTGAGAAATTTTCTCTCTATTATGTCTGGTGAACAAAATCCTCTACTTCGTTACTGGTCTGATTCCCATGTTCTCCTTTTCCGGGCTTTCCAATCTCAGAGTTCACGATGGCGGGGGCAGGACTGCCCCCTCCTCCCCCAGCCTCAGGCTCCTGAGGTGCCGCCCCATCACTTCCAAATGCTCTTCTCTACCACTGCCCACAAGTTCCCTTTCATCTCATCTACCTCCTTTCGATCCCAGCCAGACTTTCTTTCCCCACGGGGACCTTCTCTGACTCTCCATTCAGATTAGGTCTCCTGCGAGGCTCCAAAATTACACTGTGTTTTCCTTTACAGCAATTTAGCATGGCTTAAATCATTGCCTGATGTATGTGCTGTCAGCGTTAATGTCTTTCTTTCTCACTAAATTCCTTGGAGAAAGGGCGGCAGTGTTTATTTGGCTCCCTCTTAAATTTCTAGCCACCTACACGGTGCCTGGAACAGAAGGCGCTATTACTGGAGGAAGTAAAGAAGGAATAAGTGAGTGGTTTGGTGCAGTCAAGCTTTCTTTCCTCTCACCTCAGACCCGTCTTCAGTGTCTTGTTTGCCTGTGAGTTATGCCATCCACCCCCCGTCTTCAGGGCAAGCTTTTATTATATGAATTCCTATTGTTTTACTGGGCAGGCATATGCTTGTTATACAAAGATCAATAAAGGTGGCTTTTATTATTTTGGGAAATGCTTCTCATTTCATATGAGGGCCGCACCAGTGTCCTTTGCTTTAATATTTCTGGTTAAGGTTTGCTCTCACCTTTACAGCATGACTATTTAGTTTTAATATGCACTTAAATGTTCACCAGGACTGTTTTCCTAAGGCAATACTGTCACTTCCTTGTGCCACAATGGTACTAGCCTCCTGTTCCCTCTAGAAAGCTTTATATTTTTCTTTGTTTCTCTCTCTCTTTTTTAATATTAAATACTCAGGGATAAAGGTAGAGAAGCTGGAGAGAAATACTAGAAAGTCCATTAAAATAAACAAATAGTTCACTTGATGCTCAAGTATCCTTCCCGCTAGGCCAGTTCAGCTCTATGAGGGGAGACGGAAATATTTTGCAGTGAACTTTATTTTGCGAAGTGAGATTTTTCATCTTGCCTCCTATCCCAACAGAGCAGATGCCAATGGCTGGAAGGTTCTAAGAATGCCCAGATTGACTCCTTGCACTGGTGGTCCCCAGTCCCCAGGCTGTGGCCTGTTAGGAACCAAGTTGCACAGCAGGTGAGGGGGCGCTGCCAGCAGAGTTTCATCTGTATTTACAGCCATTTCCTGTTGTTCCTGTCACTGCCTGAGTTCCACCTCCTGTCACAGCAGCTGGGAGCATTAGATTTTATAGGAGCAGGAACCCTACCATAAACTGAGCGTATGAGGGACCTAGGTTGCCTCTCCTTATGAGAATCTAATGCCTCTCCTTATGAGAATCCACTGCCCCCATCTGTGGAAAAATTGTCTTCCATAAAACTGATCTCTGGTGCCAAAAATGTTGGGGTCCCCTGCCTTAGACCTTAGACCCAGAAGGAGACCTTGCTGGATAAAAATCGTACTGTAGTTTCTGTCCACATGTCAATCATCCCAAAGTGCTAAGAGGAAATGACTTTGAGTGATGAGGCAATGGGTGCTTGCTTCCAGCTGCCTATTTCAGCATCCGCTATAATGAGTCGTGCTAGTTTTTTTTTTTTATGTTGGGAAATACCCCAATAAGCTCTATTAAATGCATCATTCATAAATTCTTGCTTTCATGCTTCAAAAGCACACCCACTTTGAAGCATGGAGCTTGTTTCTCAGACGAGTTGGTGGGAGGCTTCGAGAAGCTACATATATTACTTTTAGTGCAAAATAAATTATTCTGGCAAAAATAGTTAAGCGAGGATAGAACCATTCTCTTGAATTTCATTTGCACAGCAGGCCAGTTCCCCTCCCTTGGGGTTATCTGCGGGAGCAGCCAGCAACAAGATTATTTCTTTCCTCTGACCCCCTATCAGGGAAAAAGATTTCAGCCTCCCTTAGCTGCTGCAACATGCAGTGAATCATAAACTCGTCTGTCTTCCACAGCCTTTTGCTTTTAAGTGTATTTCTGATTCAGAGTAGTGTGTCGAAGCCAATGAATCTCAGGCCTGAAATGGTGATAAAATATTCATCCTTTTAATTCTTAACAGTTTTATTAATTGTGTTAAATGTATAGCCAGCATGCTAAACAATTATGATCAAGAAGAAAAATGGAGCTATTACATTCATTGTTAGTTATCTGCTCTCAGGCTTACAGATACTTATGCAGCCAGGACTCAGTTCATTGACAGACTATGTATAAAGAACAGAACATCACAAATCCTACCTTTTAAGTCAACAGATTTCATCCAAGCCTATCATCCCAGAGAAGCAGAAGTGGTGTTTATATTCTAAGACCAATGTGAAAGAATAGCCAAAATTTGGGGCTAGAAACAGAAACTATTTACACACACACACACACACACACAAACCCACTGTTATTATAATTTAAAATATTATATGAAAAAGAAAAGTCATTTTAGGAAAAGAGTAGAGGGAACTTTTGGGGCATCTCCTTTTCAGATTTGGGGTGCCTAGATGGCTTCTAAGAGCTAATGGTACCAACTTCTTGGACCATATTTCTTGATGAAAATGCTTCTAGAGTAGTCTGGGAGTTGTTATTCTCAAAGTTTTAGGGCACACAGTTATAACACGCAGGGTGGAAACGATGAACTGTCCTGTATCCAGTAGATGGGGGGGATGGAAGGATGTGAAAAGAGCGAGTCTTCGGAGTGTGACCAATACTCCGTATAAACTGTCACCTCTCATTCAGACTTGGAGGATATTTCAGCTTATGGCAAAACTCCCAACAAACGTCCCAAAAGATTCACAGAGATCTCTGACTTCTATGGAAACAAAATGTTCTCCCTCATCCAAACTAAAATGTTATCAGTATGATTTTGAAAAAGGAAAATGGAATTTTGAAAAATCCAGGAAAAAATGAAATCATATAAACTTAGGTTCATCAGACATTAAAACACACAC
This sequence comes from Otolemur garnettii, assembly GCF_000181295.1. Classification (NCBI taxonomy): domain Eukaryota; kingdom Metazoa; phylum Chordata; class Mammalia; order Primates; family Galagidae; genus Otolemur; species Otolemur garnettii. The sequence continues at coordinate 6,047,611 of NW_003852409.1, forward strand.
AGACAACCCCCTCCCCCCCTCCCCACTGATTGTCATGGTCCCTGCACGGAGCTGCCCCATCCTTTCTGATAAACACTGGCAAGCAGCAAGGCAGGTAGGCTGACACCAGTCTTCTCCAAAACTCAAAACCCAGTGGACAGAGTGGCACTCATGGGCCTGGGTGACTGCCACAGGGCACCGTTTCCTCTTTACCTTTCCCGTCCTCTGTCTATAAATCCCCCCCATACCCTGGGACCCCTTCTTCCTGCTGTTTTCCTTCAAGCAGCAATTTCCTCCCTATCACCTTCTCCCGTGGGGATCTGATGTCCCCTGGGGCTTTAATACCCAGCACTGCCTCCCACCTAGGATTCCTACTAGCTTCAATCTCACTCCTGTTTCTAAATGCCTGCTGGATTTCACCTGAATGTTCACAATAGATTTTAAAATGCCATAAATGAAACCGAACCGATCTCTGTATTTTCTCACCTACAAACCGTCTTCTCTGCTTCCTGAAAGGGTGCCATCATCTTCTCAGATACGCAGTCCTATAGCTTGTAGGTGGGACTCTTTGTTATCTCTCCCATCCAATTCATTGCCAGGTCCTGCTCATTCGATCCCCACTGTATTTCCGGCGTCCTTTCTTCTTTCTATCAGTGACTGCAGCTGTAACTTCAACTCTGTTGATTTTCTTTCTCTTTCTTGTTTGCCTGCCCCTGCAGACCTGTCATTTCACATGGAGACCACTACGCTGCGTTGCTCCATTGCTCAAGAAGAATCACAGTGGGTCTCTACTCAAGTTCACTTTTCTTAGCCTGACATTAAAGATTCTCTCTTGCCTCAGCTAAATTTATTTTCTCCTGACTCAGATCTTACGTCCTTCCCTTCCTGTAATGTACACTGTTGCTGAATTGAATTCTTCATGACATCTTAAGTGTGCTTTATACTTTTCATCTCCGAGTAGTTAATGCTGCTCCTTCACTGGAAAGCTAATTTCTTCTTTCCTGATACACCTGTTCAAATTCTGACTATTCTTTGATAATAAGCAGGAATTTTACCTTGTTAATTAAGCTTTCCCCTGATGTCCTGAGTTGAAGGTGATCAGCCTTTCCTTGAACTTTTAACAGTTCTTCTTCTGTTTCTACATTTTGGCATATTTATCACTTTTCAAGCTGTTTCTTCTTTTGTTTAAGCCTCTTCTTCCCTACTAGATTGAAATCAAATGATTTGACCTGTTAACCTCTGAATTCCTCCACATCCCTTAGCGTAAGAAAAAGGTATATTCCTCCTCAAGGGACTGGGCATTGGTAGGAGAGAAAGCACTCACACAAGTATATTTAAGAATAGATACTGAGTGACTGAAGGGGTATGGAAATCATCTTAATTTTATCTCTCTGTGGAAGATCGAGGACATTATGTAGTCTAAATCATACCACATGTGTGATGAAAATCAAAAAATTCTGTCAGTAACTTTATTCTCCAAAGTCCACTAAGTACTGCTTAGCCAAGTACTCTAGGCGTCTTTTTATGGGAAAACCAAAACCTCTAAGTGAGACATTTTAAGACAGAAACAACATAGTACAGGTATATACATTGTTGGAAATCTTAGTGGAAATTCGTTTATCATCTCAAATTGAAAATGATTTAGATTTAGGCTTGTCCAAGTTCATTAAGAACAGACTTTTTGTAATGCAATGTTGACTTGGTCTAGTTCTCCGACTTTGTCTTGTGGCTGGGTTAAATTTCTACAAATTTTATCTCTTTATTCTGGTGGAGGTGGGGGAGAGAATGATGATTTATTTGTGCTTAAAAATAGTTTTACTGCAGTGTATAGTTTATATTTAGGATTTTCTTTTTAATTTTTTAGTATAATCACGGTTGCACGGTTTTCATGCATAGCATCCATGACTGGATTTTGGCAATCCTCAGTTCTGATAAATGAAACTCTCCTTAGTATTGTGTTCAGTTTTTTATATAAGACAATAGTCTGAAATCTGCACCACAATCAGCCTGTGTTAGGTTGTTTATTGGTACTAGATTGGACTGAGTTTATAACTTGGGAGTCACTTTGGCAAGATTCTCACAAAAAGTCTGAGTAATTCTTTAGCAAGACTGTGAATCTTCAGGAGATTTACGGGACTATCGGGACAAAGAATAAACAGAGGCTGCTAATACTGCTGCAGAACGTGGATGCTGAGGCATCACCAGCGTCTCTCTTTAGGATGATACATTTATTTATGCAAATGAGTTTATTTGTGTTCACTGAATTTCAGCTCATAACATAAAGCCCTGAATATTCATTAAGAAGCAACAAAATTCCTTGCTTAGTCAGTGAGGCATTGTTAGCTAAATCCTCTCTCGAGGTTCACGTCACTTCTCAGGAAGTTTGCAGTATATGGGTCAAATTTCTTATGTTCTATCGGTTGCAAAACAGAACTTATATCCTAAATAGAAACCATCTAGGAGAAGTCTCTAAAGCTGCCACCAGCCCTCTGGGGTACTTCACTGTTTGCTAAAGATAGTTACAAATGTCCTACTCCTTCATGTTATATGAAATTAACTTTAAATGTTTATAGAAATGTACAATAAATGGTTCAATACATTGAGACTTGGTGTGACAAGGGGCATTCACAAGGTGTTGGGAGTGTTTTAAATTTGAAAAGCTCTACTTAGCTTGAGTTGCTTTGAACATAGTATGTCCTGGTGTGTCCCAAGTGTTCTCATTGAGTTTAAACTTTCTCCAATCTCTTCTAGATGTGTCTACACATCAAAATGCACTTCTGCTTCAGATGTTCAGTCTGTTCCCCATCAGGACTTCACTATTCTGTTGAGTTCCCTTCCAATTGCCTTGGGCCTTGATATCCCCTTCCTCTCTAATTCCACTAGATGGGACCCCACGTCACTGACAGGGGCCATAGTTTGATCCAGTGAGAATGCAGACTTGAGACTTGGCTGTATCTGCCTGAGTATCACCACTGCTTTATCTGTTTACCTGAACTCCATGCCCCTTCCTTTCCACCCTTAGGGTAGGATGTCTACGAGAGCCAAGGCAACCTGAATAGACAGTTTTCTTGGATGTCCTGGGACTGCTGCCTCCCCCGCTTCTAACTGCAGATGGTCAGCCGTACAGCTAATCTTGTTACCTCAGTTCATATGGCTTCCTCCATCCCTACTGAGTTCCCTAGAAGCTGACTTTGGGCACTTACACTCAAATATTAGTTCTTTCCATTTTATCATGTTTTTAAATGCGTAAAATTCTTCACTATTTAAAATATAGACTGCCCCCATTTATTTCCATTAATTCCCAAGAGAAGTAATTCATCAGTTTTTAAGAGCTGTTTTGGGTAAAAATGCCTTCTAAGACTATTCCCTGATAGCCATTCTATCAGATGTTCAAATAACACAAGGAAAAGTTGAACTAACAGACATTTCTACCAGAAAGACAATCTCTGAAAAAAAAAAAAAAAAAACCTTGTGAACCCTCTTACTTGTTTTGTTTTTTAAATAGCATTTAGTGCACAGGCTTTTAGACTAGTCTCTGTAGCTGGACGAGAAAATATTCTTGTGTTAGATGGAAGAACACAGACACACTATAACATATGACACGACATATAGAGTTATAATGGGCAACAGAGCAAACTAGAGTAAAAGGAAGTATTACCTTAGGGTCATGTATTCCAGAAAGCTCTTCATAGATCTTCTCACCTACCATGACGGCAGCCAAGTTTGCAGTATATGTAGAAAGGCAAAACATACAGAAAATTGCCCAGAGGTTCATTAGAAACCTTCCAGTCCAGCATTTTGGGGGTTTGATGGCTACCGTTCTACCAAATAAGAGGGCATAACAGACATTCAAGGCTGAAGAAAAGGAGAAGACTTTACTTCTATTCCGCCCCTTGGGAGTCATTCCAAAGGGGCTCTTCCATTCGTACAGAGTGAGAAATATGGCAGTGATGTGTAGAGCCACAAAGATCCCCAGCCACATTGTCCAGTGGAGTGGCCACATGAAAGCTCCAATAGGAGCTGCTGTGTCTCGGGTCCTCACTAAGATGCCCAAGCTGGTGGAGAAAAAAGGGCTGGTGAAATCTATCACCTGGCTCCGTGCCGTGTTGATGCTGAAGGAAGTTACTGCCATGTTGGCAGTCCCACTCAGGAGGTCACCCACCAGCCCCGTCCAGTGCCCATTTTTCCAGGCTCCATACTTTCCATCCCCAACAATATAGAGGTCAAAGTCAAAGTTCATGTCTTCTGCTAGTTTTTCCAAGAGATCAATGCAATATCCATAGCAGCACTTTCTGAATTTAAGGGGTACGGTATCATTACCACTATGGAGGCTGCTAAAAAGGCTGTCCAGTATAGAAGAGTCATTAGTCATGGGGTCTAGACAGAGTTGGCCAGCAGGGCACAAGCCTTCATCATCTACCTCCCTTGTGAAGACAAATGGATGCTCAATCAGTGTAACGACTCTCAAGTGTAGCTTACTTGGGTGTTGGAAATGGGTTTTGTGTCTCTGGGCCTGCTCTGGCCATATTCCATAGTCCATGACAATCTTGCCCCCCTGCCAGCTGCCCAAGCGGGTCCACATTGGCTTCCCCATGGGGTCATGTTGCAGATTCCAGATGAAAAAGTTGTTTTCTGAGCTGATGATGGTGGAACCTTTTACTTTGATGGAACCACTGAGGCCTCTGAAAGTGGTGTTGGCTAGAAACCTGTCAAAGAGAAGCAAAGACAGAAAGTGAGGAAGAAAGGTGAGGCCAAAGATGAGAAGGAATGTTTGTCTTTTCACCACTGTCTTTCTAATTATTAAGGATGATATTACCTATAATTTACTTAGGAATTAATAAACTGGACTATTTCTAGAAGTAGAGTTCTATTTCATTGAACTAATACGGTCTTATCCTCAGGTTCTAACACCCTGGCCAGGAGCTGGACTCTTGATCTTACTCTAAATCTTTTTTTTTTTTTTGGAGACAATCTCACTCTGTAGCCCTGGGTGGAGTGCCATGGTGTCACAGTTCATAGCAACTGAAAACTCTTGGGCTCGAGCAATCCTCTTGCCTCAGCCTCCTGAATAGCTGGGACTATATGATGCCCAGCTAGTTTTTCTATTTTTAGAAGAGATGGGGTCTTGCTATTGCTCAGGCTGGTGCTGAACTCTTGAGCTCAAATAATCCACCCAACTCGGCCTCCCAGAGTGCTGGGATTATAGGTGTGAGCCTCTGAGCTCAGCCCTTACTCTAAATTTTGTAATTCCTAGTTAAGAGATACATTAACTATTTTCTGTTATAAACTATTGACTATATATTCTCATAATTTCTCAAGCTGTAGAGGTTCTCAGCAGCTTTAACATATCCTATTTTCATTGTCAAATACATTTGCTTGCCACTAAATTTGCTCAAAAATATTTTGTTTTTGGTGCAAGGAGTACATTTTAATAAGTATGCATATACTTTTATAATTGCTTAAAAATTTCATTCACAGCATTAGAAAATAGCCAAATCTCATTACCAGTGTTTCTTCTTATGGAGTGGAAACAATCACCATATCTGTCCCCATGAGGCCAGTAGAAGCTGCCTGTTGGGTATCAACCACGGAACAAAGAAAAAGATGATACATCAACTTGCAGTTCTCAGCATAGCCTCCAGCTACTCTTCCTCTAAGTCATTAGAGGAAAATCTATTGGCCTTGGCTCTAGAGAGAGCTTTTGCCAAAAGTCAAATAAAGGAAAATTACTAACAAAATGATATACTGATTTCTAACCCTGAGAACTAGGGCACTTTCAACATATGTTCTGATATGGACCAGACAGGAAAACTAGACTGATATGGCTTGGTCATGGCCTCTGGCTTTCTTGAGTCTGGGAAGATAAGACAATAAGAGGTAATATATGAGCTTGTGTTATCTTAAGGAGACCTTGTGTTAGAATAAAAGCTCAGCCTTTGGCATCAGGCACAGATGAATTTGAATGTTGGCCTAGCTACTTGCACTCACTGACCTTGAACAGTTTAGTTAACTGCATGCTTCAGTTTTGTTATCAGCAAATGGGAAAAAATAATACTTTATTACAAGAGTTGGAAATAACTGATGTATAGAACATACCACACCTTCTGACATAGAACAAATATTCCGGACATTGCAGCTATTATTTAATGTCATTTAAGTTTAAAATTTTGTTTTAATCAAAACCATTTCCAGGCCACTTTTCCAAGGCCTTTATTAAAATTTTTCCTATGGCCAGGCATAATGGCTCACGCATGTAATCCTAGTACTCTGGGAGGCCAAGGCAGGTGAAGGAGGGTGGATCACTTGAGCTCAGGAGTTCAAGACCAGCATGAGCAAGAGTGAGACCCCATCTCTAAAAATAGCCAGATGTTGCGGCATGCACCTGTAGTCCCAGCCACAGGAGGCTAAGGCAAGAGGATCTTTTGAGCCCAAGAATTTGAGGTTGCTGTGAGCTGTGATGCCACAGCATTCTACCCAGGGTGACAAAGTGAAATAATTTTTCCTAGTTAGAGACAGAAAGTATTACATTATGGTAAACCCATATCAGTTACTCAGGACACATTTCAAATTAAAACAAACATAAATTGAAATATAGAATGTAACATAGTACGTATTTTGAAGAACCACATAGCCCAAGCCTGGGCTCACAATAAAATACATTCACCCATTGCCTGCCATAGACGTTCCATAATTTACAAATGCATAAGTAAGTTATGTTACCATAGAAGAGACATGGAAAAGTAAAGAAGTATCAAGTACATACTAATTTTAATTAGAGATATAAATATAAATCACATTAGAAAATGCTACTATCACTAAATCTAATGAAACTGTTCATTTTGGTAGATTGCATGTAATGGTAATTATTCATGTTAGCACTCCCCAGTGGGACTCTACCACATAAAATAAATTCTATTTTGCAGCAAGTAATGAAGTCTCAGCTATCTTAGATTTTAAAACCTTTTTCTGCTTCTTTACAGAAGTAAGGAGCCAAATCATTAAATATATACAGATTAATCAATTGATAATTACCTGGGCACTGCAAGAGAAAGGTGACTATAATTATGTTCCTGATAAGAAATCTACTTTTAGATTTGTTAGAACAACCATAGACACACACAGTTGCTGACATAACCTAGGTAATAAAATGATTAGTAGTTTAGAAACAGGTTAGTTTCTTTTGGTCAATTTATGAATTAGGAAAATAAGGTGAAAGTTGTGGAACACAGGAGCTCTTCATGATTTTAAGTATATTTGAGGCTTAATCATGATAGATTTTTAAATGGATGACCCTTGAGAAATGACCTCTGACTATATATTTAAACCATCACAGAAAAAGGGCATTAGAAATCTTCAGAAATCCTTAAGAAACTATGCAACTCCTTCATTCCAGTAAAACCTATCCTGATTATTAGGGTTTTTTTTTTTTTTGAGACAGAGTCTCACTCTGTATCCCAGGCCAGAGTGCCATGGTGTCACAGCTCATAGCAGCTTCAAACTCCTAGGCTCAAGTGATTTTCTTGCCTCAGCCTCCCGAGTAGCTGGGACTACAGGCATCTGCCACCATGTCCAGCTAATTTTTTTATTTTTAGAGACAGGCTCTCACTCTTGCTGAGGCTGTTCTGGAACTCCTGAGCTCAAGCAATCCACCTGCCTCAGCCTCCCAGAGTGCTAGGATTGCAGGTGTGAGCCCCTGTTCCAGGCCTGAATATTGGCTGTGAGTAACACCCAGGACAGCCATGACAAAGGGCAGTGCTCAGTTGTCTCTGAAGCACTAATTTGTCAAAGAAAGGAAATGAGGATCTAAATATCTCCAATTTTCCTTCTCTCTTCCTCTTTCTTTTTCTTTTTTTAGCTCTTGGGATTTTGGAGTGTACAGTTTTCTTTTTTAAAAAACATTAAATCATAACTGTGCATATTGATGCATTTATGGGGCTCAGTGTACTGACTTGATATACAATGTGAAATGCTTACATTGAACTGATTAACACATCCATCACCTCGCTTACTTATTTGCTGTGGTAAGACAATTGTATTCTTTCCTTAATAGTTTTTAAATGTACCATTGCATTATGCACATGAGGCGAGGTTCCCCTAAATACCCGGCCTCCTGCCACCTCCCCCCTCCCTGCCCCTCTCTCTCCTCTTCCCTTCTACTTTCTGGACAATAGTTATGTTTTACCATTCATATGACTGTGTAGGTGATTATATATTGATTTCATAGTAGTATTGAGGACATTGGATACTTTTAGAAAAAACAGGACTTATTTCAAACAATTGGATCCCAGGGAATCAGCACTTATGACAGACCATTTGTGCCTGTTTTATTTTTAGTCTTACGATGAAGGTAAATTAAAATAATCTTAACGACAGCTTTACTTATAGTCACCTTCAGTAATGGGATGACAAACCATATCAAAGTTTAAGTGCCCATTACCTTAGTTACAAGATTAGAAGGCTAAAACCTTGCTTCTGCCTAAATTGAATTTTAGCACATTCATTCTTTTTATCTTGCCCAGGACTCTTCTTGAATAAACATACCAAACAAATCAGGTATGATTTTATTGGCAATATCCATTGATAGAAATACCAGGCAGGGTTCTTAGCACTAGGGTTGCAGAGATGAACGCCAATCTCATTGGTCTTGTGGAGCTCAAAGTCACATTTGGGGAGAAAGAAGGTGAGAAGGCCACTCCAGCTGTCATAACGAGCATCGTGATAGAGGTGACGATGGTGCCACTGGAACAGGGGAGCAAGGACGCCTGCACCTTCTACTCTAGGGGTGCCAAGGAGGGATCCTTAGAAGGTGCCAGACCTGAGTCTCGAAAAAAGAATTACAGTAAGCTGGGAAGAGAAGCTGAGAGAGGATGCTGTCAGCCCAGAAAGATACGTGTACAAAGGCCAGAGACAGAGCGTGCAAGCTGTGTGATGATGAGAGAGGAAAAACGGGCTGCCGACAACGATGGGAATGGATCACATCAGATCTCAGGCCACCATGAAGGCA
>NW_003852409.1:6056825-6058207 GCF_000181295.1 Otolemur garnettii
GGCTAACGTGGTAGCAGAAGTGGAGAGGAGATGGTATAATCAGGAGATACTTCATTTTCAAAAGGAAAGGCAGTGATTAATGCCAAATGCAGAGGGTTGCATTGCGTTCACAAATCTTACTAAGAGTGTGTGAAACTAGCTTGACAGAGGTCATATAAATGAGACTGGTAGTGTTTAATACAAACTCAGTGTAAGCTCACAGAACAACTCGGATATGAAAAAGAAGAAACGTAATCTGAATCACTTTAATAAAAATTTAGGACCCAGATCAGAAGGCACAAAATACCACCACTGTCTGTGCTGATCATAAAACTGCTCCAGCCTGGACATGAGCTCTAAACAAATCTTCCAGATTCCGGAACGTTAGGAAGCAGGGTAAGGAGGTGGAAAATGTAAGGGGGAGTGGTTAGCAGAGCAATCCCTTGAGAGCAGTGTAGAAAAATATTAAAAAATAATATAGAAAAAGTGGTTACAATGAAACTGTAGAGGTCTTAAGAACTGTTTTATGACATTGAATATCATTTTGGGAGAAAAAGGGGAGTTATGACAATTTCTGAGCAACATAATGATGTAACTAGAAATCTGCATTAGGAATCTTGATCTGGAAGCAAGTTAAATGCGCACATCGAGAGGAAGAGATGGTGGCCAGGAGACCACTTAGAAGAACATTCCAATGCCTTTGTCGCAGTCTGAGCAAGGCCTGGATCTCACTCTGGGTGAGAAGCTAGTTTAGCACTGTGCCCTGCACTACTGAGTGTTTAACAAAGCAGTTCAGGTATTCATCTCTCTCTCTCTCTTTTTTTTTTTTAATCAGCAAACCTCCCAAGAAACCACTCTGCTTAAAAGAATGAAGCTCATTAGCTAATATTAAAAGCTCCCAATTCTGTCACGAATTAAGAATATGTGCTGATTTATGCAACAACTGAGATAAAATTAGTACTCTGTAAACTATTTAGGAAATGTTTTTGAGATCGTTCACAGTATAAGAAAGATCAATATTTTATATATCTATCATTTATTTTAGAAGTATATTTGCACGGGAAATAATCTTGACTTACTAATTAAAGGAACTACTTACTTATCCATAAAAAGCTGAGCAACATGTCATTCACTCAATCATTTATTCATTTCACAATACTGCCTATGTGCCAGGGACTGTTCTAGATGCTAAAGTCATAGTAGTGACTCAAGGCAACATTCCAGGCGGCGCCCATAGCTCACTGGGTAGGGCACCGGCCACATACACCAAGGCTGGTGGGTTTGAACCGGCCTGGGCCAGCTAAAACAACAATGGCAACTGCTGCAACAACAACAACAAAATAGCCAGGTGTTTGGCAGGCACCTGTAGTCCCAGCTACTTGGGAGGCTGAGGCTGAGGCTGA
>NW_003852409.1:6058330-6107949 GCF_000181295.1 Otolemur garnettii
AAAAAAAAAAAAAAAAGACAACATTCTACAGTTTATATTCTGTTGAAATACACAGAATCAATATAATAAACTGGTAATAGACATGGGATATTATACAGCACTGAGTGTAAAGGTAGAAAAATAAAGCAGGGAAGGCCCAGAATAGCCTCTCGGAGAAGGTGATATTATTTGAGTAAAGAGCTGCAGAGAGGGAAGGAGGTAGCCAGCTGCGGAAAGAGCATCCCGTACAGGGAACAAGTCCGGCATCCTTGAAGTGAGATTGTGTCTGACGTATCTGAGGAGGGGACAAGGGGCAAGAGAGTTGGAGATGAGGTCAGAGAAGATTTAGGGAGGAGTGAGATATGGGGGAAAATAGAACTGTGCAGGTCATTGCAAGGATTTTGTTTCTTCTTTCTATGAAATGGAAAGCCATTGCTGGGTTTTGAGCAGAGAAGTGACATGATCTAACCGATGTTTTAACAGGACTGTCACAGGGCTGTGCTGAGAATGGACTAATGTAAGATGTGGACAAAAGCAAAAAAGACCAGTTAGGAGGCTGTTTCGAATACCCAGAAGAGAAAGGAAAGACACATCTGAACTGAGGTGGTACCGGTAGTGGGGGAAGAATTAGTTGGATCTCGATATGTTTGGAAGCTGGAACTGACAAGATGTGCTGGGAGCTCAGGTATGGTTGCCAGGAAAGGAGAGTCAGGCTTCCCCCTGGCTTTAGTCTGAGCAACTGGAAGGATGGAGCAGCCATTAATTGAGATTAAGAAAACTGTAAGAAAAATCAGGTTTGAGGTGAGGGAGAAGTATTAAGAGTCCAATTTTGTGACTGTTGAAAGTGAGATAATTTATAACTACCAAATGTACCCGTCAACTAGGCAGGTGGATCCTCGGGAGTTCAGGAATGAGATCTGCTCTGGAGACACAGGTTTGGGAGGCCTGAGCCTATACGCAGTATTTAAGGAGACCAAAGGAGGTCACGATGGGATGACTGTAGGTAAGAAGTCCAATGTTGGGGCACGCCAGCATTTGGAGGTGGCATGGCAAGGAAGAACTAACAAAAGAAACTGAGAAGAAATAACCAGAGACAAAGAAGAACCAGCTGTGATGAGTTCTAGAAGCCAAATAAATAAGAAAAGTATTTCAAGAAGGGTGGGGTGATCAAATATGTCGAATGCTTCTAACAGATCAAATAAAATGAAGCCTGAAGATTGGCCATGGGCATCAGGTCACTAGTGACCTCTGTAGGGTAATTTCTGTGACGTGTTGGAGCCAAGTGCTTCAGTGGCAGATTGGAGGAAGAATGGGAAGAGAGAAACTGAAGACAGCTCTGTAGAGGATTGTGTTATAAAAAGAGGGGGAGGAAACTGGGATGGTGATGGAGGGGACGGTATTCATTCATTCTAGATGAATATGTGTCTATACGTGTTATACACACACATATCTTTTTAATATAGATGAGGAAAAGAAGCACAAGCTTTCTCCTGACAGAAATGATCTGGAGAAGTAGAAACATTGTCGCAGGAGAGACAGGAGAAAATTCTTGGGACAATGCCCTAAGGCCTTAAGGAGGGAAAAGGGGTGTGCCGTGAGGTGCATGAGGAGGCGATGCTCTTTAGCGTGACAAGAAAGGGTGGGTAAGTGAGAAGCAAGGGAGAATATAGGACCCGAGGGGGAGTTCATGGGTGGATGCGTGGAAGGCCCCTTTTCATTGATTCAATTCATTTAGGGCATTTAAAAAAGTAAACTATCGATCTGATCATATTCTTCCCCTATAATTCAGTCGAGAGAGATTTCATTGTATTGTATTTTCAAAATGAGACAAAATGTATTCTTAAAAGTACAGAAAGCAAAAGACTCTCATAAGAAATATTTTTAGATCCATTTCAGTTGAAATGATTAGTCTTTTGTTTTCCCGTCTGAATTTGCAGTTGCAGGTATTAAACTGTCTGGGCCTGTCACTTAAAAAAAAAATTGTAATCCTTTAATCACTTTTCCGGTATCTTCTATTCAGCTTTCAAATCTTCTGGGCCAGTTTTCGCAAATGATTTTTTTTTTCTAGGAATTTATCACTATTCAGCTGCATGTAATATCATTTGTATTGCTATAAAGATTCCTCATCAATTTTAATTTTAATTTTGTTAATTGTTTCTAGGTCTCTCCTCACCTCTTTCTAGTTTTTTTTTTTTTTTTGATGAGGACATGTTTGTGTTCAAACTTTTTTATTCAATAGTAGAGGCATCTCAAGTTATAAATAAGGGCTGGTGTGGTGGGTTATGCAGTAATCCCAGCACTTTTGGAGGCTGACATGGATTACTTGAGGCCAGGAGTTTGAGACCAGCCTGAGAACATAGTGATACCCCCATCTCTACAAAAAACAAACAAAAATATGCACTGAATACTGTAGCAATTGGAACACAATGCTATTTGTGTATCTAAATATATCTAAACACAACAAAGATGTAGTTTGTCTTACAATCTGATGGGACTACCATCCTTCATGCAATCCATCTGTCATTGACCAAAACCTTGCTACGTGGTACATGACTATATTCCATTTAATATAGAATAAACTATTTTTCAGAATTAAGCTTTCTTTTAAAAGTTACTATTCGGTGGTTTATAATCTCAATTTGTTTTCCTTTTTGATCTTGGAGTTATTTTTAATTTTTAAGAGATTAAGAATTTTCATCCTTTTTTGTTTCTAATTCTATTACAGGAAGTAGACTATCAAAGGTGTGCTTTTGTTGAAAAAAATGTGTTATGTTTTGGGCTCAAATGCATAATTTGTTTTTGTAAATGTTCAATTGTACCTGTCACTTTATTTTTTTATTTTTTTATTTTTTTTTTGAGACAGAGCCTCAAGCTGTCCCCCTGGGTAGAGTGCCATGGCTTCACTGCTCACAGCAACCTCCAACTCCTGGGCTCAAGCGAGTCTCCTGCCTCAGCCTCCTGAGTAGCTGGGACCACAGGCACCCTCCACAACGCCCGGCTATTTTTTGGTTGCAGCCATTATTGTTTGGCGGGCCTGGGCTGGATTCGAACCTGCCACCTTAGGTGTATGTGGCTGGCGCCTTAGCCGCTTGAATGAAGCTTGCTGACTGGGCTTTTCAGGTCTTCATGGTGTACACATATTTAGATAGTCCTTATCAGGTTAGAAATATTCCACTTATCCTTTTTAGATGTATTTTAATATAAATATCTTAGACCTGTATCTTCAGAAATGCCTCTTTTTTTTTGTTTCTTTAGAACAAAAGTTGTAATAGTGGCCTACAGTTTTGCAACATACATTTCTTATGACCTATGGCAACATATTGAATAATCTTCTAGGACAGTGTTTAAAAATTGATGGATGACAAAAATTAAAAATAAACAGCACATCTGCCAGGACTATGCTCCTGAAAGGCAGCAATCTGTCGGAGCTGAGGAGCGACTGCCTCTCTGGGTGGGGCATGACGTGACACCATCCCGGGGGAGGCAGCTGCCTCTTTGCCAAGTATCACCCTGTTCATTAATATCACTTGTCTGGCATTACAATTTGTGTTCACTGTTTTAGATGCTCATGATATTTAAATTAATTGTGATATTGTAGGAAAATTTCTTGGCACGGTTTTTAAGACAAATGTCTCACACATGGAAGCAGAAATTCTTTTTTAAATAGTTATGTTTGAATTATGAAATAAACACTCTTTGGTATAGAATCAGGCCACTTATTATATCTTATCAGAACAAGATATTTATATTGTTGGAACTGTGTCTTAAATCAGCGAATCATTCAGTTCAGACATTTTTTTAATGATACTCTCTGCTGTGTGTGGTAGTCGGCAACATGATATCTGTGTTTGTTACCTCTTGGGTTATTTGAATTTTCTGCTGTCAATTTTAATATGCTATTTTGCAGTTCAGTAGAAAATCATCTATTTAATTGACATTTCCAAATTGATTATAATTATGTATATAATTTTTATCACAAAGAAAAACCTGCTTTCATATGTTATGCTCATTTTCTTATTGGCATTTTATTTTTTATTTTTAAATGAGATTTTAAGAGATTTGTCTGTTTTAATTATTTCTTTGAAAGAAATAGCCCTTGGAGTTATTGATTGCATTATTTTGATGGCTTATCATATACATGCGTGCACACACACACACGAACACACTACATATATAACACTTTCCAAGGGTTTGTCAAATCCTGAGGCCCAAACTTTTATGCTACAAGAATAAACAAATTTATTTCTCATTGGCAACAGTGTGTTGATTATAATGGGGCCTATTTTGATTATTAAAGATGTGTTTGAGCCTAGTTGTAATGATTTAAAATTCATGGTCCAAAACCACAATTACTTTTGCATCAACCTACTATATAACACACTTATATCTAATGGGTTAATCATAAAATTTATGTCTTCCTATTTCCCACAATTATTTTCTCTCTTCCACACTGATTCACTTTCTCTTTCTAGAATTTGATCACTAAAATTATTAATTTAACCATAATTTTTGCTCTGTCCACTTGTAAATAATTTTGATATGTTGGGTTCTTGTTTTCTAAGTAGCTAACATTTATATGACTGATTTAGATTTGGCCCTGAGTTAATATAGAAGGCCATTTTCTAATAATTTTAAATGGTTTAAATTGCTGGAGAATAAACCAACAATACTGCATTGTCACATTAAAAAAAAATCTGCGGCTTAAGTTTATAGCCTGTTTTGGATGCTAGAATATTGTCATTTGGGGTGAATAGTCCATACACTAATTGAAATGGGCATACATTCTCTGTGAAATGTTAACTGCAATCTTTCTCTTAATGTATCTGATTAATTTCATTATTCATGGACTATTTTTACTTTTTGTTAACTTTCTCCAAAATTTAATTAAGTTAAATAAAAATCTGTCATAAATAAATTCATGTCTAAAAGACTTTCCAAGGAGAGAATACTTTGGTGGTCTTCAATCAATAAAGCAGGGGAAAAAGCTTTATCAGTGTGAGCTTAAGACAAATACAAAACTGCAGAACCTGGGAAGAGATGAGTTTTTACTTATATAACGTTTTATAAACATTATGCTTTTATGTTTAGTATGAATCTATTTTTTCTTGCTTTTGAAACAGTTCTGTAATGATCCCCCTTTTCCGAGTCTTCATTTTGGCAACATATGAATCTACTTTTGTGTTAGTTAAATGGATCAACAGACTGTAACGCCAGACACGTAATATTAATATGAAGAAGACCCTCACGTGTCTTCTGTGCCCTCCTTGTTGACAGGTCATAGATTTATTTCTGTTTTGTTCTTTTTCCCCTCATCAGTTTCTCCCTCTGCATATCTACTCTCATTTTTTGGTTTCTTTTAAACGGCACTATTATCTTTGCCTTTCGATTATGGCCTTCCATTAATCATATCTGTACATGGGAATATCTATTTTGCTTTGTAAAGCCTTATAATTTATATTTCCCCTTGAGGACTTTCTTGGTATCATTAAAAAAAAATCTGTATCCTCGTCCTCTTCTATCTTGAAACAGGAGCTGAATTTCTTTTTCCACGATCATCTTATCGTGTTTAATATCTTCCCCCGGAGGACTGAGAGATTTGCTCATCTTCCATAAAGCTCTATCAATTTTCTTTTTTACTGAGAGAACTTTTGATTTTGCTGTCTCTGCCTGGTTGGAAATCTTTAACAATATTGCTACTAGTAACATTTTCTCCAAGTCCCTTCCACCAGTACCTCCTAGTTCTTGGTAGGTTTACTGGGTTGAGCAGCGGGGTTTAATTGTGCCCAGGAACTGGATTTAAGTACTTGTTCTTGGTCACTTTCAATTTAGCTCCAGATCCTCAACTATTGATATGCAGTAAAAAAAGTCCCCCCTCTCAATAAAGTCCTTTTTTTGTATGAGACAAATTTCCCTTCTTTTTCTGAGAGATGAGGGCAGTTGGGAGGAGAGCCATAGATGTTCAGTAATCCATCTGTTCTTCATGTGATTCATATCTGCAGTGAATCTTCCAGTTGAAACTCCTCTCTTCCCAGGCTCTCCATTGTGGTATTTGCCATAAGCTCACACTTATATAGCTTTTCCCCCTGCTTTATTGATTGAAGACCCCCAAAGTATTCTCTCCCTGGAAAGTCTTTTAGAAATTTTACACCTAATTCCAATATTTCCCAACTTCCAGAAACCTCTGAATTATTAACTATTTGTATTTCCTCTTTGCATTTTAATTCATCTGTGTGGTATTTCTTAACTTTTTGAGGCATCCCTTAAACTTCCTTATTTCTTAACTTACAACGTTCTCATTTTCCATCCTTCCTCTGACTCTATATAATTTCTCTTCTGTTTAGTATTTTTAGTATTTTTCTGGAATGTGAATTAATCTATACTTATCTCATTGTCCCTTTAATATTCTTTCTCTTATTTTATTTTTCTGAATTTTACCTTTTATCCCCACTCCTTTGCCCCTCTTTTCCTTTTGCTGGATTTTGTGTAAAGGACATGCCAACATTCTATCCTGTCTGTGAGAGATTTTTTTGTTTTTAATCAGCTCTCGATCATCCTTATTTAACTATTTCTCATTGCCATTCCACCTCCTCTCCTTCTTCCCTCTGAAACCCACCTATTTACTTCTCTTGGTTTTTTCTTTTTCTTTTTAATATCTTTTTTTTTTTTTAACCATCCCTCATTTTCTTACAGGACCTTTCTCTACTCACGTGGCCAGTTGTTTCAGCTCAGCTTTCATGTTGCGGATTGTTTCACAGAAGTCTGGTGGTATTTGCTTTCTTTTTTTTTTTTTTTTTTTTTTCTCCAGTTTTTGGCTGGGGCTGGGTTTGAACCCGCCACCTCTGGCATATGGGGCTGGCGTCCTACTCCTTTGAGCCACAGGTGTCACCCTGCTTTCCTTTTGTGATAACATGAATCTGGCCATTTTAGACACAGAGCTTGCCTGTGGTCCAATTCTGTTTGATTTTGTTCCCTACACGTGGGGCAGCTTTCCAAATTAAACAGGACTTTGAGAAGCTTTCTTGAGCTATATGTAAAATGGTTCTTTGACTGGCTTCCTCCTCAGTACCCTGAAGAGTAAGTATTTGGCAGTTGATTAACCTCATCTTTGACTTTTTAGGCTGTGAGATACTCAAAGGCCTGGATTTTGACAAACTTCACATTGGAGAGCAGTATTTTCCACAGAGTTCATCCTGTTAAGGGTGAACAAACCCCTTCCCCACTGCTCTGCTTCCTAACACTGCAGGCTGTCAATCTGAAAGAGGCTTCAGCCTTCATGTAAGCGCCTATCACACTGAGTTGTCCTTGATCTTAGACACAACACGGTGCCTGGCCAGAATGACGGCTTAGTGATATTTGTGGGTTAAATGCAATTAAACATCTGTCTTCTGCTCAAATCAGACACGTATCTCTTAAAGAGCTCTTCATCACTTTTCCAGAAGAATGAGGCTCAGTAAACCAGGAGGCATTTGCAATTTACAGATTGTTTGAGGCATTAAAATTTGCATACATTTTCCCCTAAATAATAGATAGGATCAAAAATGGAAATTATTATTATTATTAATAGACATGTTTTCCCCTGTTCACTCAGGCTGGTCTTGAGCTCCTGGCCTCCAGCGATCTTCCCACCTGTGCTGGGAGTACACATGTGAGCCACTACACCTGGCCAAAAATAGAAGTTAGTCCAATGGGAAACCTCTTGGATAATAAGGGATTTAATAGGAATTGTAAAGTGCTAAATTTCTATCCTCACAGCACAAGGCCCCACACACTGTCATCACTGATTATGTCATATTTTAAAATAACAAACAAAGCTCATCTTTTAAAATTGATTTCTATCAGTTAGTGGGCAACAGCCATTTAATAATATATGAAATACTTATACATACACATAGATGAATCATTTGTGTCTATGTTTTTTCGGTATCTGTAAAAATCAGTTACTTATAAGTAAAATTGTAGGGTGAAAGGAGAACACCTGCCCTTAATGACTTTCTGCCCGAGAGAAAAAAAACACAGTAGAACCTCAGTAAGTCGACCACCCAAGAGATTGTAATAAATTGGTCAACATACAGAGGTGGTCAAGGCACTAAGCCTACTGCACTGATACGTACATGTGGTGCATGTCTGTTCTATGAAAATCAGGTCAACTTAAAGAGGTGGTCATGTAGGGAGGTGGTCAACCCTGGAGGTTCTTCTTTGCTAATCGATGTCGTTGGGTGATCATTTAATACACATGTGGGGCTGTGTTACTATTAGTGCATTTGTGGGGCATTTGCTGCATCAAGAAACCAGACCCATGGCATAGCACTCTTTTTCCTTACTTCCATGTGTTATAACTGGCAAGTTGGCACTTCTTTCTCTCTGTGTTTTCTTCTCCTAAGTGTTAGACAACAGTTCAATCTGTTCCATATGCCTATGTCATTGTCCTTATCTTTTGCTCTTTGATATGAGCCTTGACTCTCCTCCACAATTAGGGTCTGTGCCCACTGACTGAACTGCTCCTAGTCACTCTGTATAAAATCCCCATTTAATTCATTCTGGCTCTTTAGGTCTGGCACTAGTGCTAGCCAAGGTGCTGATGCCCCTTCCAGTATTGCCTTGGCATTGCTCTGGCCATCAGACATCATGCAGTATTTACCAGTCGAGCATCCATCCAAAAGGTTACAGGGTATGGAGACTGAAGTGGTCCTGAGAGATAGATCTAGAATTCCGAGTAGAGCTGCAGTTTTATCCTCTATAGCTTTACACCTTTGGGGCATATTTTGAAATTTTACAGTAGTTGGGTACGTACAAAGTGAAAAAAGTCAACAAACAATATGATTTCCTTTTAGGGAAATAAAAGCTTGGAAGCTCTCCTAATTTGGAAAAATTCCACAGTTTAAAACCTGCTGGATCTTAGATTCAGTAAATCCAAGCCATATTCATCAAAATAGGGTCTTCAGGGAATACATATTTTCCAGTATCCTTTCTTGACTTAGTGAAAATTTCACACTCAACTTTGTACAACTTAAATGACCTAGAGGGATGGGTAATTCAAAGAATTTCAGCCAAATCAGTCCAGTGACAGGAGTTCCTACTGGAAACATCTGGAAACACAGACCTTAAATGTTGATCCCTGAGATTCATGATGCTAAGACATATGTTTTCTACAAGTATCAGTTCCTCAGTACCTCTAGCAGAGAAAATTAACCTAGGAATAATAACAGGGCACACTGGCTCACTCACTGGCAATGTGTTCTCCTCTGGAGCCAGTATAAAGCAGCATCCAGCCCCTGGCTTCTGTGTTCGACTGCATTTATCTCTCTCTCTCTCTTTCATTTCAAAGCATTATCAAAAAATTTGGTTATATGAATCACTTTTATAAATGCCTGAGTCTTGGTATATGTGTACCTGTCACTCAATGATCAGTGTACCCATTGGCAGGTTTTCACCCACCCTGTTCTCTCCTGCCCCCCTGCTTGATATCCGTTAGTATGACTTCTTTAAATAAATACTTATTGAAACATACAGGCTTACCAGTTTGGCTTGGTAGGGTTTCTTAGGATAAGAAGGCTTACTCGTGGATAATCATGCCTAGAAATGCCAGCTAGTGCCAAAGGATAATCCCTAGCAGAATGGGTGTTGTTCCAATGAAGAATAGTAGCGACTTACATAGTTTTTGCTTGAAAGAATAATAAGTCACAAAGTAACAGGATCACAATTAAGGAAGGTTTGTATTAACTCTAAAAGAGCCTGGGATGTGGATGAGATGAACTGGTTCAAATCTTCCTCCACAAGGTACTAGGTGAATGACCGTAGGCATACTACTTAAGCATATTAATATTTTGAGATAGATATCCTTATAGGTAAGGAAATTTAAGTTTATAGAATTTACATAATTTTGTTATGGTCATAATACCACTAAATTATAGGGATGGTGGATAAACAAAATCAGAATCATAGCCTGCCAGGTCATGTTCTTCTGGTATTCATCTAATGTTCAGGAATGAATTTGGTACCAAATTAATTTATACTTTGGGTTTTTTGAATAAATATCTGTTTTAACCTTTTTTCCCCTGAAGATTGCTAGTACCTCACAATACCTGTCACGTTATAGGTTCTTCATAATATGCCAAGAATCAATAATTAAACAAGTTATTATTAATAAAAATATAATGAATATTAGCATTGTTTGACCATGTAGACACAAAGGTGAATATATCTCAGAAGGGAAAGAAGCTCTAGCATGTTGGGTCGTGCTTTTGGGTCAACTGAGGGGGTTGCCTAGAAATGCCAGCTAGTGTGAAAGGACAATCACCAGCGGAATGGGTGTCATCCCAGTGAAGAGCAGTAGTGAAACTAAATTATTTAGCTACTAAATAATAGCTAAAGGAAAATGGATAAAACTCTGAATAATTAGATGAGTATATCCTCTTCTGGTAGGAGAACAGGAGAAGGTTATACACTTTCTAAGAGTTGGGCTCCTTGTCTTCCATTTTTTGTGTTTCTAGCCAAGTACGTAACCTAATATTAGTAAACATCAGCAAATACTTGTGAATGAATAAATAAATTAGTCACTGCCTACTTGATACAATTCTCATGCAGAGATACAATTCTCACTGCAGAACTGGTCAAAGAAAGGCAAGAGTATTCTACAGCCCACTTAGTAGCTAGAGTAGCTAGAACAAACTATCAGCACTGTGATTAATTAGCCAAAAGGCCAGGGACTTTTCAGGGCAAGAATAACAAGGTGTCTATCTGTGTCCTGGACTCCTGGAATTCTTTAGAAAAGGATAAATACCATTGACCAGACTATGACTAACCAACTATGGAGGTCTTTCTCTAGGAACAATGAATTCATTAGCACTTACAGTCTTCAGATAAGTGGGCAAATCTTAGTCCTAGGCACAGCGGGTAGATCCTCAAACTTCACTTTCACCAGATATTGGTGTTCCGAATACAGCAAGGGAGTCCATGTAGGCAGGCAAAAATCAATTTTGAGAAATAAAAACAACTTGTATATGTTTAAAAGCCTAATGGCTTTTAAAAATTTTACTTGCAAGTCTTTATACTGTACTACTTTATTTGGTTAATTTGTTAAAGGATTATGATTTTATAAATATGTCATGGTTAATGAATGTTCTGTCATTCAGCTGACTTCCACTATGCAAATAAAATTCAAACTACTTAGCTTGGCATAAAAGCCCTGTGTGGTATGTTTTCAAAGTAACAAGTTTTCCAGAATCATCTCAAATTGTCTTCATAGGCATTTAATGCTCCAGCCATAGTAAATTTCTCTTTCGGATGTTGATGAATTTGCATATGCCATTTCCTGTGGCATATGCCTGTGAATTTGCTCCAAATCTGAGAACTCCTATTTTTTTTTTTTTATCAAGATCCAATGCCACTGTTGTCCCCTCATTACCAAATCTCAAAGAAGAGTAAATTATGGTAGAATCTTTACAGTTGCTACCTCTCTCCAGTGACCACCTTCTTAAGTTGACCTACTTTTCATAGACCAGACATGCACCACATGTAATTATCAGTATAGCAGGACTAGTACTGGGTGTTGACCACCTCTGTATGGTGACCATTTTGTTACAGTCCCTTGAGTGGTCAGCTTACAGAGGATCTATTCTATTTCCTTCCCTATGTTTCTGAATATATCTCTAGTCTTAAAAATTGCATACCTTATTGTTTTATAACCATTTACTTTATGACTTCATGCACTAGACTTTCAGCTCCAAAATGGCAGAATTCAAGTCTTCATTTTGTCTATTTTGCCCTAATTCAACAAGTGATCTGTGGCCGGATAAAATCACTCATACATATACACTTATGGAGGCATTACCAAAATTATATACCATCTATAATTGTTCCAAGCAATTTAATAACACTACTTGTAAACAAATTGATCACACTACAAATTGACCCCCAAATGGTTTTGTCTACATTGTAGTTATGGTAGACATTTGCTCTGGCATGTGGCCATCTGGGAAGAGTAAAATTTCTTATACCTATAATTACATCTATGTAGCCTGCCATGAGAAATGATTTTTCTAGTCTAAAAGCCGGGCTGAAAATGCCATGTTTTTGGCAATTTCATTAACATTTTACAATGTTAACAATTCTGTCTGCCCAAACTGAAAATGACTATGTGAGAAATGAAAGCTTGCATAACTCTGACACCCGCTATTCACAGCTCATTATCTTCCCGACTTTCATTATGCAGTGAGGATGTGGGGTCAGCCTTACAGAATTTAGGAACAATTAAGAAAATTACTGTATGTAGATGTGACTTATGGACTGAGAATAACTAACTTTCTAAAAGACTATATTAAATAAAATAAATAAAGATGATGAATCATCCACAGATGTTTTATGCCTTAAGGCAGCTTTTCAGTTATTCCTTATAAGGACTCCTTCCAGTGTTTTCCCCATTTCCTTTGACCCTTTCCTGAACACTTGCAAACTTTCTCTTTACCCATACCCCCTAGGAGTTTAAGAAGTCCTAGGCATATTTACTGTGTACAGTGGCTCGTGCCTACAATCCCAGAACTTTGGGAAACCGAGGGGGGAGGATAGTTTGAGCTCAGGAGTTTGAAACCAGCATGAGCAACAATGCTGCCCATACAAAAAACTAAAAAAATTTATCCAGGTATGGGGACACACAGCTGTGGTCTCAGCTGTTAGGGAGGCTAATACAGGAGGATTGCTTGAGCTCAGGAGTTCAAGATGGCAGTGAATATGATCCTGCCACTGTATTTCAATCTGGGAGACAGAGCAAGACCTTGTCAATAATACAACAACAACAACAATAATGTCCTAAGCATATTTTCTGAAGTTCTTTGAGTTCATTTGTCAAACCCATCCATGGCTGGTGAATATTGTCACTGATGCTTCTACATTGTGAATTATTGCTGGGCTCCAAATCTCACAGTCCTTTTTTATAACCTTCAAAGTTCATGGAATGAATAGCCACAAAGGCAGAAGTTATCTATGAATCTAACATCCCACTAAAAGAAGAGTAAAAGATAGGGGGGAAAAAAGGAAATGCAAATAAGATGAAAACTAGCCAGTAAGTATCTAGGTTTAAGTACAGAAAGAAAAAAAACTGTTTTAAATTTAGGTAATATTTACCTACCAATCACACATTTTCTTCTGTAGCAACAGATAATGAAGAATGTAAATATAATAGCAACTTGCCTTTCTATTCAATTTCAGTAAATACCTGTTAAGTACTTGCTATGTATTAGGCATTGGAGTAGGCTGAATAATAGTGTTTCCACTTAATAGAATTTACATTCTGGCTCAGAAGTCAGACAAATAGACAAATAATGATGATGGAATGGGCTAAGTACCATCATATAATTTTATGTGCAAAATGTCATGGAACCCTTTTGGAAGGAGGAACATAATTTTAACATAAATTTAATTTGCAAGAGCCAGAAAGATCAGTTAGATCTTGATAAAAATGAGACCCCCAAGGTACATACAACCTAAGTCAACAAATATTCCTCCCTGTAGTTTCTAAAGATTTCGAGGATCCAAACAGAATCATTTTTCTTGTGGCCTCCATTTTACATGAGACAGAAAGATGTTAAATAACTCACTGTGGTTTTCATAAGTGGCTTTTCTTGTCTGCTGTTGATGACTGTCCCTCTAATGACTACTCGAAATTATAAATCAAAGCTTTGCTTATATGTTTGTTGTGAAGGAGAGACTCTCCTATCTGAGATAAAATCCTGTCCCTCAATTATGCGGGAATACAGAACCAGTGCATTAAATCTGGATGGTGGCTGTGAAATAAAATATGTGCAGATTTTAATCTTGTGGAAATTCAAATTGAATATAGGAAAAATGGAAAGTTCAGATGATGATGGAATATATAATTTTATTCTTAACATATTTCTAATAAATATATTTGAATTATTTTATTAGCAATATTATTTAAGGAGTTTGTCAGTTGCTCTTGGTCATGAACTCTGTCCACATATATGGCGTTCAGCATGTTGCCCTTTACATAGTAAGTGTTCTATCCATAAATGTAAGATTAAAGGTAAAATTCTTAGGGCCCCCTGAATTTTTATAGAATATTCATATCTTTCTTTTAAAGGTAAAGCACTATGAGTTTTCCTTGTTTTTCTACAGGTTGCAAGATGTCTAAAGATGGGGCCAGCCTGCAGGTAAACCCTCATCTTTATGCAATAAATAAAGATATTGCTATCTTTAGCAATAGCCCTCTGAATGAGCCTCTCTGACCTCAGGTGGGCCTTTTCTAGAAGAATATTTAAGCCCCTATAAAATATTCTTTAAGGATATTTCCCCTTTTCTGTGGATTGTGAAAACCATTTCCATATGATGGGTTATTCTTTAATTTAAATGGGCTTTTTTCATACTAGTGTCTGAATCAGCTTGAAGTACTGGAGCAGAAAGGTATGTAATTTAAAAATATACATATGCAATTACTTATATGGAGAATAAAAAGCAATAATAGATAAATATATGTAATAATACTACTCCCGTGCAACTCTTAGTTTTATTGACTTTTCCTATCTTTCTATCCATCTGTCCATCTACCTATTACCTATCTACCTACAATGATTACATGAGTAATAGGATCTACTGGTATATCCATTTTACATAAATAGATATAGGAAACTAAAGCTCAGAGAAGTTAAGTAACTTGATCAAGGCACACAGATAGTAAGTAGTAGAGGTGAAGCTTGAGCTCTGAGTCTGGATCCAGAGTCCATGTCTTTAACCCCGACTCTAAACTGCCTTTCTCTTTAAGGTCTGGGAGAAGAGAGAAAAGTTCATTTCTTGCTCGACAACTTTTGTTCTCTGTATAGATTTGTTCAAGTCTGTTGACATGGAAAAGAGTAGGCCAGGAAAGAAATATTTTGTGTATCTACTGTCAGCCAAACATAGTATTAGATACTTTCCATATATAATTACATGGTATCTTTATTATACTCTATCAAGCTCTTCAATATTATCCTATTTTACTAATTGGAAAATGGAGCTCAGAGCTTGTAAATAACTTTCTAGAAACACACCAGGTAGAAGGTGATAAGTCAATGTTTAAAAACAGAATTGAGTGTTCTGCCTAGACCATGCATTTAAATGTCTGTAGATCAAATGACTGATAACAGATCATGAAAGGCTACCAGGGGTCCTCAAACTTTTTAAACAGGGGGCCAGTTCACTGTCCCTCAGACCATTGGAGGGCCAGACTGCAGGCCCCGGGACAAGTTGGCTGCTAAGCAGGATAGGCAGTGGTGGCAAAAACACCCAGCAGGCTGGATAAATGTCCTAGGTGGGCCGCATGTGGCCCGTGGGCCATAGTTTTAGGATGCCTGGAGATGTACATAACCAGAAATCCTTTAAGAAATAGTATTGGAGTTTATAGCTACTCAGAGTTAAGATTTCTGCCAAGAAAGTAAATATGGGAAGTTTATTTCCCGTCACAGCCCTATGACTAGGGATATAGCTCAGGCCTTGAATCCTACCTTGATAAATACTGTCCTGAAGTGAGATTTGTAGTTTCCACCTCCATGCAGTTCATCGTGCTGGGAAGGAGAGCGAGTTCTGGCTGGATCATGGTGGCTGTGGCCACGGCTCTCGCCACCAGCTCCATAGCATCTTGTACGTAGTACTCAAAGACAGACTGTGTTGTTTTTCCATGAGCAATCAGCCCCAAGGGCAGACCTTCTGTCCTTAGTTCCTCCACATTCTGGGAGTCTCCCAGCACCCAACGAAGTTCAGGGGGTGTTACCCCAAACTGGGTGGTAACTTGGAAGATCCGCCGGATGCTTTCCATGTCGCAGCCAAACATCACCATGGTGGGCGTGCTATTTTTAATACTCTCAAGCTGGACCTGCAGGAAGCTCAGAAGGTCCTCGGTGGAGGAGAGGTTAGCAGTGATGTTGATGACAGAGTCAAGGTGGAACTTGGAATTGTCCTGGGTAAGGAGGAGGAAGTCGGTGACGTTCCAGTCTTCCTGGCACAGCAACAAGCTAAAATTGTACCAGTTGTTCATGGTCAGGATTGAGACAGTGACATCAGCATCAGAACTTAATGAATTTTCTAAACTCAGTTGTAGGTGAAGGGGATTCTGTATTTAAAGATATGAAAAAGAAGAATTAGAAAGCATTGGCCAGAGATAATATATAACATAGGGTATTTTTGCTTTCTTATAAGGCTTAATCCTTTCTTTTTCCCTGTGACATTTAAATACCACTGGGATACAATTTCCATACTTTGGATAACTATGCTTCCTGTCTAATGGTACTATTGACTCCATACAATTGATATCCTAATAATTTTTGGAAAGAGTACCAGAAGGCAGATGGTGCTTGGTGTAAATATCAGGGTGTTACAGACATATATCTGGTCAGGCCTGTCCGCTTCCTTACAGACAGTTTCCCTATGCATCCCTTTTCTTTGTATCACTTTCAATAACTCATTTGTTAAACTTTTCTCTCAGGTGAAGTAATTAATGGACACTCCTTTTGCTTTTTAAAAAATTAATAGCAAAGAAATCTAAACACAGCACAGATGCTTGTATAAGGATGGTAGGAAAAATGGCTGCACCATAGTTTCCTAAAATTCTGGCCCCTTGAGGAGAGCACTTCTAATATAGATAGAATAACTAGCACTATATACATCGGGATTAAGTGTATAGTTCAATGGCTTGATTACATTTCTGTCCCTGCTGAGCCTTGATTCTTGCTGTGAAAAGTGAAATCTGCAGCATTTAACACGCTTATGTAACTTCCATCATAATTTCTTCTACTTATGGGACTCACCAACTCAACAGAGGAAGAGTATTTTATTTGAAAACTCACAAATTGTTAATAATATAGTTGAAGTGGAAACAGATTTCCAATGAACAAATTTTTAATTGTTCTCCTCAAGAGCAGACATTAGCCATTTTATCTTTCTTTTTCTTTTTTTTCTTTTCACGTTCATCATCAGATACTTACGTCCTGAGAATGTTTAGCACAATGCTTCACGTGTGTTAGGTATACAGTGAACATTGGTCAATTTGAACTAAATGCATTTTTATTGGGAGCTACTGGGCTATTTTTGAGAGCTTGCCAAACATTCAAGTCAATAATATTCACTGAGACATGAAGAAGTCTTTCTCAGGAAGATGCCAAGCCCTTCTATTAAATGAAAAAAGTGTGGCCTGTCCCTACTCACCCAAAAATATGCAACATGAAATAGAATTTGAGCTGAACTTTGGACTCTTTGGAGGACTGAAAAGACTTTGATATGTGGATGAAAAAAAAATGAAGATTCTAAGGGGGTTTCCAGGAGGAAAACTATGATCACAGGCAGGAAACAAGAGCCCTTGATAGAAGGTAGGATGGAGCTTTAAAATCTATTCTCAAAAACTGTCTTTTGTTCTTCCAAATTCAGCTTTTGGGCAAGGTTTGTAGTGATGAAAACAGAGCTTTGGAAGGGTCACATATGGGAAAAGTTCAATAGGGAGAAAGCCCTCCATCCCAGGATTTCGATTAGACACTCAGTATTGGAATCTAGTGTTGGTAATAGTGGGAGGGGGGATGAGAAAAGTTCTTTCTTTTTTTACTAAAGAAAATGTAGTGCTGAGATGTCAGAGGCAAACGAGAACAGATGTCAAAACCTGGGAGATTGTATCCTCTCAGTAGCTGCTTATCTCTAGGGTGAGATGTCAGGCCGACCTGAGGTGAGAGGAAGGGAGGGTTCACTTCCTCACTCCTTTTGATTTATATAAATTGCTTCTGAGACTTCTTTCTGTCCTTCTCATTCAGGTTCCTTTCTTTCTTTCTTTCTTTCTTTCTTTTTTTATTTTAATTTTCTCCTCCGCCTTAACCCTCTTCCAGAAGCAAAGAGCAATGGAAGGCAAGCTCTATATTTAGCTGGCAGGAACAAATTATTCCCAACTGTTTTCTTGGCTTCGGCTCCCTAATCTCTTGCCAGCTTTCTTTCTAAAACACAAATATAACGATATTATTCTTCTGCATCATAACCTCTAAATCACCCATAGGACAAATTCCAAAATCAATAGTATGGTTTAGGAGGCAAGGGTAAGATTTATTCTACCCTTGCTAAGTAGGAAGTTAAAGTAGCTAATCAGATTGAACATATTGCACCAGATAGAGAAACAAATGCATTTGGTGTGAAAGAGACAGGAGAGTGAAAGGAAGACCCCCCCCATGAATGAATAATGATTCATTCATATAATC
Source organism: Otolemur garnettii (assembly GCF_000181295.1). Lineage (NCBI taxonomy): Eukaryota > Metazoa > Chordata > Mammalia > Primates > Galagidae > Otolemur > Otolemur garnettii. The sequence goes on from NW_003852409.1 coordinate 6,076,525, forward strand.
ACATTCATTCCTATAAACGGTTCTGCCGAGAAATTACAGATGTTGGAGTTAATCCTTTTGCAGACTTAACATACATAATTCTTCAAATAAATATTTATTAAATAATGGTGTAGTAGCACCTACTGATATATTATTTATCTAGCAGCCTCACATGCACTGTGTTCCAATTTTTCCTTGTATAATGACAGATGCACACCCCCCCACCCCAAAATATAAAGACTTGTACATGTAACACACTTTAAGCCTGATAATGGAACTTCGGTTAAAATCTTGAACAAAAATGAAATGAGACTCATTGGGCCAAATTGAGCATCAAAATATGCATCTTATGTATGATTCATTGTTTATAAAAGAGCAAACCTGAAAGAGCAAGCCTGAAAGAAGGTGTACATATAAAGAAGGTGTAAAATATAATTTCCACATTGTTTGTCTCTAAGTCAGAGATTTAGTGACAGAACGACTCAAGAAGAAAGAAGCTTCTGTCTATGGTATAGATTGAGTGAATCTCTCTCATAAGTACATCCATTGTATATATATTAAAATAAACAGGCTCAGAAGAGGAAGGGGGCAGAGGAAAAATATGAATTTAAGTAGTACTGATACTTCTCATTCTTTTACATGAGGGTACTATTTATTATATGTGGTGTATTATATATTATTATGTAGTAAAATATATACACATTATCGCATATATTGTATACACAAAATGATGTAGGTTAAACCAACGAGGTAATTTATAAGATTTCCAAATGTAATTTTCCCACAATTTGAACTGAATCTTCATTTCTATTGAAGACAACACTTCACTATATTGATTTTTAGGGTTTTATTTCATCCTAAGTTCTTCTACATTATTTTAGAGGCTGGAATTCCCCAAAGCACAGGGCGTGGTCTGGATGGGGAATGTCCATGCCGCCAAGCACTCACGGAATGAAATCCAAAGTTGTGCAGAGCTGGAGAGAGAGAGCATTACCAGGAATTTGGTTCAAAGTGTCAGAGGATCACTCGACAGTGTAGCGAAGACTGGTTAACCTGCCATGGATCAGACTATATTTATATCTAGTAAAATGTTAAAGCTCCACATATAAAAAAAATCAGGCAAGAAGAGTAAAAAAAAAAAAATGAAAAAAGAAAAGTGGTAGGCCTTGCTTTAGAGGATATTAGATCACATTAAAACCCATAATTTTTATAAAGCAATAATAGTTAAAATAAAGAAGTAAAGTAAATAAATACATAGAAGAAACACATTAAATTAATATATTACAAGTTAAAAATCATAAAGATTTGAAAGAAAATATGAGATTAGGATTTGAGAAGATAGATTATTTTTAAAAATAGCCGTTAAATTCCTAATTTTGTCATATATTAAGAATAAATTCCAGGCCATTTAAGAGTTAAAAATACAGTATCATTAAAAGATAGATCAAATAGGTAAATATGTCTCAGAAATTACAATGATTAAAAGAAAACATTCAACTAAATATCACAACACACTTTATTTCTAGCTTTGAACACCTACCATAAACAAAAAGTGAAGGAACACGAGAGAGAAGAGAATAGTTGCATGAATTTGGCAGGCAGAGAGTTAATGAAGAACTAATGAAGAACTATGAAGAGCTTTATTAGTCGACATATTAGTTGATGAGAAGATAGAATCCTTTACTGAACACTCATGCAATCTAGAAAAATAATTTTTAATCTCCTACGGTGAGCCAAATCCTGCACAAAGTATTCCCTGTTGCCTATGTAATGGGTAAAAGATAGACAATATAGAAGCAGACAAAAACTTCATGTGACTATAAATTTTAAAAATTAATAAAAATGAAATCAATAGTGTGTGGCAAGCCTAGGAGAAAAAGGAGAGTGTCCTGGGAAATATTCACTAGTCATTAGGATTAGTGGGAAGTAGGAGAGTGCAAGTATTTGTACTGTACAAGCACTCTCTAATTGAGGGTTTAGAAAAAAGATGAGAGGTGTTTGAAAACAATTGATTATTATGTAGGGATTCATAAAAACGTACACATTTAGCGAGGAATGCGTTCTCATTTGCCCATCCCTTCTTTTGCCAGATACTTCTTTCTAGCTCTGCACACGTGACTGAGGCCGTCCCTTGCTTCTGGATTCCCCGTTTGATCCTGCATTGTCCTTTTCAGTAGTGTCTACAGTGTTTTTACTTCAGTCCCCAACTGTGCCCGCTGGTGCGGCCACTCTCTTATAGTGGCTTAGGACTCAGAAGTCAGGGCGACAGATGCTTACGTTTTGTCTCCATCATTTATGAGCCTCACGGCCTTCTACAAGTCATTTAGCCTCTCTGAGTCATCCATTCCTCATCTCTAAAATGAGGACAGTGCTACTGCCTACCTTATAGATTCATTATGAGAATTAAATATGAGAATGTGATAATGCATGGAAAATGCCCAGCACACAGCGAGGGCCCAGTAAGTGGCAACTGTTACAATTTGCTTATAGAGTCTAGTCCTTGGGTTAGAAGCGCTTGCTAACGTGGCTGCGATGCAATAGTTTTCTTTGCTGCTGTTCTTTCTCTCATTTATTTGCATGCGACAATCTCAGCAATAGGTATCATTTATAAATAGGAATTATGCCACGAGGAGAGCAGATGTTCCGTGTCAGGTCAGGCTTGGGTTATTTATTTGGGAGCTACCATATTCACAGCAGAGTCCCCCCCATCCCACCCCAGACTCTTCTTTTTGCTCCTTCACAAGTTAAGGAATTTGGTGTCAATGGGTTCCCATTCCCCTGGATAACACAGACTCATCCGTTTTCTGGATCAGTAAAGATTTCAAAAACAGGATTGACCACAGCAAAGAGCTTGCCAGAGAGCTTTGAGATGCAGAAGAAAAAAAGGTGATTGAACTGAGTTTACTTTAAGAGCAGAGAGAAAAATAAAATTCTCTGAGTTCATTCCTGGGCAAGCAGACCAAAATGAGCAAGGCTGAAGCTTGGAAAGCTCAAGTGAGCATAATATTTGCACTCCTTTTAATGGGGATGACATCCCCTTCCTTTCATCAGCCTGCTGATTACTACAGCCACTGGAGGGGCCCAGAAGAGGCTTTCTACGCTGCTCTCTCTTCTCCTCAGCCAAAGAGGCTGCGGGAGGTTTTCTGTTTCTCATTATCTCACACCTCATTTGACCTTACGTGTAGAGAAGTCTTTTACTCTGAAACTTTAAGCTTATTCCTTTAGAAGCCCAGGCTTTTAAATAAATTAACTGTTTTTATGATTGCATTAAGGATACAGGCAAACATAAGGCATAATCCCAGCCCAGAAATTGTAATTTAATAATAATTATACAAATGAAAAGCTAGTACCTACTGATGTCCCTACTGCATTAGGCATATTGTCTTATTCTTGCCTCACGGCAGCCTCCTGGAGGTCACTGCAATGGTCGGAGGACCAAATTGAGGCTGGGAAACAGGGAGTAATTTCCCCCAAGGTAGCACAGCTGCTAAGAAATAGAGCCTGAATCCAAAACCTGATTTGTTGGTCTTCAAAAGTCTGTGCTTTTAACCACTACTTGATATGGTTCTCTCTACTTGATAATGACAAGTGAAGTAGACCTTTGTCATTTGCAGATTTAATAATTACAGTCTTGATTATTTACAAGTAATCCCAAATGCCCATGGAACGAAGTGGCTTTTAAGATGATCTGAGGTGTAAGTTGGAAGAATGTGCCCTCTGCTCCTCATGGGAGCCAGGGAAGGGGCCCAGCTCCCTTCCCAGTGCCCAAGTGCTCAGTGGGCACTTGGCTTCCCAGCTCTGTTCTTCACTCATCCTCCCGTGGGTAGCAACTCTTGTGAATTGATAAAACTTGTATTTATTCATTAACAACAATCTAAAAAAGAAGTTATGTAATTAGTGACATTAGTTTTGAGTTTGGTAGAATAAGAAAGTTTGGAAAACCTCACTTAAATTTTCACTTAGATTCTACTGAATTTTCTGGTCTAGACTATAAATCTGTAATGGTGTTCAACCATTATGGGTGTGAGTGTCAACAAAGATCTTAGGAGACATCCCTCAGGATTTTTGCACATCTGGTGTAAAAAAGAACACCTAACAGTAGTACAATACCATGACTGCTTCAGGAGGCAGGACTATTGAGGCAAGATGCAACTCGCATTAATGCTGCATAACATTGCTGGGTGGGGTCGGGCTATTTCTCTGCAGCAGTGTGGGAAGTCTGGTAGGTGTGGGGGTTGGCGTGGGGCCCACCTCTTGGAATAGAGCAGATAATGGTAGACTGCCCAGTCTCAGGAGACAGTTTTGGCAGGCACAAGTCTACTGTGTTCAAAGACAACTGGATGATTTATTTATACAACAAAACGTGTATTTAAGGTCCCATTATATGCCAGGGCATAGAAACAGAGATGCACATATTCAGGGAGAAGAAATAGCAGAAGTGTACATGCTACACCCTATGCGTCTTCAAAACTGACCTGGTACTATTCCAGCATCCACCCCGATGGATGGATCCCCCAAAATGTCCATCCCCTGAAACATCCATCCCCTTTCCATGGAAGATAACATCAGCGGCATCTCTATGAGGGTTCCAGGTGTGGATGCATCCATCCTATTTGGGTCCAATGTCCCACTTCCCAGCCATGACCTTTGTCACAGACTGGACCCTAAGTAGTGGCCAGACTCTCTTGACAGTAAGCCTGCAGTGGTTTACTTAATTGTGGATGACTTCTGACCACGCTTCAAGGCCAGCTGGAAACTCCTGTGCCTGCATACAGTGGAAGTGAGAAATAATTTTTCAGCCCGGGAAGAGGGGTCCTTATCTCAATCCTTTCATGGGTCTTAGATCCCTCAGATGGTGGGAAGAGACAGAGAGGACATGGAATAGGACAACCCCATCCTTGCCTGTGATATCAAGAGCTTGGATGGCAGAAGTATTGGGCAGAGGAGAGAGGCAGATGGCTGTCTGAGGTTATGGGAGCTCAAAGTCCTTGGAGTCCCTGGCAGGAGTCAACCCCCACACCTGGGCTATTCAAGAATTCCAGAAACAATGTTGGGCTCAGAGTTGTCTTTATCGCACCCAATACCACTATGTACACACCCTGCTATCCAGAGAAGGGGGAGATCAGGTCCTTAGGTGGCTCCCACCCTAGTGTGTTTCACAGATTGGAGCAGGTGATCCCCTCTGGTCCTCAGCCTCAGGACTCAGCCTCTAGGACTCAGCGTCTAGGACTCAGGCTTCACAGGCATTTGAGATTAGTGGGGAGAACGTCTAAGGAGTGGATCTTCAGAGAAAAAGTCTTGTGGAAAAAAGTTCCTTACACATGATCCCCAAGCAAACTTACAGAAAGAAATGTTGAGGCATAACAAGGTGGTTTGTGACAATCACTCAAGCTTCCTCTGCTGCAGTGGTTCTCAACCTTCCGAATGCTGCAATGTATTTTCATTGTTAAAAAGGGGTCGCAACCCCCAGGTCAGAACTGCTGCTCTACTGAGTTCTTGATCATGGATTGCTTCCATTCTAATTCCACCTGACTATTGATGCACTCATCCTATATTCTGTCCTACTTCTGCCTTTTGTTCTGGATAGTTACGCTTTGTTTCTCTTACCTGACCCCTGGTAATCCTTAACGCCTTTGACTGTCATTCTCTGGGTCCTATTCTCCTAGTCCACTCATATAAATTGTACCCCACCCAAACGCAAGCTCTGGGGTCTAACAGCTGACACTGGAATACTTGGGAAAGGGAGGGCTTTGACTGAGAGGGTGTGGCTCCAAAAGATACTTAGTCATAGGGTAACTGGGGGGAGCAGTCGGTTCAGACAAGATGTCTCGACACTGTAAAGGGTGAACCAAGGACAGGTAGTCATTCAAAATGTGGACATTTGACATCAGTAGAGACTATCAGTAAGCAACACAGTTCAAGACCACCTTGGTTGGGGTTTCAGAAAGTCACTTCAATTCCCAAGAAAGTCTAGAAGGCAAAACATGGTGGCTTTAGGTGATGTCACTCACATTTTCATTTGAATTGTGCTAACATTTATTGATTGTGTGACTTTATGAAAATCATTTAGCCTCACAGAAATTCATTTTTCACTTTTGTGCAATAAAAATTATACTACCGACCTTACTGAGTGTGTGAAGATTAGACAGTGCCATTAGAAAGCATCAGCACGTAGTACACGCCCCGCCAGTGGAATTCCGTGATGATGGTGACCATGCCGATGAGACCAGGAAGGTGAGTTACACTCAGAGACCTGACAGGCGAGAGCTAGAGTGGCGGTGCGTTCCGTTTCTTGAAAAAATACATTAGCACTTATTTTGTGCCAGGCACTGGGTACTGATTGTAAAGCTACAGTGGTGAAAAAGATCAATACGGTCTTTTTCTTCAGGATATTTAAAGCTAAAGGATAGTATTATCCGTGCGATGATACAACTTGAGCTTAGGAATAGGGCAGTCTTAGATGAAAAATAGGGCCCAAAGGCAGAGCCAGACTGAAAGGAATGGTGTTTTAGTTTTGGGGTTTTAGATTACGAGACAACTATCCTCACAGAGCTTCCACCTCCTGCCTGGACTGGCCTCGTTCTTTGGTCAATCTACATACAGGCTAAATCTACATACAGAGGTCAAGGACTGTAGACGAGGGGGAAGAGGAGAGCACTGGAAGAAGGCAGAGCCTGATCATCAGGCGAGCTTCCTCACAGTAAGTGCAGTAAGTGCTTGGTATATATGAGCACGATTGTAACTATTGTTAATAATAATTAGCACACTCCCTGTGCTGACATCATCCATCCTTTCCTGATGACTCACAGTATTCTGATGTCAACACCAGTCCTCGTACCTGGCTGACAGACCATAATGCGCTCAGGGGCTATGGACACCTGGCCTCCAGGTTGAGTGAAAAAGTAAAGATGAGTTTGTGCAATGCTGGAGCTCTTGAGCCTCTTTAGAAAATGTAATTTTTCACTTTGTGCCAGTGTGAAATATCTCCTACCCCTTTTTGTAATGTCAAGGTGCCTACCTTCATACCTACCTCTCACAATCTCTTTTAATATGCTTTGAGCTAAAGAGAGAACATAACTAGCATGTTACAAGTTTGTCTCAATTAAAAGTAAAATACATCAAGGAACATCCTATAGGCAAAATAGATCAGCTTCAGCAGCACTGAGGAGGGCAAGGACTGGTTTTGAAATTAGGGCTCTTCTGGGGAACTTCAGATTTCCATTTTTTCAACTGTGATGGGAGAATCAAATTTTCAACCAACTACTTCAGGGCAATGTGGGGACCACATGATATTATGCATGTGGAAGGGCTTAATAAAGTGCAGAGGACCATAAAAATAGAAGACATCATGCAGGTATGTATCTGTTTCCTGAACCGTCGGGACGGTGGAATCAATAACCTAGCCAGGGTTAACAGAGGAGTAAAAAGGCCATTTCCACTGTGGGATATAATTTTCAAATTCTATGCCAACATTTTCATCTTTATATTCTAAAGAGCAAGATTATTTGTTAAATTTTAAGCAGAATTTTGGATTAAAGATATTGCTTTAGGACTGATTTTAGTTCCTATTTCAACATCTAGGTTTTGGTCAAATTAAGTAACATTCGAAAGAACACACTCAGGCATATGATTTACAAGATAATTAAAATTTATTGAATATTTAAACTATTATTATAGTTATTCTTGGTGACAAAGTTGAGCATTTTTTCTTATAATGAGAAGTATTGAAATGTACACCAGATAATTAAACTATCTGGCATGCAAGTTAAGTTTCCCACAGAAATTTGATTACTTTATGTCAATGCAGCCCGAAACTATTATTAAGAGATGGCTTATGTCACATGCTAATTTGCTTTATTGCATTAAGAATGAAAACTCAGCTAAATGCTGATTATTTTTATTTTAAAGACCCTCTAAAACTGACACCACAGTTGACATAAACTTTTTTTTCTAGGGCATTTTTAAAATTGATGTAAGGACATGCTTTGTATGTTTAAATCATAGTTAAACCAATTGTGATGCTATATGCATTTTATATATCTTGGTTTATCACTCCAAATGAATAATTTCATAATTATTAAATAAACTTAATTGTACTCTAAGGGCTTCTTATTTCATTTGAGAATTCAATTTTTTTTTATTGATTTACATTCATTGCTTGACCAGTTTAACGTGAGAAATAGTATTAGCACGCCGTTAAGCAGTATCTCAGTACATTTCCATTTTAACATCTTATTTCAAAACTTTTGATCGACTAATTATGATTAAACTTTGCTGCAATGCCATTTTATTTCACTTGCATTGCTAAGGATACATTAGTATAATTAATTCTTTGTACCTTTCAAAATCCTAGTTGAAAGTTAAGAAGACATTGGAAATGTGAATTTAGTTCTTAAAGTCTTTTTGGTCACAGAGGCAGCACTTTCCCATGAATTAGTGATCAAACTCAAAGGCTTTTTAGGCAGTGCTGGTCACCTCAGGCCCAAGACAATGAATATTGAATGAACAAATTGGTTCTTTCAAGAAGGTCTATGTGAGCATTGTCATGAAACATGAAATGTAAAAAGGCCTGGTTGGCTAGTTTTCAGATTTAAGGTTTGAGCTGTATCTGGCCCTGTTGTGAACTCACTTGTTACATCCTTGCCTGATACAATCAAACAGGGCAGAAACGTTAAGTGTGAACCGTCTACCAGCAGCTAATCAGTGCCTTGTGATTTCGTCATTTGACTTGGAAGGGAAATTAAAGGTCGCCTATTTCAAACTCCTGTACAGTTTATAGAATGTCACAGACTAGGGGTAGGAATGCATTAGGGGCATTTTTTTTTCTTTTACAAAGGTTCATAATTTGTTTCATTGAAATGGTCTGTCTTCTTCTTTTTTTTTTTTTTTTTTTGAGACAGAGCCTCAAGCTGTCGCCCTGGGCCGTGACATCACAGCTCACAGCAACCTCCAACTCCTGGGCTCAAGCGAGTCTCCTGCCTCAGCCTCCCAAGCAGCTGGGATTATAGGCGCCCGCCACAATGCCTGGCTATTTTTTGGTTGCAGCCATCATTGTTGTTTGGTGGGTCCGGGCTGGATTTGAACCCGCCACCTTAGGTATATGTGGCTGGTGCCTTAGCCACTTGAGCCACGAAATGGTCTATCTTCAATATAATCTTTTATGAATATGACTAAATTTTAATATAGATAACTACAACATAATTTTTAGTGAATATGACTAAATTTTAATACAGATAACTACATTTTTTTTTAATAAATCAGGCACCCAAGACACACCACTTATTTTTTATTTTTGGCCAGGGCTGGGTTTGAACCCACTACCTCTGGCATATGGGGCAGGCCCCCTACCCTTTTGAGCCACAGGCACTGCCCTTTTTTTCTTTTTTTTTTTTAAGGAAACTATTTTATTTCTGGAAGATGTCCATGGGGATAAGAACATTTGTGATCAGGTTGAACAGCTACCTCAGAGTCCTTGCAAACTTGCATTTCAGACATCGAAAAAGTCCTGAAACACAGGCACTGGTGGATCAGAGCTTTTCCTTAGCCATAGTGCATGCCATCGTTGGCAAAAATCTGGGATCAGCAGAGTTTCAAAGAGATTGGAGAAAGATTAATCCTGGTGCCTCTGCTCTTGAATTTTGAATGTCCCTGTAGTCAAGGATAAGTAAGGCATTTTCCATGATCTGAAAAAGTCTTGGTGTCTGAAAAGTTCTGGAGGAGCCGGTGTTACACAGGCCAGGAGAATCTGGCTAAAAGTTGCACATTCTAATACCTTTCTGTAGTGCTGAAGCCACAGATAATTTGTCCTTTATAAGAGAGATTAGAAGAACACTACTGATTTCTGAATTTACTAACTTGTCTTCTCTTTTTATGACAAAAATACACAATCATGTGTTATGAGCACAGAAATATTAATTACTAATATATGTAATGCAGAAAAGAACCTTATCAAATAAAATGAATTTTCAATTTGTTAAGCATTACTTAGCATCCATTTGCATTATTTTCTTTGGCTTTTAACTTTAGCTTGCATATGGCACTTAGATTTGGGGCTTTAAAATGGGAAGGATCTCCAAATACCATGAATGTGATTCCTAAGAGAGACTGGGGGGCTTAGAACCAGAAGGAATGCAGAGACCTGGCGAGGTCCTTATTACCGTCATGCACACTGACATGGGTACCTCTGAAGAAATGCCTTGATAGGCAACTTCGTCACTGTGCAAGCATCAGAGAGTATGTTTTTGCAAAACTAGATGGTAAAGCCCACTACAGACCTCGGTGATATGGTATAATTCATTATTCCTAGGCTATGAACCTGCACAGCTTGTGACTGTATTGAATACTGTAGGCAATTATAACACAATTATAAAGACTTGTGTGTTTAAACATATCTAAGCATATTAATAGACAAGGTATAGTAATAATGTGGTATAGAGGATAACAAATGGTGCACCTGTGTAGGGCACTTACCACGGTTGGAGCTGGCAGGGCGGGAAGTTGGGGTGGTGAGTCAGCGAGTAGGGAGTGAGTGAGTGTGAGGGTCTACAACATGAGTGTATACCACTGTCGACTTTATGAACACTGTGTACCGGTGTTTATTTCTTCTATAGCAGTAAATTTACCTTAGCTCACTGTAACTTTTTTACATTATAAATTTTTAATTTTTATTAACTTTTTGACTCTTTTGAAAGAATGTTTACTATAAAATACACACTGTCCAGCCCTATAAAATATTTTTTCCTTTATATCCTTATTCTATAAGCATTATTCTATTATTATTTCACTTTTTATTTTTATTTTTTATCTTAATTTTTTTTAAGATGGAGTCTCACTTTGTCACCCTGAGCATCAAAGCTCACAGCACCCTCAGACTTTTGGGGCTCAAGTGATTCTCTTGCCTGAGCCTCCCAAGTAGCTGGGATTACAGGTGCCCACCACAATGACCAGTGAGTGAGTTTTTCTATTTTTAATAGAGATAGGATCTTATTCTTGCTCAGGTTGGTCTTGAACTACTGAGCTCAAGCAATCTTCTTGCCTCAGCCTCCCAAATTGCTAGGATTACAGGTCATTTTACTTTTTAAACATTTTTTGTTAAAAACTAAGACACAAATATACACATTAGCCCAGGTCTACACAAGGTCAAGATCATCAGTATTAAGGTCTTCTACCTTGAGAATGAAAAGAAACATTTTTATCTGAGGAATGTGAGCCTCCTCTAATTATCAGGTGCAGAGACGTATGGGAATGAGAGGGCAGTCACACACAGTCTTCCTACTCCTCCCGTGAGCTGAGCTTGCTATGCACACTCTAGAATGACTGCCACCACAAGTGGCTATAAAGTAACCTGCCCATGCTGCACAGTGGGCATCATACCTCACACCCTACAGTTAAATAATGTGTAGCCAATAACTACTCGATATTATTTCTGAAGCCAATGAGAATTCTTGACAAACAACTTTGTATCAGCCCACTCCTTCATCCCCCTTTTGTCTTTAACAACCTGTTTGTAACAAAGCTCACATCCAAGGTTACTTGTTTAGGAGTCTTTCAGGCAGCTGTCCTCATCTTGGTTCAATTAAACTCTTTCAAATTGAATTTTATGCCAGATATAGTGGCCTCATGCCTATAGTCCTAGCACTCGAAGAGGCTGAGGAGGGTGGATTGTTTGAGCTCAGAAGTTTGAGAACAGCCTGAGCAAGAGTGAGACCCCCTCTCTACTGAAAAAGAGAAAAACTAGCCGGGTGTTGTGGTGGAATTATATAGTTCCAGCTACTTGGGAGGCTGAGGCAAGAGGATTGCTCAAGCCCAAGGGTTTGAGGTTCCTGTGAGCTATGACACCATGGCACTCTACCAGGGTGGCACAGTGAGACTGTGTCTCAAAGACAGAGAGAGAGAGAGAGAGGGGAAGAGAGAGAAAACAATAAAATAAAATAGAATTCTATGCCTCAGTTTCTTCCTTTTGGATGACAACATGCTGGATGGTCTTTAGGGCAATAGCACACATATAGCCGCCATCTTCTACGGTAACGATGCCTTCTTCTGGAGTATCTCCTGAAGGACTTGCCAGAGGTTATTTTATATTCAACTTAAAAAAAAATATAAACAGGAGGAGTGTACTCTAAAACAACAATAAGACATACAGTACAGTAAATATGAGGCAATCGGAATTTTTTAGCTCCATTTTGATCCTGTGGAGCCACTGTTGTGTTTGCAGTGTGTGGCACTGTTGTGGGTGCGTGACTGTGTTTCCAGACAAAGAGAGAACTGCTAACCAGCCTTTACATCATAGTCCAGCATCTTGCAATGCTAAATTCACAACGTCAGTGATTTGATTTTCTATCTTTTCTGTCTGAGTTGTGGATGGTCCCAGAGATTCGGCCTTTCCTGCTGCCTTCCCAGATCCATCAGAGCAGACTGCTGCATCTCTATGCATTCTCGTCCTTGTGCGTGGCTCTCTCGAAACAAAACAGTGATATTGTCTTGTCCTGTTTATTCAGTTGTGTAAACATATCTTAGCTTCTTATTACCTTGCAAGCCCTTCTGAAACCTTGGGATTCCCCACGTGCTCCCCGCTCTCTTACTTCTACTGTACATCCATGGGTAATTCATTTTTTCTTTTCTTTTTTTTTTTTTTGAGACAGAGCCTCAAGCTCTCCCCCTGGGTAGCGTGCCGTGGCATTACAGCTCACAGCAACCTCCAACTCCTGGGCTCAAGCGAGTCTCCTGCCTCCGCCTCCCAAGTAGCTGGGACCACAGGCGCCCGCCACAACGCCCGGCTATTTTTTGGTTGTAGCCGTCATTGTTGTTTGGTGGGTCCGGGCTGGGGATTCGAACCCGCCACCTTAGGTGTACGTGGCTGGCGCCTTAGCCGGTTGAGCTATAGGCGCCGAGCCAATTCATTTTTTCTTTACTCAGAACACTCTCTGCCTCTCTCTTTGCATCGCCAACTGCCAGTCATCTTTTAAGGCTGGGTTCACATTTCCCATCTCCAGTTAGGCAGCCCTGACCTGTCTTAGTCCCAGGTTGTGTTACCTGCCTCCTTTTATCTCATGCTCCAGCTCACTGTACATCCCCCAACCGTGTGTTACATGCCATCGTCAGTATCTCCTCATCACTCTCCTTTCCTGGACTGCTCTGGGGCTGGAGATGCGGGTTTGTTTTTTTAATAGTAGAATTCCCAGTAACAGTGCCTATAAAATAACAGACTCACAGAAGAGATTTGTTGGTTGAATGAATAAATGAATAAGCGGTGAGGTAGAGTTTAGATTTAGACAGAAAAGCCCGACCTTTGTCTGAAGAGTGTCTCTTTCTTTGTAAGTCATTTTCCTTCTGAGTTGGCTAATATGCTTTCTCTCTAGAGGCAAGAGAAATTTATTATTTCCCATAAAATCTTGTCCTTTGAGATGACACAGATCTTCTCTGATGTCAATCAGGAAAGTGGCACCTGAGTGCTGAGAGGACTGACAGAATGTCTCCAGTGCACACGTGCCTGAGGCACTGGCTAGAAATACAAGTGAATCAGCATATAAACAACCTCAATGTGTATCCCTCATTTTCTTTACACTAAAGATAGCTGTGGGGAAAATATTTAGTGAGCTTTATAAATTATTCATAATTGAATTTGTGTAAATGTTCAACAGTGATATATATTTAAAACATGATTCAATATAGGAAGGTATCATTATTTTGCCAGGCTTTCAGTTATTTATCTGATCTCTTCGGTGAGATACCCTTATAGAACTGGAGACATGACTTTGATATCTTAATGACTGGCTGGGCACAGTGGCTCACACCTGTAATCCTAGCCCTTTGGGAGGCCGAGGCAGGTGGACTGCCTAAACTCAGGTGTTTGAGACACCTGGGCAAGGGTGAGACCTTGTCTTTACTAAAAATAGAGAAATTAGTCAGGCATGGTGGCACATGACTGTAGGCCCAGCTACTTGGGGAGACTGAGCAAGAGGATCGCTTGAACCCTGAAGTTTGAGGTTGCTGTGAGCTATGATGACACCACAGCACTTTACCCAGGGTGATAGAGTGAGATTCTGTCTCAAAATGAAAAAAGAAAAGAAATCTCAGTGACTGACACCAGTCTTCCCGGCCTATCATTTCTCTAAATTTGATGTGCCCAGGGCTCCATGCCTGCCTCTTTTCTCATCTACACTCTTGCCAGCCAGGATGAGAAAGTGGGGTACCCAGCCTAGTGGGGGCCTGCCAAGTAACTTGCAAGGCTAGAAAAGGGGTCCCAGCTCAGCGCCTGAGTGGATGGCTCAGTGCCAGCTGGAGTGGGGTGTCCTGCCTGGGGAGGGGCTGCAGTGTTTGCAAGTAGTAGTCTAGCCTTTATTCTGCTACCTAGACATTGTACGTTCGACTGCCTTCTTGATATTTGTTTTAGGATTTCTATTAGGTATCCAAAACCTAACTAGTCCAAAGAGATGTGTTACTTTTTCCCCATTATCCCCACTTGAGGTACCACTGCCAAATCCACTTCCCTCAAAGCCCTTCCCAAGTCACCATGATGGCACTGCCACCCATATCAATTGCTCATGCCAAAACCTGAGAAATCGGCTTTTAATCCCTTTTTTGTTTCATATCACTCCACAATCCATCAGTAAGTCTCATTCACTCCAAAATATGTCCTGAATCCAATTATTTCATCATCTGACTGCTTCCAGGGTAAGCCTCCATGTCTGTTATTACCTGGACACACGAGTTGCCGGGCTCTACCACCACCTGCTTAGCAATCAGTTCCATGAACAGACAGCAGGAAGAGTAAATTCACACTATTCCTTGGCTTAAAACTCTCCGTTCACTTCCTGTTTCAACTAGAGCAAATTGCAAGCTTTTTCTCCTCTGCCCTAAATGGTCTGACCCTGCCTGGTGTTCTAGCTTCACTGTTTCCACCCACATGGTCTCAAAGCCGTGATACTCAAGCTCACTCCTGTCGCAGGAGCCGCGTATCTGCTGCTCCTGATTGGGCCTTGTCCCCCAGAGCTCCACACGGCTGACTCGTTCTCTGCCGTTAGGGCTCAGCTCCCGTCTCAGAGCTGTCCACCTTAACAGTAGCAGCTTCCCCACTGCATCCCTACCACCAAACCCATCATTTTCTTCATATGACTCTATTTTATCTTCTTCAGAGCAAGGGCCAGTAGCTGAAATTGTCTTAGTTCTTTTCTAGTTTGTTAAATAATTTCTTGCTACTGAACTGTGAGTCCTTAGAGGGCCCAGACACCTGTTCCTCATTATGTCCCCAGGGCCTTGAATAATTTCAACGGCTTTTGGGGGGCTGAATGACTAGCTGGTTCAGGATGTCTCTGTATCATTCATTAAAATATATCTTTCTACAAAAAAGCTCACATTTCTCAGATGTTGTCCCAGTGAAATTATTTTGGGGTTTATTATTTATTACTCTTACTTTGAGGTTTAGTGTTACTCACTTCTGGCTGCCCTGTAGAAATCTGTCTTTCTTTGCTGCCTCTGTCTCCATCCATCCCTGTCTCTATTCCTTCTGTCCCACTGCCGCTTCTTTCTCTCTATCAACAGCTCTCTCTTGATCTTGATTTCTATCTCGGTCTCTAATGTCTATCTTTAAATGCTTGTCTTCTTTGTGGCTCTATTTCTTTCTCTTTTGTTTAAACATAAGCCAAAGGGCTTCCTTTAAAAGGAGCATAACACTGGCAAGACAACTGTATTTACTAAGCTTTAGAAACCATTATAATCATATTCAAACAGCTTGTTGCTCTGACTAATGTCTTAAAAACATGAGCCATTTAGCTATTATTTTTTTAAAAACTCATTATGAGACAGCTCTTTACTGCAAGATTGGATATCCTGTGGATCAAATCATGTTTCCTGAAATATTCCCAGAGAGCATGTCCTGGTGGAATAGGGCTAGTCCATTCTATATTTTAATGTCATGTTATACAGAGGCCCAACCTTACATTTTGGTGTTTGAGATCATATTTGCTCCAGAGAAACTCATGTTTTTAGGCAACATACAGGGTGGACATAAAGTTGGTGTGCAATTTACAATAGTTTAACATAGCAAACTTAGTATATTTGATTTAGTTTAGCATAGTAAACCAGTATATTTGATTTATTGATTCATTCTGAAAATATTTGTTGACTTGCCACTATGTGCCAGGCACTGTGACATACACTCATGGTCTCCAATTTAGGATGATTCGATTTAGGATTTTTTTTTTTTTTACTTCACAAGCACCACATGTTCAGTAGAAACCATACTTTGAATTTTTAATTTTGATTTCTTCCCAAGGTTAGAGATATACAGTATGATTCCCTCTTGATATTGAGCAGGGGCAGGGAGCTCCCAGTCAACTGCAGGGTCATCAGGGTCAGCAACTGATAATCTACACTGTCCTGCTGTGTTGCTAGATGCTTTTGCCCAACTCCAGGCTAACCTGAACATCTGCGCACGTTTACGGTAGGGTAGCTAACCTATACGGATTGGTAGCGTAGGTGAATTGAATACATTTGACTTAGGATATTTCCAATTTATGAGGAGTTTATTGGGATGCAAACTCATTCTACATTGAGGAGTATCTGTATTGGGAATGCAGTAGGAATGGGAAAAACAGACATGGTCTCTCACTTTAAGGAGTTTTAAGGGGGAGACAGATATTAATAACATAATACAGTCAAGCTAATACTTACATTGAATGCATGTTTATTTGTACCAGGCGCTGTTCTCAGTGCTTTACAATTATTTACTCATTTAATCATCATAACAACTCTATAATATAGAAAGTATTGATAACCCCATTGTACAGAGGGGAAAACTAAGGCCATACAACTGGGAAGAAGTCAAATGGGATTCAAAAATCAGACTCTAGAAGCCATATAGATATATATTTTTTGAGATGGAATCTCTCTCTGTTGCCCAGGTTGGAGTGCAGTAGCCTGATCATAGCAATTTTTAATTCCTGGGCTCAAGCAATCATCTTGCCTTAGGCTCCCAAAGGGCTGAGATTACAGATGGGAGTCACTGTGCCTCGTCTCTAAGGCCATATTTTCAATTGCTGCATTTTGCTCTCTGGTGATACTATTAAAAAAATGAGAGGCAAAAATTATTTCTAGTAAATTCATAATTGTAATAAGAAGTTCTGTGAGCCTAAAGTAAAGACTATAAGTAGGGACCTGGCCTGGGGAATCAGGGAGGATTTTCTTAGGTGTTACAACTGAGATGGGAATAGTTTAATTAATTTATATTTTATTCCCACTAGTCCCATTCTGCCCTAATACTACTTGAACCTCCTTTTGAAAGGTAAAGATAAAGGCTCCTCATTGACAATTTGTAGTTAATTCATTCTTCTGACCTTTCCACTTCCTGGAATGAAATCAATCTCTGCCGTTGCTCAACAGACTGCCAAGTCAGAACAAATGAATGTGGGCCAGATGCACTTAAACGGATCCCATTGGTGGCTGTGATCTGTGTTCAGGATGAATGTGAATTTCTGACGCCTGCAATAGTAACCCTAAGAAGTGACTAATATTAGTTCTGACTCTTTTATGACTCATTCAAACCACTTGCAGGTACAGTCCTTGTTGGCGAGGGATTGGAGGTATGTAAGAACATCACAATCAGACTATGCAATCAGGGCACTAAAAGGACTGACAATATTGAACTTAATTTGTGACACTTATGCAGTAACCCATTTCAAGGAAATAGTGCCTCTCCTTTTAAAGCTGATCATTAGGAAAAACTTCCATGTGGCAGAGAACCGGAGTGTGCTGCCAGAGGAGGTCACTGTAGGTTCTTTCTAAGCAACAGCTCATTTAATTCCCAGATGGGCCAGGAAACTTCAATTTGTTCCTTGGACACAGATTTCATTCTTCACTCCAGCACTTATCTAAAAATGTAGAACACTGCACACAAGGGAGACCAAGAGAAAGAACGAGAACGAATGTGTTGTCAAATGACCGAGTTTTATAGTCTCTCAAGTCTAAGTAGATTGATCTCCTTTTTTTCCTCCCTCTCATTTGCAGAGGAAACTCACAGGTTTCAGAAAAGAAATCACAGATTTCTAATGAGGTGGTGAGACTAAATCAGCAAATGAGAAGCAAGAAACTTCCCAACAGCAACTTTTCAACCACCGCTAACATTTGCAAAAGATGCCAGTACCCACGCAAGTGACTCCCAGGAGGCTAAACAATCATGATGTTGAAATGTCAACTGTGGAAAGAGCAGGTTAAAAATTCAGTGCAAAATTTCTCAGCCATGTATTTTGTCTCATAAAGTGTAGTATTATGCACAAGAATTCACAAGGAACCCAGGGTTGTAGCTACATCAGCAGAAATGTTTTTACTTCTGTCCATAGTAAGTCCATAGTAGTTTATTACCGCCAATTATTGTTTATATCCAATAAGCTTATTCATCCCACTTATAAATACACCACTTGGCTATTTTTCTTTATGGCTAGTTTATTGTCTGATTCTACATGTATTTGGCACAGTCAGGAAAGGCCTCCCTTTCATTTGCTCTGTTGATGGCTTCTTCATCTGTCTTCTAAACTATTCCACATTCAGAGCTACTAAGAGTTAGGAAATGGATATAGAAGGAGGTCATAATATTTAAAAAATAAACTATATTTTAACATATTTATTAAACTCTGATTGTGTTTTGTTTGAACTTTTTATAATTGCTTCCAGTAATAACAGAGACATTTTTAAGACAATATATATCCTCCCAATTTTAGGGAAGATCAAGATAATTTTACTCTTATCTGTGGCAAATAACTGATCCCAAGGATCTGTGATTTATGGATAGTGAACATTTGTTTCTTTCTGGAAATGTCCCTATTTGGGAGCCTCCTGGGAAAGTCTGTGTTGCATGATTCTTTATGCTTCATGTTTCTGCTGGGGAGGGGAGTGGAAAGGAGCAAGACATCAGATGTTGGTCACTTCTCTTTTGATAGTTTTCTGGCAAGGTTTTCCTTTTAATGTTGATTTGTTGCATGCTGCTGATTCTCAAGGGAGGGAAAAAAGGAGGTCCCCAATGCAAACAGTCCAGGAAGCAGTCAGTGGTGGTATTAAATATGCAATAGCCTTGGATAAAAGAAGAATGAAGACAATGCTATGACTTGGATGAAGAGTATAAAATTAAAAGGAGTTAATTGATGGGAGTAAACATTGTTTTCTGAGACAAAGTCTTGCTCTGTCACTTGGGCTAGAGTGCCATGGCCTCAGCCTAGCTCACAGCAACCTCAAACTCCTGGGATCAAACAATCCTCCTACCTTAGCCTCTTAAGTAGCCAGGACTATAGATGTGTGTGCCACTATGCCCGGCTAATTTTTCTATATTCAGCAGAGATGGGGGTCTCACTTTGCTGAGGCTGGTTGGTCTTGAATTTGTGACTTCAAGTGATCCTCCCACCTTGGCCTCTTTGAGGGCTAGGATTACTGGCCTAAACCACCATGTCTCACCTAGTTTTCATTCTAAAGGGTCATGAGGCCCGTCAGTTAATGACCACTAATAGTAGTCAATGGATCACTAAGTAACTAATGTGATCTGATTTTAAGACTTGAAAAGCAAATTGGATCTTGTAATTTTCAGGGATTTAACATTATTTATTCTGGGCAATATATAGTTTGGCGTTGGAGAGATTGGCATCAAATACCTTTTAAAAACAGGGTCTGGAAGAAGTAATGTTCCCTTTTAAGCAGTACTGTTACATAAATAAATAAAAAACAGAAAAATTGGTGGGAAATGTGAAAAGACAACCCTACCATTTTGATCTGTGTATGTGTATGATCCTTTGGCATTGTCAGTATTTTCTGTAGAATTTTCTTCTTGCACGTTATTAGAAAAGAGGGGCCATTATTTGTGCCAGACCCTATATATTTTTACAAACAAGATTATGAGGTTTTGTGATGGCTTTATAGATAAAGCCAATTAAAGCATATTTTCTTTCATTGGTATAAGGGGGCTATTTGGTGTTATTGTTATGGCACAGAAGGAGATTTGTATGAAAGAAGAGATGGGGTCTTGTAGTTTATCCTCTCAAATGAGCTCAAGGTCATCCTAGGAGATATCCATGTGATATCTATGATGATAGGGTTCTGTTTATATAATACTTATATTATAGGTATAATAAGGGGGCATTTTGGATTACAGATTCAGAATTAAATTTATCACTCTGTTTAAGAAATAAATCTTCAGAATCAGTGGAGTAGGGATTTGTAGTATGCATTTCTATGGCTGGCCTGACATTCTTATGCTAGACAAGTGAGCATCTACCTCTCACATTACAAAGTCTACAATAACATCTCCTGGATGTTTATTAAAAGTCCTCAAAATAACTTTGCAGACTCTCACATAAAATTTTGCAGTAAATTTCCACATATGAATATGTCACAGGACATATTTTATGAATCCCGCATAATACTAGAAAGCTCAAGATTAAGTTTTTAACTGTTATAAATGTTTTCAGAAACCATTGGAAAGGATTTAAAATGATTATAACACAGAGCCAGTTTCAAAACGCTCCTGTGACCCTTGGCAATGGACTCACTCTTTTAACAGTATGCTCACATAGTCCCAGTCACAACCTGTATTCCAATTCCTTAAGTATTTTTTTTTTCTCCTTTGAAACTATATTTTTCTAGGAAGATGGGTTGCTTAACATTTCTAGAGGCTAAACATGGGTAAAAGAAGCTAATGATAAATTTGTTAATAGATACTCAAGGTCAAATAGGTCTCAGAAAATTCAATTCAAATAATCTTTTCTGTTCAAAACCAAGATTCATTATTTATCCACTTTAGTAGCTTCAGATGATAATAAATAAAGTTTTAAGGTGCTGAGGGATAATCTAAAGGCAGCTTAAGGAATATACAATTTATTGAAACAGAGTAAAGCTTTTGTTTATGGGACCTTTGGTAGAATAGCCCTAGTTTTATTGAGGCAGCAGAACCTGGTGATCACAGTCTCAGGAGAGAAATCAGGATCATTTAATTCTGAAGTCAATGCCATAGCAGCTCATATATTTGCCATCTTAGGTTTCGGAAGAAGAATCTCAGGATCTGTAGTGATTTAGGAGGGAGGACTGGACTTAATCAGAAAATTTTATTTTAATACTTGCTTGGTATTTCTCCATTTGTAATTTGGGTGAGTAATACCTTCCTCCTGTAGCTGCTGTAGGATGTTCTGATATGTGAGGTTATGTGACTAAAATTACTTTGTAAGTTGTAACATTCTAATCAATTGCAAGGGATTGCTTTTATAATACAAGTATAAAACAAATTCATCCCCTATAGTTAAGGCCCCAAGAGAATGAACTAGTCTACCCTAACTCCGTACTACATTTATTCTTTCAGTTATGAAAGACTTTGTTAGAATGATGGACGGCATTTTTATGATCAACCAATCAGAGGGCATAAAAGACCATTCAAAAAGTGTTGTTTGGAAGCTCTAAACTTAAACCTATTGTGCAAATAACCTATGACTTTTACTAATATTCTTCTGTGTTATTTTTCATGAAAATCCTCTGTTTTAGAGAACTCTGGGTGGATCCCAGTGATTTGGGGGATCTTGGAGAGATAAATAAAAAGGTATTGGATTTGAAGCGTTGGCAGTATCCTTGCAAACTGAAGAGAAATTTGTAGGTAAATAAAAATTGGGTATAGAGTGATTAGAGTAGAAACTAGGGAGCTAAGATAATTAAGGCTCCAACTCTTAACTATCAAAAAATCTTAAATGACAGAGAGTAACTAATTTGTATTTTAACAAAGCTTTCTTTTACTTTTTTTTTTTTTTTTTTTTTTTTTTTTTTTTGCATTTTGGGTTAATGGGAGGGTACAAATAATGAGGCCACAATATTTGAATTTGTTAGGTAAAGTCCCTCTTGTAGTTGTGTCCTGTGCCCTACATTGTGCCCATTAAATGGGAGGGCCCCCAACACCTCCTACCCTCTTCTCATTCCCTTGTGCCTCCTCCCTCCACCTTGAATTGAAATGAGTTTTTCTCTTATGTGGGCATGAATTAGATCATCTATGGGCTTCATATTAATAATGAGTACATTGAATTCTTGCTTCTCTCTTCTTGTGATACTTTACTAAGAAGAGTTTGTTTCAACTCCATCCAGGTTAATACAAACAATGCAAAGTCATCATTTGTTTTATGGCCGAATAGTATTCCATGGTCTATATACCACAGTTTGTTCATCCATTCCTGAGCTGATGGGCATTTAGGTTGTTTCCATGTTTTGGCTATTGTAAATTGAGCTGTTGTAAACAATATAGTGCAAATGTCCTTATGATAAAATGATTTTTTTCTTTCTGGGTAAATGCCTAGTATTGGGATTACAGGGTCAAATGAGAGGTCTAATTTGAGTTCTTTGAGGATTCTCCATACTTCTTTCCAAAGAGGCTGTATTAGTTTGCAGTCCCTCCAACAGTGTAAAAGTGTTCCTCTCTTTAGACATCCATGCCAGCATTTGCAACTTTGGGACTTTGTGATGTGGGCTAATCTTACTGGGGTGAGGTAATATCTCAGGGTGGTTTTGATTTGCAATTCTCTGATGATTAGGGATGAAGAGCATTTTTCCTCTATTTGTTAACCATTCGTTTGTCTTCCTCAGAGGTTTGCCCACTGAAAGTTAGGATTGTTGTTCATTTTTGTTTATTAATTTGAGTTCTCTATAGGTCCTAGCTATCAGACCTCTGTTAGATTTGTAACATGCAAATATCTTTTCCCATTCTGAAGTCTGTCTCTTTGCTTTGACTGTTGCTAAGGCTGTGCAGAAGCTTTTTAGTTCAAATAAGTCCCATTTGTTTATTTTTCATTGTTATAATTGCCACAGAAGTCTTCTTCATAAAATCTTTCCCCAGGCTGACATTCCCCAAGAGTTTTTCCCACACTTTCTTATAGGATTTTTATTGTTTCATGCCTTAAATTTAAATCTCTTATCCATCTTGAATCAATTTTTGTAAGTGGTGAAAGGTGTGAGTCCAGTTTCAATCTTTAACATGTGATTATCCAGTTGTCCCAGCACCATTTATTGAATAAGGATTCTTTCCCCCAGTGTATGCTTTCTTTGGTTTATCATAGATCAGATGGCTATATGAGACTGGTTTCATCTCTTGGTTTTCTATTTGGCTCCAAATGTCTATGCCTCTACTTTTGTGCCCAAATCATGATGTTTTGATTACTGTAGATTTATAATATACATGAGGTCTGGTAGAGTGATGCCTCCAGCACTGTTTTTATTGCTAAAAATTGCCTTGTATATAGGGATATTTTTCTGGTTCCATATGAAACAAAGAAGTATTTTTTCCAGTTCTCCAAAGTATGTTGCTGGTATTGTAATGGGGACTGCACTGAATCTGTAGATTGCTTTGGGTAGTATAGACATTTTATTTTATTTTATTTTTGTAGAGACAGAGTCTCACTTTATCACCCTCAGTAGAGTGCTGTGGTGTCACACTGCTCACAGCAACTTCCAACACCTAGGCTTAGGCGATTCTCTTGCCTCAGCCTCCTGAGTAGCTGGGACTACAGGCGCCTGCCATACGCCCAGCTATTCTTTTGTTGCAGTTCAGCCAGGACCAGATTTAATCCTGCCACCCTCAGTATATAGGGCTGGCTCTCTACCCACTGAGTCACAGGTGCCGCCTCGAGTATAGACATTTTAACAATGTTGGTATGTTTTTCCATTTGTTAATGTCTTCTGCTATTTCTTTTCTTAGTGTTTCATAATTCTCTTTGTAGAAGTTTTTCACCTCTTTGTATATTCCTAGGCATTTTGTTTTCTTTGAAGCTGCTATGAAGGGAATTGTGTCTTTGATTAGCTTCTCAACTTGGCCATTATTGGCATATATAAAGGCATTGATACAAAGGTATTGTGGGCATTGACTTTATACCCTGAGACATTACTGTATTTCTTGATCACTTCCAGGAGTCTTGTGATTGAATCTCTGGGGTTTTCTAAGTATAAGATCATATCATCAGCAAAGAGCAAGAGTTTGACCTCCTTTGTCCCTATTTGGATGCCCTTTATATCCTTCTCTTGCCTGATTGCACTGACTAGAAGTTTCAGCACTATGTTGAATAGTAGTGGTGATAGAGGACATCATTATCTGGTTCCAGTTCTGAGTGGAAAAGCTTTCATTTTTACTCCATTCAGTATGATGTTAGCTACGGGTTTGTTGTAGATGGCTTCAATTAGTTTAAGAAATGTGTCACCTATGCCTACGTTCTTAAATGTTCTTGTTAGAAAAGGATGCTAAATTTTATCAAATGCTTTGTCTGTATCTATTGAGAGGATAATATTGTCTTTCTTTGTGCTTCTGTTGATAAAGTGAATTATGTTTATGGATTTTTGTATGTTAAACTAGCCTTGCATCCCTGGAATGAAGACTACTTGATCATGATGCATAATTTCTTTTAATGTATAGCTGCAATCTATTGGCTTTTATTTTATTAACTATTTTTGCATAAATATTCATTAGAGAAATTGGTCTGTAGTTCTCCTTTTTTGGTTGAGTCCTTTCCTAGTTTTGGTACCAGGATGATGTTTGCTTCATAGAATGTGTTGGGGAATGTTCCTTCCTTCTCAATGTTTTGAAATAGGTACTGCAACATAGGTACTAGCTCTTCTTTGAAGGTTTGATAGAATTCTGGTGTGAAGCCACCTGGTCCAAGGCTTTTTTTCTGTTGGAGCATTTTTTAATGTTTCTTCAATTTCAGTGCTTGATATTTGTTTATCCAGGAGAT
The DNA here is from genome assembly GCF_000181295.1 of Otolemur garnettii. Taxonomy (NCBI): domain Eukaryota; kingdom Metazoa; phylum Chordata; class Mammalia; order Primates; family Galagidae; genus Otolemur; species Otolemur garnettii. The sequence goes on from NW_003852409.1 coordinate 6,101,232, forward strand.
TGATTTCTTCTTAGTTAAGTCTAAAGAGATGATGCGATTTTAGTTATTGGTTCATTTCCTCCACATTGTCAAATTTCTGGGCATAGAGTTTCTTATAATATTCAGAGATAATCTCTTGTATTTCTCTGATATCTATTTTTATTGCCCCTTTTTTGTTTCTGATTGAGGTTATTAAAGATTGTACTTTTCTGTTTCTAGTTAGTCTGGCCAAAGGTTTATCAATTTTATCTTTTTGAAGAACCAACATTTTGTTTCATTAATTTTCTAAATGGTTCTTTTGTTTTCAATTCCATTTATATCTGATTTAATTTTGGTTATTTCTTTTCTTCTGCTAGGTTTGGGATTGGATTTCTTTCCTTTTCCATTTCTTTAAGATGATTCATTAAGTTGTTGATATGCTATTTTTCTGTTTTTCAGATCTAGTCATCTAATGCAATAAATTTCCCTCTTAGGACTGCTTTTGCAGTGTCCTACAGGTTTTGGTAATTTATAGCTTGATTGTTGTTATGTTCAAGGAATTTAACACTTTTCTCCTTTGTCTCTGCCTTGATCCAAGTGTCACTCAGCATAATATTGTTTAATTTCCATGCCTTTGTGTGGGGATGAAAATTTTTGTTGGAGTTAAGTTCCACCTTTATTGCCTTGAAATCTGAGAAGATACAAGGTATAATTTCAATTCTTTTAATTTTATTGAGGTTTTATTTGTATTCCAGAATATGATCTATTTTGGAATATGTTCCATGTGCTGACAAATATGTATATGCCTTAGCTTTGGGATGGTGTGTTTTGTATATGTCTATTAAGCCCATTTGTCCTAGGGTCACATTTAAATCCCTTGGATCTTTATTTAGTTTCTGTTGAGAGGATCTGTCTAGTTTTGCCAGTGGGGGATTAAAGTCCCCAACTATTATGGTGTTATGGGATACATATTGCTCAGACCACTCAAGGTCTGTTTCATGAATCTGGGGATATTTAAATTGGGTGCATACATATTTAGAATCAAAATGTCCTCTTGTTGTATTGTTCCCTTAACCAGTATGCAGTGTTATATTTGTGTTTCTTAAGTTTAGCTGCTTTAAATCCACTTGTATCTGAAAATAAGATTGTGACCCCTCTTTTCTTCTGATTACCATTCGCCTAAAATACTGTTTTCCATCTCTTTACCCTGAGTCCTGTTTTGTCCTTCAAGGTTAGGTGTGTTTCCTGGAGACAGCATATGGATGGCTTGTGCTTTATTATCTAATCAGCCAGCTTGTGCTTCTTCAGTTGGGAATTCAAGCCATTAACATTTATTGAGAGAATTGATAAGTGTGTTGGAGTTCTATTCATCTTATTTTGTGAAAGTCTACTGCTTAGTATTATCCTTTGTGCCATTGTGGAGGCTAGTTTTTGTCCTTTAGTTTCTTGGTGTTTACTTTGCTGGTGGTCCATTGTGATGGTTAGTGTGGAGAATAAGTCTATGTATTTCCTGTAGAACTGGCCTTGTGGGAGAATTTGCTCAATGTTTGCATATCTGTGGAAGATTTGATTTTTCCATTGATTTTGATGCTTATTTTAGCAGGATACAGAATTCTGGGCTGAAAATTATTTTCTTTAAGAAGGTTAAAGGCAAATGACCATTCTTTCTGGCATACAAAGTAAAAAATCTTTCTATCTCAGAAAATTCATATTTTATATATATATATATTAATCTCAAACATAAATGCAAATTAAGATAAAAATTTATTCATTATTATAGAAAGAATGCCAAGTCTATGCAAGTAGTGTAATCTTTTGCAGATTATTAGTGGAATCAATGGATATATTAAAATGTGTCAGGTTATTGCTACCCCACATTGATAGTCAAGAGCAATAATTTATTCTCTAAACGGAGATCTCTATTAGTATACAAATCTGCAGTAGGCTGAGAGTTGCCAATATCCACCCCCTTCATGGAGCCATATTGTACTGAAGGATTTCTATTTATAGCAATATTGTATAATCAGTTTACCCAAGTTGCCTAAAGGAGGAACTACTGAGGAACGTCAATCTCTGACAATGTAGTACCTGAAGGGGACATTTTGCCAAACAATCAGAGTGACACTATGTGGAATAAAGTCAATTGGCAACCAAGCATTGTTTCAGGCAATCTGAAAGACAAAGTAGATGGCCAACAAATTAATTACATTGGTATATTTCTTCAGAAGTTTGAATCATTTGATTGAACTGTCTGTTTAGTTGAGATAAATCAGGAAAATCATTCAATCTCCACAGCTCTGACCAGTTATATTATGTTTTTTCCTATACATATGTACCTATGATCAAGTTTAACTTGTAAAGTAGGCACAGAAATAGATTAACAACAATAACTAATAATAAAATAGAACAATTGTAATAATATACTGTATTTGTGAATATGGTCTCTCTCTTTCTTTCAAGCTATCTTATTGTACCATACTCACCCTTGCTCTTCTTGTCATGATGTGAGATGATAAAATGCCTATGTTATGAGTTGAAGTGAGGGGAATGAAACAGACATCAGGATATAGTGTTGCAGTACTATTGACTTTCTGATGATACATCAGAGAGAGGATCATTTGCTTTTGGTGATCCTAAATCAGCAAGCCATGATGATGTCAATGATTGGGCATCAAGAGCAGGTGGTGTGGATGACTAACAGGCCAGTAGCTTACACAGCCTGGATTCACTTAATAAAGCAACAGTTTACCGTCTGAGTGTGTCACAAGATTTCATCACAGTACTCAGAATGGTATGTAATTTAAAACTTTGGAATTATTTAGTTCTGTAGTTTTCCATTTAATTCATAGTATTTTCCAATCTGGGCTAACTGTAGTTAATCAAAACCTTGGGAAACAAAATCTCAAATGGAAAGGGGTGGGGGACTGCTATACTCTACAAACCACATTTCTGCTTTGCCACATGGGTCCTGATCAGCTCTGCTAATAAAGGTCACTGGGGGAGACTGCAAGGCTAGAGGAAGGAAAGGGGCTTGCTTCTTTCTCTCTGTTTTCCATTTGCTTCCTATGGGCTGTCTGTTTGTGATTCCTTTAAATATCACCCTCACAATGTTTCTTCAGCCCTTCAGTGGCAACAACTGAATCCAGTGCAGATTTTCAACTTATACAATAACTTTATCCTGTACACTGGCCAGCTGGTTAAAGATCTGGACCCAAACTCCTCAAAGGCCCTATTTGGAGCTCTGAAAATTTATCTAATCCTCTAGATAGCCTAGAAAGATCTTCACTTTAGCATAACTTCTCTCTTTGTGACTTGCAGGGCCTTTCTGAACCACAGAGGACAATTTCTTCATGGACTTCACTAGCTTACTTAGTATTGGCATGTTTTAGGCCAAGCTACATGTTTTACCATACGTCAGAGCTGCTCCAAAATCCCAGAACTAAGTGGAAGAACAAATGAGGTAGATAAGGCAGTGAGTAAAAAATGGTGTGAAAGCATGGATAGAAATGAAATTATTGACTTCTCGTTTAACTCAAAATTATAGTGGTGGATCACCATTCTAGAACGTATCCATAAGATTTTCCAGTAAAATGCAGGATCTGATCTGATGTAGCATCTTCCAACTTCCCACCAAAAGTATCAAAGTAGACACAAAAATATAAAATTCTGGTTCCATCTGTTTGTAGTTTGTGAAATATCATTCTAAAACTTCCGTTAATAATTAACTTGATAATGAAATGGAAGAATATTGCACAAACTGTAAACAGGTGGAACCAGAATTTAAAAAACATGAGATTGATTTTTGTATGCAATAATGATAATAGCTAGTGTTTCTTGAACACTTAATATGTACCAGACAATTCTTAACACTTTCTATAAATGATTTCATTTAACTTTCCTTAAAAGTCAGTGAGATCAGTGCTATTATTTCTACTCCTAATGAGATAGATGAAGAAACTAAGTCATACAGAGGCTAAATGACTTATCTAGTTGCATTTAGCTAGTAATTGGCAGAGATGGGCTTCAAACCCAGATAACCTGGGTTGTCTGGTTCTTAATTCTTTTAAAGACTGTCATCTTTCCTTCTATCACTGAGATCAATTGGAAGAGTCACTATAGTTTCTCCCCTGCATGAGCTCTGTTTTCTTGGAGACAGTCAGAATGACACTGGAACAGTTCCATGCTCTGATGTGAGTTTTTATTCCTAAATATTGATATACAGTACATCTTCAAGAAGAGTGTGTTTGGGAGAGGTTTAATCCTTATAGGAAAAGCACCACAGGAGGTTGCAGAATCAGAAATCACCACAGTAGATAGGTAAACTGACAGCTATGGTTTTTAAAAAATGCACTGGTTCAGACCAGCAATTCGCAGCCAAAAGGGTACATCAGAAACATCTGGATATACCAGATGTTTTTACATAGGCAAGCTTATATCCTGTAAGATTTTGAGCCAGGAAGTCTAGGATAGAGCCTATGTGTGTATTTTGAAAAAGCTGCCTTGTTTGAAGGACTGATTAATGACCACCAGTTCAGAAAATCATAAAGCAATGCCTTAGAGGATAAGCTTGGTTTAACAGACTCACATTCTCTGCCTGACGACTATCAAAGAGTGAGGTTTGGTTTAAGTAATATGCACTTAGAGGTCACATATATTTATTAGAAGGAGATTCAGGCAGCTCATAAGTGAATTTGAAGTTAGGCAATTTGTAGTCTAATCAGCCCGATTGTTGGTAAACAGAGTATAGATTGATTTTCTATTGTTCTAGAATAGAATCCTTCCCTTCTTTGACTGAAAAAATAAAAATGCAATATCACAGGCCTTTACAAGTGCTGCAGAACCAGCCAAAGAAAAGAAAAGACATAAAATTTATTTAATTTAGAAGCCAAAAGAAAATTGGAAAAGAAAACACCCTGGCATTTATACAATAAGCAGGTTAATTTGACTTTTATGAAACATGAAATATTTATAAGAAGAGAACATGTTGAGATAGACAATAATAGAACAGAATGAAAAGGAATAGTGTTATATAGAAAGAAACAGGGAAAGTAAAAATCCAATAATAGATTTTAAATTATGCTTTGGAATCATAATAGCATGCTAAATATTGCAAAACACTGAATTAGTGCAATGGAAGACAAAATTAAGAAAATCTCCCCGGATACAGAACAATAGGATTAAGAATTATAAGTAATAAGGGAAAGGAGGGACAGGGAGGCTGTCTTGGTTAGTACTTTGTTCCTGTTTTATGACTGTTGTCCCCTGTAAATATTAACAGCTCCCCCTTTTCCATTTCAAAATTTTACTGATTTGGATATAACTATCTGGTCACCTGCAGAAGGGGGATAAACAGGAGAGCACCAACTGAAGAATTACAGTGTACCACAGGAAAAAAAAAAAACAAAAACAGAACAACAGAAACAAAAGTACCCACCAAAGATATAGCTGAAGAAAAAATTCCTGAAATTAAAAAAAAAAAAAAATCTCAATTTGATGGGCCCAAATCATACTTAAGACCCAATGAGAAAAAAAGTACTAAGTACTAAGGAAGAAAAAAATTTATAAAGTAACCTTCAAAGAGATAAATATAAACCTCATGGGCTTCTCATTTCTGCTACATTAAATGCCCAGTGACAGTGAAGTGATATCTAGCTGAGTTTGTTTGGAAAAGAATTTTATGCTGTGTCAATTTGTCTTTTATTTGTAAGAAAAATAACAAAGACATGCTGGGACACATAAGGATGTAGAAAATATGCCATATGAAAAGGATCCTTGGAAATATTCTAATTAACTAGTATTTATTTTTCTCTTTCAGGAATCTATGCTAAAGAAACAATGTACAAAGTAGACAACGAGTCTGTAAACAAAGACCTTTATTGGGGGACATTTTGTGGTATAAATTGTAAAGATCTTAAATGCAAAAATCCCGGGCATATCTGACAGCCTGGAATAATATGCAAAATAACAAAATTATGATAACAATGGGTTCTCCGTAACATGGGAAAACACTAGCAATGTCATATTACAGGAAAGAATCTGATTAAAATTCTTCATGTTTATAGAAAAAGTTTACTAATATAAAATATCACAAGTTAAGAATGACTGTCTCTGGATAATGGGTTTAAAACCTTTTCTCTAAGCTTTCACTTTTTAAAAAAATTTATAATCAGAAAAAAATCAATAAAACAGAAATATTCATTTGAAAATATGTGGAGATTTATAATAAAAGTTTCATGACACACAAGTGAGCTAAGCATGACGCAAAGCTGTAAATAATGATGTCAGAAGTTCATTCATTCATTCCTCAAATATTTGAGTGACTACTTGTGTAAGGCACCATAATAGGCCCTTGGATTACAATGGCAAAGAAAACAGAAAGCAACAATCTCACAGAGATAAAAATTGGAAGGAAATGTATGTTAAGGTGGTGAAAATATTAGTCTTTTAAATGGAAAATACATTTTTAAATATCACTATTGCCTTGTTTTTATATCAAAATTATTTCTTAAAAAAGTCAATACATAACAGAAGGCAACAATGCAATGGCAATCTTCCTCTGGCCACTTTGGTTCAGAGTCTTAAAAGCTCCAAATTGCCCACAAGAATTCTTGAGACGACTTGTTTAACAACTTGCTTTACACAGGATTTGGAAACACTCAGAAACTCAGTGATGAAAGGAAAAAGCATTTCTTATTTTGGAATGACCTTTCTTACGAGGGGCTTGTTAGTTATCTCATCTTAGATGTGTTAGCAATTATAT